>NW_001813982.1:6573368-6594992 GCF_000149585.1 Histoplasma mississippiense | reverse complement strand
GGGAGGGCAGCGAGAGGGTGAAGACTACAACAGCAGCAAATAAACATGAGCAACATGGTCTGTCATGAAACAAAAATTGAATATATTTGAAAGACGGAGACAGAATGAAAAGAGAAAAGAGAGAATTGACAAGAAAGGAAAACCCGATTCACATGACAAAATCTATAAATAACGCATGTATCATTGATGAACTTGAAATTGGAGGGGGGGGGGGGGGGGAAAGCGGTTATGACACCTTAAGATAGGAATCATTGTGTGTGCCCGGCTGGTGAAATTATAAGATATGATGACTGAATTGTAACTATCGTATAGGTCGAAAGTCACCATTGAACGTGGGGTGGTCGGGTGCAGATATAGCACGTCCCAAATAGTGGTCGATGGAAAGAATAATTAAGAGTCGGAGTCACTCTGATGTTGAGTTACCCACCGTCAACACTATGGCCGGTCCGTTCTAGCTAAGAGGGACATCTAATGACCACCCGCAAAACTAGGCCCCGGATTTCTATAAAGCATGTAAGTTATCGTTCACGAAGCCTGGGCCGTTTATCAAATCTCTCCGGTTATCCACAATGGGAAAAATATCTCCAAACAGAAAGCCATCCTCAAACTTTAAGCTTTTTTCCCGCACAAACGAATATATTGCAAAACCCATCTGGATGGTGGGGGATGCAATGCACCGGTGAGAGGTGAAGGGGTAATTGGAAAAAAGGGGAAGGAGCGCGGCAAAGCAGGCAGATATCAGGATGAACGAAGAACTGGAAGGAATTTAGGATGGAGTTGATGCGCGTGTGTTCAATAGTTTTGTTGTGTTTTCTTTCCGAATGAGAAATGTCGGGAGACTGAATTTATATGAGTTCGAGAGTGGCAGGAGGCGGGCAAGTGTTGCAGCATCGAAAACATTTCCACCAGATTTTGTGGGATGCAGGATGGGGTAATATCCATCCCATCGTGCGGAAGTGGTTCTCGTTGATATGTGTTATATCTTTTATCCGTCTCTATGCAGAAGGGGAACAGCCGGCCCAATTATGAAGAAAAAAGGGATAGATGGACGACAGTAGGAAGTGAGCACCGGCTCTTCATACTTCTTCTCACTAGCCTTTCAATTTCTAGAGCATCGTGTCAAGGAAGCTGCCTACACTACGGTCTCTGGCCTTTATCCCCAACCCAAGCCTGGGTTCTCTGCTCCGATCTAGTGGTGGATTCCCCAGGTATTGGAAAATGTGTGAGCAATGCTGAGGATTGAGCAGCGGGGCCTGATTAAGCTTGAGCTGGTGGGAGAGACTTGACCCTCGAGATAGAGACAAATTATCCACCTCATAAGAATGTTCCACATGGTGAGCAAATTGTCCCAGAGTGTATGGATGAAATGTTAGTATGTAGCTGCTTCTATGGCAAGATGAATTTGACCCTGTTTCTATTCAATATCCGTATACTAATGAAATCTGAGAGAGTGGAGTCAAGTTGGGGCAACCTAGAGGCTACTTAAAGAAAGTTGCTCAGAAAACTAATTAAAAACTAATTAGCTTAGTGCAAGCTTCCATAGTCACTCTATCGCTGTCCCGGATAATCAACTTCATCTCCGTTGAATTGTAGGATCGTATTTTTATGTGGATTCTGCTATGAGAGGATAGTTACTAGTAGCGTATGGGAGATGCCACGAGGCAGACACACAGGATACACATTCTGCCGACCAACTTTGCAGAATATCTGATCTCGAGCAGATAGATGGTGAGGAGCAGCTACTATGGATACCAGCCTATGGACGCCATAACATTGGCCTGACCTTTCTGGCGACTCAAATATACTCTGTACGCTGGACGAGAGAAAGCTCGAGAGAAGACAGTTCCCCGTGTTGTATGGATCACATTATGACAGAGAACAGTTGGCCGACCGCTGGAGATAAATATCAAATCGAGGTGGCTTCGGCCAGCTCGATTCCACTACTGACCTATTTTTAGAGTGTCTTTCAAGTTTTCTTTTTCTTCTTCCAGATTGTTTCAAACAACCACCACCAAAGAAGGCCCCAAAAAAGCCAACTCCCAACAACCCCAAAGCCAGGCTAAACGCCACCATGTGTGTCATCATTGGTTGCCTTTTCCCATCTCGAGCTCTGCTTTGATCAAAGAAGGATCTCATCATCTGCTTGTTACTTTCCTCCCAAGTCTAACCGATGCAACGCGTCCGTCCTCGGCCATGATGCTGCATCCAGTGACAATGGAGTGCGGGTTTCAAAAGGCAACAAAAAGTTGAAGAATATCAGTTCTATGATGAGATTGGAACCTTTGGCGGGGTTCTCTTTATCACTACTTTTTCCGTGTCAAGGAAGAATGTCTTTCTCCGTTGCTCTTTGGCATATTTTTCCGGAGGACTCTTCGCCTCCCGTCCCAATGCTTCTTTGTCAATTCTCTTCAAGAGTCCTTAGCTAGGGACTGCAACAAGTTTCGCACTTCCGTTGCCTCTTTGTGTCGTCCATCTCCAATGCATATATACACACTCCGGTCTGATGGTGGCTATAACTATGCATGCCATGGACATTTCCATATTCAAGAGGTGTTGCTGTTTCAGGACTGTTTTACTGTCTCCTGCCTACCGTATCTTATTCGAATAACCTAAATATTGAGGTGAAAGAAGAAAGGCGACACCCAGAGTCGATGCTTCCCCAGCGTGGCCGCTTGTCTTGTTGAAAGGGTATCAATTGCAGCTTCCAGTTCATCATATTGGAAGACGAGCACCGGAAGTTGTATCTGGAAACTTTGGATTATGGCATGCTTGTTTTTCTGATATTCCCGTTATTTGTTCCCCAAAAGTTCTTTTCACAGTCGCCAAACCAGTACGAGTGATTGAAATTATTATCGGGATATTCCCACTTGCCGACGATGCACATTCAAGAAGACTCGAGCGAGAGCTCAGGAGGGAGTACCCCGACGTGGTCTGTACCGGCACCTCCAATTCGTCAGTGGGTATGCTGAAATAACTCGGATCTTTCTAACTTTCGAGTCATCCACGTCTGTAGTGCCTCCTCGTCATCTTACATGGAACCCGGTGCCATTTACGTGCAAAGACAACCCTCGGGAAAACCCGCATTTGTCCGTCGACCAAGAAGAATCAAGACTCCGGGCACCTTATTAGCAGATGCACTATTTAATTCCCACCCGGTTTCACAGAAACATAGACCATCTCAAGCGCCTGATCAGAAGATATTTGAACCTGCAAGCTCACCTGAACCCCAGCAGATACAAGCACCACTGTATGAACAGTTTCAACAATACCCGCATCCGCAGCAACATCCACTACAGTATCCAAGGCAGCCTTTCTCGCCGAAAGTTATGGCGCAAATCTTTGATTCGTGTGAAGAATTGTCTCCCGAGTGGGCAGGAAAGATAGGGCAACGTGTACTCGTGGTCGCTCCATCAGGCAGTATCGACCACTGTGCAGCTCGAGTCTTCGTTAAATGCTGCCATTCCTGTGATTGTAGAGGTCGCAGGAGAAACTCTCATCGCGGCGGGCACAGGAGACACTATGGCAGCACTAGCGAAGAGAGTGATATAGACGGCAGTAGCGAAAGTGATATTCCAGTTAAGAAGCAAGGCCAGAAACACAAAAGCAAAGGAAAGCATAGAAAAAAAGGCTCCACGAAGAAGAATATCAAGAATATATACGATAGCAGCGAGGAAGAGGGCGAGAAAAGACGTGATTTCACTAAAAAGCCGGTGCGGCCTGTGCATCCTGATGCAAATCTTGTAGGGTCTGGGAGATATGACTCAAGAACCGGCACTGTGCGCTTTTCCAATCAAACCGATGAACCGGACTTCAGACGGACGAATACCGCAGATTCGAGCAGATACGTCAACCATTTCGCCCTATCTTATCCCGCACAATCCGGCGAACGGTGCTGGATATTATCCAGCTGGCCCACCACCCCCTCATCCTTCAGATGGTAACGCAGCAATGCCAATTTATCATTCAGACACACATTCTCTGGCGCTCCGAACAAGTGCAGCAAACTTTCTACGATGACAGCCGAAGGCATTACGAATACCCCTCCTGCGCCGAGGTAGCAGAACCACGTGGCCGTGAAAAGTAGAAGGCGAGCTCGCCCTCCTCCTCCTCCGCCTCGGCGGAGCGCTTCCCACAATCGTCCCCCGTAGTTTTCAATCTCATCCGGACGATCGGCGATACTTAACAAGGGAACATGTGCGAGGGCCTCGAGGTGAGTGCGCTAATAATTTCCGTCTCATTTGGTATCCCACGGATCGCTATCTAACGAGTCACCTAGGGGTAGATGAGTATGATGAGTACGAAATGTACTATTATTATACGTCCGACACACTTGACCATCCCTCTCGCAACCATACCCGCCCCAGCAACCCAGATCAATACGCACGGAGGCGGCGGCGCGAGCCGCCACAAGAACGCAGCTATTCAAGACACAGGCCAGCACACAACCCTGCTATTTCGCGCGGAGGTTTTGACCGACGGTTGGTGACAGAGGTGAGAGAGGTAAGGCCGGTTCGCAGACATGATGAACTAGACCCACCGACACGTCCAAGACGGGAGAATTAGGGATCAGCACTTTCATTGAAAATACTGGGCTTGTTGAATGCTTGGACGGAGGAGAGGCTTGTCGTTTCATAAGCCCGATGCTGTAGATGAAACATGAGGGGAGTTGATTTTTTCCTTTTGTTCGTTACTTTCTTTCCTATACTTCTGCTTCTACTTCTTCTTCATTTCTCTTCCTTGAAACTGGTGATATTGGCTACTTCATTTGCACGTGTAGTGTGTTGATCTTGTTTTTGCTCCCGTTGAAGGATTTTGTATGATACATGGGGTTGCTCGTTGATGCCAGATAGGTGTGTTCCATGTTGCTAGTAGTATGCTAGGGTAATCGAGCATTTTGTACCTTTCAAGCATTCAAGAATTGAAAATATGATAAAGAGAGTCTTATCAAACTGTTTCTCTGTTAATGGCACTTGGTAGTTCTTAACAACTACACGCCCTCATCCACCGACCAGGGATTCAGACAACCTTTCCATAGTCATACAATAAAACACCAAAATGGTAAGGTAGTCACGGTTGTGGTAACCGGCACTACCAGGAAATTCCAACCGCGCTCAACCCACAACCCCTTTGTTGATTTCTAAACCAACGGATTCGAGTACAGCTGCATCTTAACTCCACCCGTCCTGATCCGGATACAGACTGCAAAGGAGGGCCCACAACGCACAACCATGCCCCAAGCCAGCGCAGCAATTTATCACAGTGGTCGTCAGCTCAGGAAGGATCCAAGCACGGACCTGGATAACCAGGCTATTTTCGAGAGAGATGGTTCACCAGGTCCTGAATAAATTGTACTATCCAGAATTTTAAGGGGGAAACCCCAGGGGACACGGCATTCCATCCGGCACATGATTTGGCTTATAGAGAGTCCCCCGGACTTCGCAATGATTAATAGAAGTCCAGAATAACAAGGAAGGGATGAACGCTGCTGCTTAGCATTTTCCACGGTGTATATGTATGTCCTTAATCGACTGGTGGTCGCGCTGATTTAAGGTCTGCCAAAAATCCTGACAAGAGCCCACTGTTCAGGTTTCTGATTGAAACGAGCTCGGCTTTCGAATGTAATGCCGTCTGCGCTTTGCGTAGTATTGGGCTGTCCAAGCACCGTCGTTGGGTTGGTGTTTGACATATGCTCGTCATGGATGAAAGATGACAGGTTGATCTACAGTAACCCTAATTCGTCATGTGTCAATGCGCCAATTCTAACAGGCCCCGGGATCAGCCTGAAAGCTCTGCTTTGATATGTGGGTTTTATCAGATATACATGTAAAACATTGCATATGTGATGGATTCCGGGCTGTTATTGGGTCTTTAGTAACAGTACGCACTGCCTTAGTAAACTTCAAAACCCTAAGGCACTAAGGCAGAAAAATTGCAATGGAAAAAGTACTATCAATTCTCCTGGATATAACAAGTTCAGCAAGTTGTTCTGCATGCGTTCATCTTATACTTTTTACCAATTACAGCATCCACCACCATCCATGATAGGGGCCCTTAGCATGATCTAGGGTGCAAAGAGGAAAACCAGACAGGTCAGCAATAAGCTGCATAGAGCCAGCCGTATTATATTGTCAATAGTTAACGGTGTGCCTTTAGATATAAGCATAAAATTCAGGTCGTGGGCGATAATGGCACGCTTGGGCTATATGCCTCATGAAGTAGAAATTCTAGCATATATAGTTAGTCAATTGTTCTTGACTTCTAAAGACAATAATGGTTGGGCTGAATTCAAACCTCAGTTTTATCATTTAAACAACTCTCCTTAGTAAGGAGTGAGTGTATCCCTTCATTTTTCAGTCGCGACGAAATATGCGATTAACAGACATAATTGCCGGAAGTAATATATGTTCTTCGGCTTCAGTTTTCATATGAAACCATATATTCAACTATCGTATGCCTGTATCTATAGTTTACATTCATTTTATTGAGTCCTATTGAGTCATCATTTCTCACCTTCCCGATTGTTGCGCTCGCTGGGCCCACCCGCTCGACGAGCTTGTCAACGCCAATAAACATATCTGTACTCCTGCACGAGGCTCTCACTTCCCAAAGTGTCCTAGGCAGGTATCGCGAAAGATAATGCTGCGAAGTGTCCTTCGCCACACCAGTCTTTGATATCTAAGTGTATCCGAATTGTTTTCATGCTCCATTCTGCATTGATTCCTATCCGATTAGACCTGGATGCTTAAGATATCGTCGAGAATTTATGGGTATAACGAAACGGAAGTTCATCGCGCATCTCGTGCAGAGCATCGCGATATACCGACAGGCAGATACACTGTGTCGAAGAGTGGTGGCTTTCACCCGGAGCCGATAAAAGTTTAGCCTCTGACCGTCTCATCCATCTTGAGGGCAACATATACGGGCTCCAGCCATGCATACATGCCAGGGAGAACAAGTAGCGTCTTGATCCAAACACCTCAATCAAAATTACAAAAATTTCCCGCCAGAAAATCGGGAGTTGAAATCAGAGGAGCGGTTAAGCAACTCTCGTCTTTGAGCGTGGTTGATCTTTGTTGGGCCACGAATATCCTTCTCTTTATCGAATGGACGGGCACTAGGGTCATCCTCCTCCTCTCCCTTCGAGGGCCGAGCTTGATGTTGCGCGTAGAGTGTCTTACTCCGCTTCTTCTCCTGCATGAAGCCGTTAGCTAGTTGATATTTACCCCCAGTTCAGACTGCTCATTCACTAGACTTACATTGTATTCTCGTACCCGTTTTGCCATCGCATCGTCATGCTCGGAGCTTTGTACTGTCGGCACGGCTGTGGAATTCGCCGGGGCTTGTATGCCCATAACCTCAGCCTCTAACCGTTTTCGCTTGTCCTCAGCCGTCTCAGTCCAAGTGCCTATGCCAGACGAAGTTTTCGGTGCCGCACTCCTGCCCGTATTGAATTTCCGATTGCGGATCTTTGTTGGATCGACACGCGACGACCAGTCTCCATGTTCTGGGGGGGTGAAGCATCCAATCATCTCTTTGAGTAGACTTTGGTTTCTCCTCTGCTGATTCATTCTGGCCTTTCTCCTCGATATCTGCTTTCACAGTCACATCTGTATCTCCTGGGGGCAACGACGGTCCGTAACCATCGTCGCTCTCGCTATCACTGCTGTCGCTGTCCTCAACTTCTCCGAGATTGGGGGGCAATGTTGGCCCAATGACCTTTTGCCTTTTGCTCCGTTCACTCTTGCCATTTGATTGAGGCTCGCTATCGGTATGCGAAGCATTATCTACGTCCTGGACTTCGTCGCGCTTGCGCTTATCGCCTGGCGAGGGAGGACGCTGAGGGCCTGACTGTGTCATATTCGGTTCCTTTGTTGTCTATCTGGAGTTATTGAGCCGAATATAAAAATTAGTTCATGGCTGAGTATCGAGATCAAGCTCCAAGTCTTTGGTCCTACATTGTTCCTTGAAGCTTCGGTGGAGTTGTGGCGGAATATCATTGTTCCGGTCACCAACAGAATGGTGCAACTGGAGAGTATGGCTATCCCGCCAGCAAACGACAGGCGTGCTTCATATTTCTTTTTTGACCTATTGGCTCATATCATTTCAACTATGCAGGGCGACAGACTTGCCTCACTTATCTATGCCTGCTGTCGTCAACTAAAATGTGTCTGATACTCATCTACCTATCCATCCTTGAATCATCTTGGGCTAACTCCATGATTCCCAATAATACTGGTAGGAAGAGGTCGGGTTTAGCGGAAATGGCCTGAATGTAATTGGTTTTCATTAATTAATAAATGAAGTTCAAGAAACACCTCAAACAAATCTCTTTCCAGGAATCCAGTTCCTTCAAAAGGGCTTGGGCTGGATGCAAAAAATGAGGCAGATGCATTCATCCTCTGTTTCGAAAACCGCACCAAGCCACTCGCCAAAGCGTCTATTTATTTGTACTCGGATGTCTAATTGGAATGGGATGAAATGCTGGACATTTTAGAATGATAAGGCTTGACCAGACTCACACTTCCCTCTATCGGTCATATATTTAGCGTTAGCAACGCTTGGAGATCACATTATCGAAATTTGAGTTGCAGCGAAAGCTATGAAAACTTTCACATAAGGTGGAAGGAGGATCTGGAACAGAGAAGAAATATCGACATTGGCAATCCACCTCCATCCCCCGGAGCAGAGTCCCTGGATCCGGATATCTAGTACCCTATCTTCAGACATCGCGCATTCTGGATACTACAGTAAATGCGTGCAGCAAAGATCTAGAAAAAAAAAAAAAAAAAACAGAAAAAGGAGGTTGCAGCGCGGCAATCGCCAAAAATAACCTGATGCAGATCATCGCGGCTGCGCAAACATTCCTCGTTCTCCAGGATCTCACTGACGGTGTCGGGTCAATCATCCGTTGACGTACCCATCTACAAGACTGTCTGACGCCTCCTATCCCTTTTCGCTCTCTCAACAGTTATATGGACCCAATCCGTCGATGCCATCTCATTCGTGGAAAGCTAACATCTAAACGCGAGACGGACAAAGGATAACCTCCATTGGGTCACGACCTTCTCAATGAGCTTCTTCCAGATGTCATTGAACTCATGGACACACACATTCCACGACTGCAAGTTTGCGCTCTGCCATTAGTCAGAATTATGGGAGTGAGTATGAGATGCTGATGCCATGGACAAAGGAGATGTTGATTAATAGGGGTATGGAGCAAGGTAAGGAGTGCTTATGAGGAATTGTGAAATAACCGGATTTAACCATCTCTCAGCTCAGAGTTGAAACGGAAGCTGTGAGAGGCTACATCCTTCACTTTTATTATTTGACTCAAAAATGCTTCTTCCTCTTCCTTCTAGGAAGGAGTTTGATGCCCAGTGTATATTTCATATTTCAAATCGAATACTTCATGTGCATTAGGCCTTTTATCAATCTTGGATGAAAGTGCCTTATTCCATGAATATTTAACTTGATTCTGCTCTACATATCCAAATTATGATAACCAAGCAATAAAGCCAGTACCTGCTACAATTCAGAAGGTATGTTTCTATATATAATAAGGACAACACCATCAGTGTAACCGAAAATGGAAAATGCAGGGACTTTATTAAATTACTCCAGCAACGCCCGGAGCCAGCCCAGACCCGTTCGACAACACTTGTATCCAATCCACCTCATCGAAGATCAACAGTAGACCCCATGATACCCAGCGATTCATTGGAAGAGCTAGTGGACATGGGACTCCTGGGTAGCCACAGCATCAGCTGGAGTATCATTTCCACAGCCTCAGAAGTAACGTACTAACCGAGAACCCGATTCCTGAGAAGAATCTGGCTTATCGGGTACCTGCTTCTATAATTGCAGAGAGGATATACCTCGCCTCAATGTAAATAATTAAAGCACCTGTAATATCAGCTCCTTAAGTGGGCGCTTCGAACCGACCGTCTTTGAAGAATAGAACAAAACACCCCTCTAAGAACGATTGGTATTCAATTATCATCGATCTCCATCGGCTCAGCGTCAAACGGTGAATCCAGATCAAGGGGGTCGGGCAAAGGGAGCATTGCAGATGTCGAGGATGCCAGTAAATCCAATGACGAGCCACTCCACAGGATACTCATCCCTAGAGCCCCATGTCCCTTCTCCCTAATAATCTCCTTCGCCATATCCTTTGCCTGCTCTTTCTCCGTTCTCGCAGACTCGGCCTTCGCATGTGCCGGCTCCGTAGCCTCGACAACAGCCATGGGCACACCATCCTGCGGTTTCGGCACGCTCAACGACGACGGCGGCCGGTACAGCACGAGCGCATTATTGGCGGAAGGAATGGTGTGACTACTGTCGCTACTAGCCCCTAGGACGGACTTGGGGACACATATGAGACTCTTCTCGATATCGCGGAGGAATGGCGTGTCGTTCTTTTCTTGTGTTTCGATCTCTGCGATTTCGCGGTCCAGATCGTGGATGTAGACTCTGTGTTTTGTTTCGTCTATTTGCATGAACTCGTCCACGGGCGCGGTAGCAGAAGCAACGGGTATCGGGTATTGTGGTTGGAGCACAGGGGGGGATGTGGAAGGGGAATCATTTTGATTATTCAACGGAGTACGAGGGATGGGAGGTGGAATAGAAATAGATGGAGCTATAAGAACAAAATAATAATAACAAAGGGCAAGGGAAGCAGAATGTTAGTTTATTCCAGTAAATTGAGACTGTCCAATGCAGCTAATCAATTGAATCATTAAAAACAACTCAGAACATACCGATGTGCATCAATCCAAACTTTTTCGCTAGGCGTCGTTGCTCTCCCTCGAGCTCTTCACCGGCAGGTCTCTTTTTGCCACGGCCTTGGTGGCCCAGCGACACCGCACTCGCCGACGCCATTCCCTGCCAGCCGTTTGTTGTTTGACGGAAAAGGTACTCGTGTGCCCAGGGACGAGACAGCACTGTCAGGAAGGCATAGCTCGCCCACTTTATTGTCTAGCCCCGTTCGTCTCCCCCGTTCTTCTCGTTTGGATGGGAATAGGAGGAGAAAGAGTCGTGCGAGGCGTGGTGCTGCGCCGGGGATTGATATTGAGTTCGCGCGTGGGAGCTGGTGATTGTGCTGGTATTGGTATTGGTATTGGTGTTGCTGGCGGTGTTTCTGGAGGCTTCTTCACCCGCTTCTTCACCCGCCGCCGTTTCCCCTCCCCCGATATCGTCCACCCCTCGACATCCACGCCCGCCATCGCCACTCCTACCGCCCGTTTCCACCACCACCGTCTAGCACACTCGGCTTTCAAGATGGCTTCGGCGCAGACTGTCGAGCAGCCAGAGTGGCCGGCTCTGCGCGTGCGGAATGCCTTTCTAGACTTTTTCAAGGAAAATGGCCATACCTTTGGTAAGTGGGGTGGTTTCCCCCCTCGTCCTGCTTTTTTTTCTGGTTCTGGCTTTTTAAATATATTCGGGTAACATGTACATATATATATTTGCATATTTGCATATTTCCTAACTCCATGAAAACCGTATACAGTGCCCTCCTCTTCCGTTGTACCCCTCTCAGACCCAACTCTACTATTCACAAATGCGGGAATGAACCAGTACAAGTCCATTTTCCTGGGCACTGTTGATCCAAACTCGGATTTTGCGACCCTGAGACGTGCGCATAACTCGCAGAAGGTGTGTGGCGTGCCTTTTTCCGCTTTATTGAGACTTATAGTAGATACAGAATGCTGACATGTGGAAACAGTGTATACGTGCTGGTGGAAAACATAATGTATGTGCATGTTTGCGCAAGGATTGTGCCTACTGATTTTATACTGATAAATTTTTTTCTTTTCAGGATCTTGATGATGTTGGGAAGGACAGTTATCACCATGTGAGTTTATTCTTGATAGTGAACACCGGTCTACTGGGCGTGGCGATTCTGACTTATTTTGTTGTTTCTAGACCTTCTTTGAGATGCTGGGTAACTGGAGTTTTGGAGACTATTTCAAGAAGGAAGCTATCAGATATTCGTGGGATCTTCTCACTAAAGTTTACGGCCTTAACCCTGCCCGGTTATACGTGACCTACTTCGAGGGAAATCCCGATGCGGGCATCGGCCCTGATTTGGAGGCTAAAGAATTATGGTTGTCCGTGGGCGTTGCAGAGGATCACCTCCTCTCTGGGAATATGAAGGATAATTTTTGGGAGATGGGAGAGCAAGGGCCATGCGGTCCCTGCAGCGAAATCCATTACGATCGAATCGGAGGCCGCAATGCTTCCCATCTCGTGAACCAGGATGACCCGAATGTGCTGGAAATCTGGAATAACGTCTTCATCCAATACAATCGCGAGCCTGACAAATCCCTGCGCCCCTTACCTAACAAACACGTCGACACCGGGATGGGTTATGAGCGCCTCGTTTCAATCCTCCAAAACAAATCGTCAAACTATGACACAGATGTCTTTACCCCGCTTTTCGGAAAGATCAGTGAGATTACGGGTTGCCGTCCATATACCGGGAAATTCCATGATGAAGACACCGATGGAATTGATACTGCATACCGCGTTGTTGCTGACCATGTTAGAACTCTCACGTTTGCTATTTCCGATGGCGCTTCTCCAAATAATGAAGGTCGGGGCTATGTAGTTCGACGAGTTCTCCGGAGAGGTGCTCGATATGCGCGCAAATATTTAAATGTTGAAATTGGCGGATTCTTTTCGAAAATTGTCCCTACCCTGGTCGATCAGATGGGCGATATGTTCCCTGAAATCAGACGGAAACAGACAGATGTAATGGAAATTTTGGATGAGGAGGAAATCTCCTTCGCCAAGACACTCGACCGTGGGGAACGCCTCTTTGAGGAATATGCCCTGCAGGCTAAGCAAAAGGGGTTTGGTAAACTACACGGGGCAGATGTATGGCGGCTTTACGATACTTTTGGTTTCCCTGTGGATTTGACGCGGCTGATGGCTGAGGAGCGAGGTCTAACTATTGATAATGCTGAATTCGAAGAAGCTCGGTTAAAAGCAAAGGAGGCAAGCAAGGGCCAAGGGAAACGAACTGCAGATGTAGTGAAGTTGACTGTTCATGATCTTGGCCTCCTCGAGACCATGGAAGATGTCCCCAAAACGAATGAGGATGCGAAGTTTGGGAGGGGCAACATCACATCGCAAATTAAGGCGATATATTATAACAAGAATTTTGTCGATTCAACCAAACATATCCCACAGGGAGAGCAATTTGGTATTATCCTCGACCGCACCAACTTCTACGCAGAGCAAGGAGGTCAGGAGAATGATACTGGAAAGATCATTATCGATGGCAAGGCGGAGCTTGCTGTGGAAGATGTCCAGGTATACGGAGGATACATACTTCACACAGGGTTCATGAAATACGGCTCCTTCAATGTCAATGACTCCGTCATTGCTGAATACGACGAACTCCGAAGATGGCCCATCCCGAAACAACACACAGGTACTCACATTCTCATTTCGCCCTCCGTCAGGTTCTCGGCGATGGTATCGAGCACAATGGCTCCCTTGTCGCTGCTGAGAAGCTACGCTTTGACTTCTCTCACAAGTCTGCTGTCTCAGACTCTGACCTTGAAAAAATCGAACGGATATCCACCGACTATATCCGTCAAAACTGCGCAGTGTATGCCAAGGACGTTCCTCTCGCCACCGCCCGGGGAATATCTGGCGTCCGCGCCGTCTTCGGCGAAACCTATCCAGACCCCGTCCGCGTCGTCTCCGTCGGTGTCGAACTCGAAGAGATCCTCCAAAATGTCCATGATCCACGCTGGAAGGACATCAGTATCGAATTCTGCGGCGGCACCCATGTCCAGAAGACGGGCGATATCAAAGATCTTGTCATCCTTGAAGAGAGCGGGATTGCGAAGGGAATCCGACGCATAATTGCCGTTACAGGTGAAGAGGCACACGAGGTCCAACGCATCGCGAAAGAATTTGGTGAGCGCCTACGGCGCTTTGAAAAAATGGAGCTTGGCCCACAAAAGGAGATTGAGGCCAAGTTGCTGCAGGTAGATCTAAATCAGCTATCGATATCTGCGGTTGAAAAAGCGCGGTTCCGGGAGCAGTTTGCGCAGATCCACAAGAAGGTGCTTGAGGGCCAGAAGGCGGCGCAAAAGCTGGAGTCGAAAAAAGCGCTTGATGCCATCACAGGATATTTCGAGGCACCTGAGAATAAAGTTGCGCCGCATCTTGTGATGCAATTGCCAATCTCGGCGAATCCCAAAGCTTTGAGCGATTCTTTGAATTTCGTCAAGACCAAGATGCAAGACAAATCTGTTTATGTGTTTGCGGCGGATAAGGAGGCAGGCAAGGTTGTGCATGGCTGCCATGTTGCTCAGGTACGTTTTCATGTTTTTTTCTTAATTAACCAATTTTTTTTTGTTCACGGTCAACGACGCAATCAGCGAATGAGCTAATGCTAACTGAACTTGATTTTTTTTCCCTAATAGGCTTTAAGTGAGCAAGGAGCAACGCCTAATGACTGGGCTAATACTGTGTCGAGCATTGTTGGTGGGCGTGCGGGAGGTAAAGCGCCCATCTCCATTGGAAATGGAACGGAGGCCGAAAAGCTAGATGAAGCTATTAAGGCTGCGACGGAGTATTTGGAGAAATTTCTTTGATTTTGTTTCTCCTTTGTTCTTTTTTTTCTCGTGTTGGATCAGTGATAGACCATTTCGTTGTCTCTCTCTCCTTTCTTTTATCTATGTTTTAATTTTTCTTGCCTTTTTATTTTCTTTCTGCAACGGAGTTTGAATTCATCAATACCTCTCACATATTTAGTCTCGCCTAACTTTAACTATCACTTCATTCAACTCAGGCATATTTCAAGGTCAACGTCCAACAATATTGGACATGTTATTATTCTCACTCCATCTTCCGGTTCATGCCCACTAGTGTTTTATGTCCAATAGCTGGGTAAACATATTTTGGCACATAGCATGCGAAAACGGTGATGCAGGGTCAACTTTTTGTGATATCCACACCTCCACAAGTTCCATTTTATTGAAGGTGATTGAACATGCAGTTATCTCCTTTTGTCCTTTTTCTCTTTTCTCTATTTCTTTTTTTTTCTTCGCCTTTTGCAGCTATCTAAGTAGGCGTCCTACTCGTTCCTCTGTACAACTTTTTCTTTCTCAGTGACCATTGATTGGAGAGTCATTGTCTTAGGACAGAATGGGCTGGATTCGGCGTCTGTTGTAAACCCTCATATTTATGTTGTCATTCATTTCATCTCATCGAATTATTATTGATATTCCATTTCGTGAACGGTCCATTACATCTCCCCACACTGCGCAATGACTACATCTTGATTTGGCTTGTCTCTCGTCGTCCGTGTGTTCTCAATCATGCGCACAATGTCCATGCCATCAAGAACCTGGCCGAAAACGACATGCTTGCTGTTCAGAAATGGTGTGGCGGTTGTTGTGATGAAGAATTGGCAGCCATTGGTGTTTGGACCGGAGTTCTATGTTAAAAGAAAAAGGGGCCGGCGAAAGTTAGCTTGCGATACATATATATAGATATATTATCTGATGGGGACAAGAAGAGCGGAGGAGCACGTAACTTGGACTTACAGCCATGCTCAGAAGACCCGGGCGGTCATGGGTGAGATTGAAGTTTTCGTCAGGAAACTTGCCAGTGCCATATATGGTTGCGCTGCCAGTGCCATTGCCGTTTATAAAATCGCCACCCTGAATCATAAAGTCTTTGATCTGCAAAGCCCATCAGTTAGACTAGTTAGCTAGCGAAGCCGGGTTGGTTTGGGTCTTCACGACCGCATATTGAATCAGGAACCGAGGAGACTCTGTGGCAAGATAGGAAATTCTGAAAATTCAAAGAAAGCATTCAAAGTATGCAGCAGACCGAAGTGCCAGCCCTGAAGAAAATCAACCCGTGAAGGAACCTGAGGGGATCCATACCACTCGATGAAATTTGGAGCCCTTGTACCCCTGCGGTCGGCCGCGGGGATTTTTGCTCTCGCCGGTACAGAATTGGCGGAAGTTCTCTGCTGTCTTGGGTGTGACATCTGCGAAGAGCTCCATTTTGATTCGACCAAGCGGTTCTCCTAGAGGAAATAGTTAGCACGGATATTTCTTCGTCTCTATATTTATTTTCTACAACGACACAGTGGTGGCATAGTGCTGGTCCAATAGCGATAGAGGAGTTGCACACAGGAAAGTGGCAAGCAGAAAACAGAACGGCAATTTACAAGCTACTTCAGATCGAGCGTCCCAATAATATGTTGAGGCGTGGCATGCCCATTGAACTGAAGTCGGGACGAGGCTTTTTGGATCTCGAAACAGAAGCCTGTCAGCCTTGCAGCACCCCAACAGCTCTCTCCTCTTCTCCCTTCTTCGTTTTCATATTGCATGTACATAACTAATGCCCCAAGGTTTTCACAAATATCATAACATTTTGCTGATGCGCGAGGCTATCCATACACATACCTCCAAGTGTGATATCGAAGAACACCACAGGGTTCGTAGGGCTGCGGGGGTTCAGGGCGGTCATTGTTCGTGATCTGATAGTTATAAACCCCACACGTCGTATGGCTTTGCCTGCAGCAATAGTTGACCCAAGGGTTTCGTTTCTGAGAGCCGACAAGTGATGGCAGTGCACCAGAGTGGCGGAGGTTGAAGTTAGGGCTATGTGCGTTAGTTATGGGACAAGCCGCCTCGGCAAAATTCTTCGGGAGTGGCGGTAACCACCCTTTGACATCGCAAACGATGGAGGGGTGTCCGAATAATTTGGACTCGATAATATTGATATCAAGGAGTAAAATTTATGTTATGTAATGTACTACTACAACTACCTATAGCGGATTCCTCTTCGGTAAGAAACGATAAGACCTTGGAGACTCCCCAAAGTGGCCAGAATTTGTCTCTCGGCCCTCAAATATAAAGGCTTGCATGCCTATCTGGGTTGAATGCCTCGCCTAGAAATACTGCCCACAGTATCATTCATATCCTAAATAACATACATCCATCACAAAAAGTTGTGTACTTTATAGCTCATCAAGTTCCCCCCATTTTTTCTTCGGGTGCCAATAGGTAGTTGAGAACACTGAGTTTTCGAGATTAGAGAGATCAGCAAACATATTTCAGATGTCATTGACATACGCAATATTTACGACGTCGGATGAATTCGAAAGTAGGAGGTGCAGATGGAAACCTCCAATTGGGCGATGCAAAATGGATTGAGTGAGGAGTCGGAGGATAAAGCCAAAGACGCACTTATATTATCAATCACCTTCACATCGCTGGCGGTGTTTTTTGTATCCGCTCGTCTTTACACACGGGGATTTTTGGTGAAAAAGATCGGTTCTGACGATTGGACGTGCTTAGTGTCTTTGGTATGCTAGGGAATCAATCCTTGTGAACAACACAGTTTGCTGACCAGGGCAACCAGATTCTCTCCCTGGGATTCATGGGATTGTTCATTGGCGGTAAGTAATTGAAACCCCTTGGAATGAACTCATGTTTGATTAGCCCCTAGCGAAAGGGGTTTCAAATACAGGAAGGAAACACTCACGATCAGCAGAATGGAAATCCGGACTTGGTGGTAATAGGAGTGAAATCACATTTGAAACGTTCAGACAACAGGTGATCGTAAGTTCTCAGAGGTGGTAACGTTGTGCGTCTTACTTGAAAGAGCTAACAGGTTTGATTATGCAGCTCCTTTGGGCATCCATCCCTATCTATAACGCTAGCCTCTTTTGCACCAAAGCATCCATCACCTTACAGTACCACCGAATATTCCCAGGGAGTCGGATACGTATAGCCTGCTCTGGTGCTCTATTTTTCTTAATAATATACGGCTTGTGGGTGGTTGTAGGGTCATTTCTCACATGCGTTCCAGTAAGAAGATTCTGGGATGACACGGTAGAAGGTAACTGCTTGAATAGGGATGCATTCTGGCTATCCACGGCGATCGTGCACATCGTTACAGATGTCGTCCTGCTTGCGATGCCCATGCCGATTCTCATCAGGCTAAATATTCCTAAAAGGCAGAGAATCGCTCTCGTGCTAGTTTTCGCTCTAGGAGGATTGTATATTCCCCTTCAATCGGTTTCCAACAATCCCCACCAAATTATGTTCCTTGCTCAGAAAGTTAATTCAGTTCTCGTTATCAGTGTTTGCATCACAAGTGGTCTTCGTCTTGAGAGCCTTCGTCAACTTGCGAGATCAGATGACCTAGTAGGTACGTATGATTTTCCTACTGCTGGCGCCATTCCGCATGTTTCCCCAAGCTAATTCAAATAACATTCAGAACATAATGCGGCAGCGGCCTCCTGGTCAGCTGTTGAATGTAATGTCGCAATAATATGTTGTTCTCTTCCGACCTTACGGCCGCTGGTAACTCGTATATTCCCACTCATATTTCCAAAGACCGGCTATGGTTATGGTCGCAACTCTAAAAAAATCCCTTGTCTACCAAGGTGGTTTGCGTCTCACGAGTCTCAAGAAAGAATCGACCAGGAATATGCCATGGAGTTTTACAGAAACTGTTCAGCGATGAAGGAGGAAAGCATTCACGCAGGGATATGGGTGGGGTTGCGGCAACCGAATCGATTTCGCAGGAAGCAAAATCTGCAAGTGATATAGAGGCAGATCGCCCGGCTGAGCCATTTGTTCGCTCGATTCATCGGGAAAAAAGCTGGTTTTAGCATATCCCAGCATGTAGAAGCGATTTTAATTTATGACTCATGCACTGGTGGTGGCGCTCTAGATAGAGGATGCAGGGCCACAGGAATGACTGGATAACCAACACAGTGCTCAGCCTGTGACAAGTCAGGGGCTTCGGAAGCAGAAGCAATATATTCTCGCATGCCACAACCCATATGGATGATCTTGGGTTAACGTATTTCATCATGAACTCGCCAGTATTTAGCATAGGGAGTGACAAATCAAACAAGAGTAAGGTAATTTTCCATATGCCTCACTTTAGCAGTGTCTGTAGAGATATGAACATTTCTTATGACGTTTAGCCATCTCCTCGTTTCTCAGGACAGTCCCCGCATAAAATGTGTGCCCAAGCGCGTCGCAGCACCAAATGTCGGGTGTTGTGCCAACAAGGTTCGTCAAAACCGATACAACGTATGGAGGGAAGCGCGGTTGTCGTCCACAAAGCAAAACTTAAGCGGTCAATGTTAGCGGTAAACATCCCGACTAGCTAGGGCTAAAGAGGTTAGGTTCACATGAACACGCAGATGCAGTGTTACTTTGTTTTTGAGAAGCTGTTGCGGTGAAGGGTGGATGTGAATTTCAGAGCACACTTCAATAACAAGAAAGAATGAGAGAGTATTGAATGACATGGCATCTGTGGCAATGGACGGAGTACCATTGTGAGATATCATACTCTTCAACATCATTGATCCGGTCTCCACGACGAAAAAGGGTGTTCATGGCCGTTCACAGCGTTCCCTGTATTGGGTTTTTACCGCCCACAGAACCATAATTTAGTAGAATCCAGAATAAAGGACACAGAAATTTCGAGGCTGGTAAAGTAATAGTAGCAGAAATTGTATATCATATATGTCATGATGCGTGAAATATCTCCTTCCAGGTCCCTTGTTTGTTGTGAGCAGTCGGTGGTGGCGTTGATATTGGCCCTGATAAAAGGCCAGGGCCCTCTTGGTAGCCCAATCAGGACTAGCGCCTGGGTGCCTTTCTATCCTCAACATTGCCTCGCTGTCCGCCGGTCTTGTTGCTCTCTCCATCGTCTTCCATTGTCCATTCCCCCCGTCCCACGTCGAAGCCATCTCCATCACTCACACAAGGGCCATGGCCTTTGTCAGGCCGCCATTAGATTTTCCGTTCCTATGAGCTACGATTCGTCGCAATAGCCGCTGCAGCTCTAGCAGCTGAATGCGGTTTTGCAGCTATTTACGGAATTTCTTTCCATTTTATCTCATCACGTCCGGTCCCCTCGACATTTGCCACTATTAATTACTGGTTGCTCAGCATTTCATCTTAGCGTTTTGTCTTTTCCGTGAACAGCAGTTGGTATAGGATTTCATATCACATTGGCAGAAACAACGAACGACCTCGGTCCTCTCCAGAGCCTCACCGCATCCGCGGCACATACCCGAATCCTCTGACCCTTTCGATCATCAGACCCGGATCTACATTTCCAACTCGCTAACATTGTGTGAATAAAGGGCTCCAGGGTGCAATGTGGCCCCCCAACAACCCCTCATCGCCTATATTTCGACATCTCGAACCACTCATTGTTGACGGCGACATGGAACATCTTTATGGTGATGGGGATATGAAATGTTTTGATCCTTCTGTGTTGCAGGCATCAACGCCACATGAAGAAGACGGTTTCGATGATCTTTTTTTGCGGCCTTCCACGGCGACTCAACCATCCAACTCAACCTCGTGCCTGTCCCCAGGAAGGTTGATGAAAGCAGGACATCAACGCTCCTCAGCAAAATTTCCCGAAACCCAGTCACCATTATCCGATACCCGTTCCGATTCTCCTGAAGATTTTACCCATAGCTCTTCCGCTGATTCACCTCTCTCACATTTGCGGAACGGCTCTCTGACGTCTAACACTTCTGCTGTTTTTAGCCAGAGTAGCAGAGCAGGGGATCGGTTTTCTACCCCAGCATGGCCGAGCTTGGTCGACTTCACCGTGGGAGACTCGCCTTTGTTTGGGCAAACCAATGACATGCCACCATTTAATGGCGACTACCCATTGGATACCGACCTAGAAACGAGCAACAAGGCTATGAGTTCCGCATTCGATTTTGATAGTGCCGCTAGCAGCCCAAGCCCTCTCAAAGTGGAGATTGCCCCAGAAACCAATCACAAATCTCAGCAACCAAAAAACATGTTGCGGGGCCCATCAAATACAATAAATCAAGTCATAGAATCTAAATCACCGTCGACGGTAAGTTGAGCGATTTCTCCTTCCCTGATATATCCAACGCGCTGTTGACATTTTCCACTCTAGAATTTTCCTACCTCAGCGAGCCCTTTCTACTTCTGTGGATCATCGGATGCATCTAAGCCTTCAGCGTTCCGCAGCAAAAGTCAATCTGGTTCGAACCAGTGGGAGCGTCAGTCGCCAGGTTCAGAACTAGAAGAGACTTTTGGAAGTATCAATATGAACGGCACCGCCTCTCCTCTGAGCTCTACTCTCTCTCCAAGTCTAAATTTCGGAGTTAACCCACTCAACTTCGATCCGATGACACAATCTTCCGTATCCCAACTCCCAACCAATGGTGACACTTCCGCATTCCATCCGAATATGAGTCAGGAGAATTATCGTAAACCCCAGTTGGTAGTTCACCCAACGTCTCTGAAGTCGCGAGTGGAAACTCAAATTCCGATTAAGCTTACTTTGTGCCCTTTGCCTCCTGGTGTCAAAAACCTACGACTCCCAAGTCATGCCATCTCAAAGCCGAAATTCCTCGCCAAACCAGACACTGCCCCCTCACCAGAGATTCTTGAACTTCGTACGAACGTAGTTTGTACCAGTGCTATGCAGGATAAAAAGAAGCTAGAGCGAGCATTTGCGAGAGCGCGAGAGGAAGAACTTGAAGACTCTTCAGTGGAGTCAGACTCTAAGAAAGAGGGTAAAGCCTAAGGAGGAGACGCCATTAGAAGGCGGTGATGTCAAGAT
>NW_001813982.1:6570805-6572298 GCF_000149585.1 Histoplasma mississippiense | reverse complement strand
ATTCCAAGTCGTCCTGGAAGCCCAGGTCTTGGTAACCACTTCCAGGGACCTTCTGAATCCACCTGGTTCTGTTGTATCGAGCCAAATGTGGGGTATTTCTCCACCCAATCCGCCAAACCGACTGCCCACTATGATCCACAAGCTCGTCCCGTCTGAAGGCTCAACCACCGGCGGAAGTGAGGTAACTCTGCTCGGTAGCGGGTTTTATCCTGGAATGGAAGTTGTATTTGGCGATACGCTGGCGACGACGACAACATTTTGGGGAGATAAGTGTTTGAATTGTCTCACTCCTCCTGCGTTACAACCTGGCACGGTTCCTGTTGTATTCAAACATGAGCACCCGACTTTTGGACAGTTCCAAGCATCTACGCAGCCTATGATTCCAAAGCAACCAATATTTTTCCGCTATGTGGATGATCGAGAACTCCAAATGTACCGCGTCGCACTTGGCATCCTAGGCCAAAAACTGAGAAACCCCGCGGACGCATTTCAGACCGCTCAGCAAATCATGGGCGGAGGATCTAGTAATATGTGGAACTTGCAGGGTAACTTCCAAGGCAATGGGCAGCAAGGTCATGGAAATCAGAATTCACAGGCAAACATAAATGACTTAGATGCGAAGATGCTTGTATATCTCGAATTCATGGATTTGGATGACAGTCCCAGATCACCGCGCTTTAATCGCCGTTCTCCTTCAGGACAAACCCTTCTTCACTACGCTGCTTCGCTTGGATTAATTAGATTCGTCGCTGGACTTCTTGCCAGGGGTGCGAACCCGAATATACAAGACAATAATGGCAACTCGCCGCTTCATCTGGCGGCTTTGAGTGGCCACATTCACATTGTCCATCGCCTACGTTTGGCTGATGCTAACGTGGCTGCTACTAATTTGCGTGACTTTACTCCGGCTGATCTTGCAACCTCATTAGAAACACATCAAGCCGTCCTCGTACCTGCTCGACACTATCGATCGCGCAGTGTTGGTTCAACTCGGTCGTTGCGCCGCCGCCCAAGTTCTGCATCACTTGACATGTCCTGGGAAATTTGGTCCGGCGATTCGGAAAATATTGATGTGGATTCGTCGGATGATTCATCGGATGGAAGTGATGAGTCCGAGGCGACAGGCGAAGCTTCTGATTCTTCTTTCTTCTATCCTGCATCCCGACGAACGAGTATACACCGAGACAGCAACGCTGGCTTCTACTTTTCCCGTCCTCACGAGTCCAGTGCTCAACCTAGTCGTGTACAACCACCAAACGACGGAGAAACTGAGGGTGGAGATGAGAGTAATGTATCTTCTCCTGCAAGGCTCATCGCCTGGCGCAACCAGCTTGCCGCTCAAATCAATCAGTTCCAGCAAAGTGTCAATTGGGCTTTCCCCAACCTTCCAGCTTTGCCTCCAATGCCAACTCTTCCAGATTATCAAACGTACCCTATGATGCGGCGAATTACTTCACTCGTCCCGCAGCGGCCAACCACATCATGGCCCACCA
>NW_001813982.1:6545247-6570558 GCF_000149585.1 Histoplasma mississippiense | reverse complement strand
AAAAAATCATCAATGATTCAGGCTGCAAGGGACGCAGCAGTTGATCAGCACTTCGAGATGATTTCAGAAGGCGAAGCGTCATCTGCTAGCTCCATCTCGAGTCCCAGTGATATTGGAGATGTCAGAATAGGAAGAACGAATATTCCTCATGAGCAACAGGAGCAGCTGCGGCAGGCTCATGCTCGCAAGATGAAGAGGATTCGCAGTGACCGGAACCTCTTTTTCATCTGGGTAAGTAGTACTCACTCTATTGACGCCGAATAAACAATCCCTCCCTGCACCATACTAATATTCCCTTTCGCGTAGATCCCGCTTCTTATCGTCGTTGTTATTGCCATGCTACAAAACCTCGTACCTGATATTTGGCACGGTCTTTCTCGGGGTTATCAAATGTTCAAGGCGCGTCATCGGTCCCAAACTCAAGAAATCCGTATGGTTCCTGAATGATGGGGCACTGCCACAGTATCGATATACTTGGCATGTCCTGGCTCAAGGTTTTTTGGAATATGCACCTTTCCTTCTGTTTTTCCCTTTTTATTCATTGTTTGCTATAAATGGATACGGTCTCTGTTACCTGGAGTTTGATGCCTCGTTTGTCATCTTGGAAAATTCGACCATCGCTTGATTCACTCGCTACCTTCCTTTTTATCGCGCCCCGGGCCCCGGGCCCGGGCTCGACCAGCAAACGTCGATTATATCTTGATTTCTCCCACATTCTGTGGTATTTGTATATATACGTAGGTAAATTTACGTAGGTAAATAGATCGATATTTAATTCCAAGTTTTACTTTGAATCGTTTTCCACAGTACGTACTACAATCCATTTGTTCGAAAAACTTGTATCTTGTTGTCTCGACGGAAGACCTGAAGACGTAGATGTACACCAGGGTGAAATATCATTATGAAGTGTATTCAAATTGGTGAAAACAAAGTGTTTAAAAAGGGGCTGATGATTCAACTAAGTCAAGTATCCTTTGAGTTAAAGCAGCGACGGATGTTGCCAAGATGAGCAATTTTGACCTCCTTTGTACTGTACTTTTTGCATTACTTCACTTTCCACGCTGAGATAGAAGTGCAAGGCGGTCTATCCACCTGTTGAGAAATCCCAAGTGATGGCGACATACTATCCTCCGTGTCTTTAAAACTCGGCCTGATGGATGCCAACCCTCGCGCAGGCTCCAACGTGACCGGTTCGCTCTCATTTTCCCTACCCCGAAATTCAGCCAAACAAATTGACTGAAAACTACCTTCTAGTTGAATATACCGATCCTTCCGGGCTCTTCCCCTCGATTGGACCTCTTATTCTAGAGACTTTACCCCTCCGAAACCTTCACTGGAAGTCTCCCACCCGGCCTCTTCGTTCCATTGACTCCCTCCATGTCGACCTCGTCCCTGTAAAGAGCACACACCAGGAGCAGAGACGACCGAGTGATGGAGCGAGTGGTTCAGTTCCCCACCGAAGACATCAAATACCTGGCCTTCGCCAAACACCATACTTGAAAATATATATCTTATCTTGCGACGATAATGATATTTACAAGTCTACTACAAGGAAGGCGGTCCGGGAATGGATCAAGACACATGGCACACCCCCACAAAGTAGCAGCTCATCTGCTACACAGGATAATCACGATGCGTTTGAGTGGCTTATAATACATGTCGTTTCTGGCCACACGGAGGTGGCTGACAAATCTGCGGCGGGGTCAAAATGGCCCGGCAGAGGTTCTACTACGGTGCTGGAGAAAATTAAAGCAGATTTTGGTGGATCATCAAAGTCGTCTATTGACCGTGTCGTACAATTACGCATCCCGAAGGCAGAGTCGGATGAGCGACCTCCAGAGCTAGCCGACCAACTCGAGGACCTAGTTGCGAAATTGAAATCTTCGATCCTCACGTCTTTTGATCATCGCGTTAGTCAATATGAAGAAGATATTCGGCTCAAGGACTCACAAAGAAACCTTCCTGGATGGAATTTTTGCACGTTCTTTATTTTGAAAGAGGGGCTTGCGCGCGGATTTGAACATGTTGGTTTATATGCAGATGCGCTGGTTGGATACGATGAGCTTGCAGTTGGATTGGATGCGGCTCTTCGTGACCAGTCTGTTGCTAAGGGTGACCAACATGGCGGGACATTTCTCAGTTGCACCAACGATGTGAGGGCGAAGGCTGAAAAGGCTCTAGGTTTGGTACCTAGCGAGGCCGATAATGATGTTAGTAAAAATACCGACGATTCGTACGAAGATGAAAGCGAGGGAAGAGATGGAAATGATTATTCTACCGTCATTGCCGTGGGCGAAGATCTCTTTCCTCTTGATTCACACAAAAAACCGTACCGTGAAATGATCCTTGCCAATAATATTTCAGTCTTCGATTTTCGGGCATACATTTTTTCTCGACAGATGATGTTGCTATTAAAAGCTGCTAGAGCTCCTTCATTACGAGATCAAACTAACGAAAAATTAGCC
The DNA here is from genome assembly GCF_000149585.1 of Histoplasma mississippiense. Classification (NCBI taxonomy): domain Eukaryota; kingdom Fungi; phylum Ascomycota; class Eurotiomycetes; order Onygenales; family Ajellomycetaceae; genus Histoplasma; species Histoplasma mississippiense. The sequence goes on along the minus strand of NW_001813982.1, from coordinate 6,568,093 downwards.
AAAGAAGCTGAGGATTTAACACTTCTTGCAGAAATATGTGATCGGGCAAGCGAGTTTATTAGTGTTGGGTCGCGAACCTTGCGACACGATCTGTATGTTGGCCTCGACGAGCTAGAACATGATCGCGATGAATCCAGTGTAACGGAGGTTGTCAACAACATAGTGTATTCGTGGACATATTCCGCAATTTCACAGGTACTAATCCAAACCGCCACGGATTCCCTCGATATCCCAAAGGCTTCCCTTCGAAATACACGGGATCTGGTGAATGCGTCCGTGCTGGCAAATTTTGTTACGGAGACACGACCAGGCGTCCCGAAGCGGTCGAGCTCACTGACTGCCAATACTCTGATTAGCAGTCGACCTACTAGCCTGGACATCATGTCTCCGGGACTGTATAGCGGAGCGCAGCCTAGAGCCCCGCTGGCTTCCTTAAGGTCGAGTGTTTCAGCGCAACTGAGGACCGGGCAATCTGAGCTTGCATCTGCCCGTGGTGACTTATTCCTTTACGCTCGCCGAACCTTGGAAAATATTGGACAACGGTGTGGTTGGTCGAAGAAGTGGCGGGACCTGGGATTACTCTTCGATGCGCAGAACGAAGCTGCAAAGGGATTGAAGGACGTACCTCTAGATGGGGACGGAGAAACACAAGAATTTACGACTGTGGACCAGGAAGTCACGCCGGTGCTAAGAGGGATTGAAAATCCGAAACTGATAAGCTCTTGCAGGTCAGAAAAACAATATAACTTTATGTATGAAGGATTAACCGATCAGATATTTCGCCATTACGTCGCAGCAAATAGAACACGATCTGCTGAGATGGCAATGGCCGATATTGCAGTCCTGAGATACCGCGCAGGCGACTATGGTACCGCAGCCTCGTACTTCCATCAAATGGCTCCGTTCTATGCCAGCTGCCATTGGGGGGTTCTGGAAGGGGTAATGCTTGAACTGTACGGACGATGTCTAAAGCATCTGGGCCGAAAAGATGACTACGTCCGGGTCCTTCTTAAGCTACTCGGAAATTATGCCGGGGTCGCACAGTCAGGGCAAAAGGCAAGGTCTTTTCGAAGCAAGAGAATGAGTTCTGCAGCACCATCATCGTTTCCCCCCGTTGCCCGCACATTGGTTTCCAACTACGTCAATGACCTATTTGAGACATCACAGGTCCTTTCCGCCGACTTTTCTGTACCACTCAATGAATTTTTCAGTGGCATACATATCAGCTCGACCATCCATCATTTCGAGGATAAGGATGGGATTCTCGTTGAGCTTTCCCTAAGATTTCTTCTTGGAAATAGTATTGAAGTTGATAGTGTAAAGATGCGACTTGTTAACTCCACAGGTGTTCATAGCAGCGAAATCTGGTTAGAAAATTTGGATTTGGTCGTCGTAAAGTCGACTGTATCGAAAATCCCCCTCCACGCTTTCGTGAGTTCCTGATCATGTTCTTTCTGCAATATACGTATTTGTCCGTGTATTTATCTAACTTTTAAAAAAAATACGCTTCAGGTTTCAGTGCATGGAAAATATATGGTGGATTGCATTGAGGTGCGAATCAGAAATATTACGTTTGTCCAACAATATGGATTACCATCGTCATTCCCTGCAGGGTTACAGCAACCTAACGCGGATGATTCCGACGACGAAGCTGAGCGCCCATTTGTTTTCTGTTACCCTCCTGCCAGGGGACTTCAAGCAGAAGTTTCGCCTCCGTATCGCATTAACCTGAGTGAGCTACGAACAATAGAAATCGGACTAAAAAGTGGTTGGAACGATATACTCAAGGGCGCTCTACGAGTAAAACCCGCGACTGCTGGACTCAGGCTCCACATTGCAGAAGTCAGCATTGTAGATGGCGATTTAAAGTTGGCAGGGAATGCAGAATCCGGCCAGATTGATTTCACGAGCTTTGGACCAAATTCATCCGCCAGATTGAGTATTCCGTACACCATTGAGGACGATCAAACGACGTTGTCTGCACGTTTGGAGGTGGTTTATGAGACGGCTGATTGCCAATTCTCTTACTTCTCTGCAACATCGATAATCTCGACACTGCCAGTGAGCGTCAATGTTCAGGACATATTCAAAGACGACTCGCTAATATCAAGATTCACGATCAGCCCGGCCATGGCCACACCCCTCCGGATACTTAACTGCAAGATCCCCAGCTCAGAGGTATACGAGGTCCAACCCAGTATTCATCGTGGGCAAGTCCTTGATTGTTTCCCTCGACAGTCGGCATCGGTACTTTACAAAATTATTCCCCGCGGAGAGAAAGCACTGGAAGCAGATGCATCGAAACGGTCTCTTGCTCTGACGATTGATTTTACCTGTCTTGACGAGGAGTGCCTAAGCGTCATTGAAAATCGATTTGTGCAGGATATTGGCGCAAGTAAATTTGCGCAACTAGCTCGGCTCCTAACACCTCATCTTCTTGAAGCATTCCGGAGAGAATGGACTGCGAATGACATGGAAATAATTAGCCTCATCAGGGAGATCGATATATTGTCGTATGAGCGTGTCCAGTGGGAAACCGTGACCAATTCATTGGGCGGGAAGCTCGGAAAGGAAGTTGTCTCGTGGCTCAAGGAATGGCACACGGTAAGTTTTAACAACAGGCCAAAACAAGGGTTTCCCGATATCACGAAAGTAGCCCGCGTGGTGACGCGCATTTGCTAATGAAAGGAACCAACCAATCCAGCAACACACCACCCTATCACTCCCGAACGACTCCAACATGACCGCCACCACCACCAGCAGCACCACCATCCCCAACCGCCAGATAATTATCCCTGTCGACGTCCCCAATGTCCAAATCGTTCACACGGCAAACCTCACCATCCCCAAACCAGACGACCTCATCCAGGCAACGGTCGGGGAGATGATCCCCGCAACGCTAACCATACGCCATACCCGCCGCTGGTGCCCCGTACAGGCCCGGGAGCCAGAAGCGAGCCTCGAATTCTCCTACGAGATCCTCGTGAACCCGGACGTGTGGCTCGTGGGCGGGCGGCGCCGGGGCAATTTCACCGCTAAGGAAGGCGAGACGCGGTCCTTCACCGTCATGCTCCTCCCGCAGCGGCCGGGCCACCTATTGCTGCCCGGGCTAGACATTAAGACGTATGTCACGCAGGCGTTGGCGGCCGATCCGGAATTGCCCTCGAGCGTTGTGCAGCGGAGGGCAGTTCCTTGCGAGGTTGATTATCTGAATCATGCCGAGACAGTGCTTGTGTCGCCGAATTTGCGGAAGACCACGGTTAAGTTGGACGTTTCTGGTGGTGGAGGTGGTGGTGACGGCAGCGGCGGCGGCGGGGGTTGTTGGCTGGTCGGGTCTGAACGGAGGGTTGGAGTCATTGGTTGAATTTAGGAATTTATATAACCTTCAACGGTGTTTTACACCACGCAATGTAGCGCATCTATTCATTTATTCATCTCCCTCTTTTTATCGTTGTATCTCGTTTCGTATTCTCGCTGTTATATTGTGCGCCAATGTAGAGAAAGGGAGAAAACGGCACCTCAACTGGCTGGCGACCTGTTGGCTTTCCTTGTTTATCCTTTCTTGATAACTACAACCCCACATGGAGGTTGGCGTTGAAACGATTGATTGATTGATTGAATTAATTAATGTCTATACAACTAAATATGTAGCTCTAAAACGAAGCTCGGTAACTGGACGCTGTACAGCTTGTTTTTTAACAGGTACGGAGTACCGCTCTCGGACCTGGTAAGTTTGGGGTTTTCTTTTCCTCAACAAAACGCCGTATTTCCCCCCAACAGAAACATTGAACTACGGAAAGCAGAAGAAAGTCCACACTCCAATCGCTGGGCGGTGATGACCTGGGTTTTGTTCTTCTGGTCGTGGTCGTGGTCGTTGGTCGTGGGGTTTTCTTATTTCTTTTCTTTTTCTTTGTCTTTTTCCTTTCCTTTCTGAATTCGTCTCTGTTTTGTTCTGATGCTGAGATACCTGAGATACCTGAGATACCGCGGCGATTTCAGAGGAAAATACGGAGTACATCGACGAACAAAACCAACCACCAACCATCCATAGATCATAATCTTCACATGTTGCCGAGCATGATGACTTCGATGAGTCTTCCCAGCCTTGGTCGCCCGGCTAATCAGCAGCTTCCGGTGAGTCGTTGTCACAGGATGTTACACGTTGGTTACCAAAATATACCGGACGTAACCAGGCTGCGAAACGTAATTTCCGTACCTGATCCCACCCTTGGCGAGGACTGGGCGGCTCTGTGATTGGCTGGGACAAAAGGCGGTGAGCTGGGGGATTGTACAGTACATGGGGAATTCACGAGAGAGAGAGAGAGAGAGAGAGGAATAAGAGAACCGCAGAGGTGGATGTTCCTAGACACTACATAGTACGGGCTCTTTTTTTGCCTTGGTTGTAAAGATGTTTCATACAACAAGGAAGGTGGAAGGAAGTGCAGAAGAGATTGGAATTGTCATAGCGCCGATGTCGTGCATATGGCATCTCTCTCTCGCTCCGGGGATGCAATTGGCGATGCGGATTGGCTGGTTGGAGCTGGAAGAACACGTGCGGGCTGGCTTTGAAGCTTTCGTTGAAGCTTTCGTTGAAGCTTTCGTTGGCGTTGGTTCCGGGTGTATCGTATCGTATCGTTGTGTCACTTTACGTATGCCGGATTTATTGGTATTGACGACGTATTCATCTTTCAGTACCGATGTCCGTCCCCACCACACGGTGAGTGTGGGGTTGATTTGCTGTACTGTACTGTACAGAGTCCGAGTAAATCATGGTCGCTGAATTGCGATTTCTCCATATCATCACCAGATTAGAGAGAGAGAGAGAGAGAAATAAAGTAGCCCTGTTATTTAGCCACCATTATTTAGCCACCATGATAATAATAATAATAATGATGATTGATTGGGATGCGCTCTGAATATCAATCCACTCTCGTTGGGCCATGAAAATTGAAATCCGGGTGAGGGAAGATACCCACAGCTGCACACGGACGAGGCCGAACCAACAATAATGCTTATGTCCAGATGTCGATCGGTGAAGGGGGAACTGCATGCAGCAAGCTCGGAAAGCAGATCCCAGATCCCAGATCTCACTCACTTGAGAGTCAACCTGGTTTTCTTTTGCTTGCACCTCTGAGATGGATGGACGAGTCTGCAAACCGATAATTTCGTCCCGGGTCCGATCTAGAGACCAGCGGGGACGTGGCGGGCTGCATCCATGCATACAAACTACAGATCTGTATTCTGTACAGATTAGACTTGCCGAGGAATCACTGCCCACCCGTCTGCAACCTCGGCCAGCTTGGGTATCACTCACTGGTCGGGATAACATATAGAGTCGAAGGAGCATTTGACATTGACATTTGATAGTTACAGCTGAAGTCTGAAGAAACGGAGAAGCGAGAAGGGAAGATACAAATGTGTAATAATATACCCTCAAACACAGGGCGTAATATTACATGACATACCGTGACGATAATACCCGTTCTCCGGCGTCCCAGCGAAACGCAACAACCCGCAAAGCAGAAAACCCATGTGAGATGACAACGAAAGAAAAAAAAAAATAAAACAGGAATTCAACGAGCAACGCAGAAAGCAGAGATATAAAATAGAGGGGAAAAAAAAAAAAATTAAAAAAAATAAAATTAAAAAAAAAAGGGCATCATCGAATTAAGTCGCCTTGTCTCTTTTTCCCTCTCATTTATTCCTGTTCTTCTTCCCTCTTCTCCTTTTCTTTTTTTCCCTTCTTCAAATCATTCATTCATCCAATTCATCCAATTCATCCAATTCACCCTCCGGCCTCCTGTGGTTGCACAAGAATTCTCTCGAGAGTCAGCCAACCGAGCCAGCCTCGATTTCAAGTGAGTCCTGGTCATTCATCCAGTCAGTCAGTCCATCTCATTGATCGATTGATTGATTGTCTTGCCCCTACGTCTGTCCAATTGCCTGCCAGAAAACGCTGTCACAATTCCCATCCTGACTAGAGTGGTGCAGGAAGAGTCAGATCACACAGCATCAGGAAGTGTTCTGGTGTTCTGGTTCTGTTGCACGCCGCCCAACAAATAGCTGCCTCATCCTTACCTTTTCTCTTCCCTGAGATAACATAACATAATATATATATATATATTACATCTTATCATTATCTCATATCTCGTTCCTCGCCAAGCCAGCAATATCACGTCGAGGAATTCGGCCACGATGACCTCCACCGCCCTCCCCAAGCGCAGGGCGCTGAACCGGAATTCGCCCACAGACTACTCCACAGAGAGCTCCGCATGTGTCTCCCCAACCGACAGCTTGCGGCCGTCCCCTTCGTCCACGTCCCTGTCGTCAATAGCTTCGGATGTGCAGCAAGAACCCCTGAAATTAGTCGACACTTACGGGACTCCCTTCGAGATCCCAGACTTCACCATCAAGCAGATCAGAGACGCCATCCCGGCCCATTGCTTCGAGAGAAGTGCCCTTCGCAGTCTGTCATACGTCGCTCGAGATATCTCTTGCCTGGCCGGCACCTTCTACCTCTTCCACAACTATGTCACGCCCGAATACATACCGTCCACCCCGGTCCGTGCTGGGCTATGGGGTCTCTATGCCTTCCTCCAGGGGCTCTTTGGGACCGGTCTATGGATCATGGCCCATGAGTGCGGACACCAGGCCTTCTCTCCGTACAGACTGTTGAACGACACGGTGGGCTGGTTCTGCCACTCCGCACTACTGGTGCCGTACTTCTCCTGGAAAATCTCGCACAGCAAGCACCACAAGGCCACCGGCAACCTGGAGCGGGACATGGTTTTCGTCCCCAAGACACGGGAGGTCTTCGCCTCGCGCTTCGGCTATATCGCGCACGAGCTGCACGAGTTGATGGAGGAGACGCCCATCCAGACCGCAGTCCATGTGGTCCTGCAGCAGCTGTTCGGCTGGCCCATGTACCTGATCTCCAACGTCACCGGCCACAACTGCCACCAGCGCCAGCCGGAGGGCCGTGGGAAGGGCAAGGAGAACGGCTTATTCCGCGGTGTCAACCATTTCAACCCGTCCAGCCCGCTGTACGAGGCCAAGCACGCCCCGCTCATCCTCCTCAGCGACCTTGGCTTGATACTCGCCGGCTCCGCCCTGTTCTGGGTAGGCAAGAACTTCGGCTGGGCGAACCTTGCCGTGTGGTATTTCTTGCCATACCTGTGGGTCAACCACTGGTTAGGTACGTCGAACAGTCACCCCGAGCGCCCAGGCCCTCCTCACCATTCCCCTCTTTAATTCTATTTCCTTCTTCCCTCATCAGAAGCCAATGAAACTAACAACAAGCCCATCTAGTCGCCATCACCTACCTCCAACACACCGACCCCACCCTCCCACACTACTCCCCCCAAGCCTGGACTTTCACCCGCGGCGCCGCCGCCACCATCGACCGCGAATTTGGCTTCATCGGCCGCAACATCTTCCATGGCATCATCGAAACCCACGTCCTGCACCACTACGTCAGCACCATCCCCTTCTACCACGCCGATGAGGCCAGCGAGGCCATCAAGCCCATCATGGGCAAACATTACCGCTCAGACACCGAGCTCGGCAGCCTTGGCTTCCTCCGCTCGCTGTGGAGGAGCGCCAGGACCTGCCAGTGGGTGGAGCCATGCGAGGGCGCCAAGGGCGAAGGAGAGCATGTCTATTTCTTCCGGAATCGGAATAACATTGGCGTCAAGCCTGCTGTGATGACCTCGCCGTCGTCCTCGTAGAGCTGGCTCTTGTTTCTTTTTTCTGGTTGGTTTATGGTTTTTTTTTTTTTTTTTTTTTTTTTTTCCTCTTGTGTTTTGTGTTTCTTCACCGTTTCATCACGTTATTTTTGTGGCTTTTTTCTCTCTCCCTTCTTTCTTTTCCTTCCTCGCTTACCCCCCTTTTTTCGGATAATGAAAACATAGTATAGAAAGAGAGAATGAAGAGAACTGAAGATCGAGTGGCAAAATTATATATATATATATATATAAATATATATAGAACGCATACATAAAAAAGAAAACAAGGGTGCCGAGATCATACGTCATAAATGCTTGTCGCTCATCACTTGCTCATATCATATCTTTCTCGTCGCTAATGGAGAACCTTTCATACTATGCTTTCATTCTGTCTTCCGTGCATTGCCCTCCCAGCGTCCCCGCCCCGGATAGCCTCCATCTAACTTCCCGGGGCGACACGACATGAGACGAGACGAGACGAGACGAGACGCGACGAGACCATGAAATGCAGAGAAGGCATGTGGGTCTCTCTTGCACAAACTTGCCCTGTCGCTGATGGGTATATAGTTTTTCATATAGATTGATGTATTGTGTTTTTTTCATTTGATTCATCAAAGCAGGCAGTGGCAATAAGATCTTTTCGTTTTTCGTTTTTCTTTTTCTTTTTTTTTTTTTTTTTTTTTTCTCAGTTTTCTTTTCTGGGCTGTTTCTTGTCATTTCATAGAATTTCTGACAAAGAGAGCGGGAGAGAGAGAGAGAGAAATAAAGAAATAGAAATATACAACTCGAGTATAATAAATACATACCGATAGACATCCATACATACCTACAACCCATAACTTTCATCCTCGTCGGGCAAGAGTCACGGCAATAATGATAAATCAACAATCCAGCATGGTTCCTCATCCCTCATCCCTCATCTCTCATCCTCATCCTCATGCGACCGCCCGCAGCGCTGAGCCGGCGCGCATCTGCCCTCCATCCACCCCAGCCTCAGACAGTCAGGGCTTGTCGCCAGTTCAATAGCATAGCTCGCTAACCCTCTCTCAAGAGAAGGGAGGTGGGAATGATAAGCAACACAGAAGAGGAAAAAAGGATGAATGGAAAGAGGGTGGCCGAAGGGAGGCAGGACTGAGGAGTATAATAAATAGGAAGTCAGTCCCTGGCAGCCCACACGCCAGCTCCGACAACGTCGTAACTCTTGGGGGCTTGGGGGCTTGGGAGCTTCGATTCGGGCTTTTCCTGCGGGGTTGGAACGAACTTGTCGTCCCAGCCTCTTCCTCCTCCTCCTCCATGGATAGAATGGCTAGATATCCAGTGGATATTATAGATAGCAACAGCAGAAAGGAAGCCGAAAAATAAAGAGCGCCGTTTCGTGACCCCTCTCTTTTCTTTTCTTTTCTGTCCTGTCACCAGCGCGTGCTTCTACCGGCTGTTTTCCCTTTCCCCCTTCGCACTTCTCAAATCTGCCGTCGCGCTTCCGTATCCTCGCCTCTTTGGTGCGGCGAGTTGGGTTGCATCCCACAGCCCGCATCCGGTTGCATCCGCGGGTTATTTATAATAGGCTCCCAAGCCCCAAACAACGCACCAAGCAAGCTTTGAACCCGGCCTCAATTCTCATGCCAGTGTCATTTCTTTCTTTTTCTCTACGGTTTATTTTTTTTTTTTTTTGGTTTATTTGGACGATTATATGGAATTATTTGACGATCCTCTACTAGAAGAAAGCGCTATATTTCTCTTTTTACATGGGTGGTGCTGTTTTTTTTTTCGAATTGCACTGCTGGCTCTCGAGGCTCATGCCAGCATCCAAAAGGCAAGTATTGTCCATTTCTCCCCAGAACCTTTCGCATATGACGGCATATTTAGTGTACCGATGCCATACCACAATTATTGCACAATGCCGAAGAGTCGACGTCAGACTCGATCAGATGTTTTAGCCATTTCATGCAAGCCCTGAGAGGCAGTTTTGGGCAAAGGCAGTCTGCCCTCCTTTGTAGATAAACCGATTCCCGAAGCTGGTCAGCAGCTTGATTAATTAGTGACATCATAGCTAGCGTATTGGCAAGTCTCTCAAATGCCGATATGAAGCCCGCTCGACTTTTTTTTTTTTTTTTTTTTTTTTTTTTTGGCATTGAATTCACATCTGCTCCGGCATCGAGCGGGGCGAGCTGCCGTCAGGTGGCCTTTGTTGAGCTACGGCATATAGTGCGCTGGTTCCATCATCGGGAGGATGAGGCCGGCTCTATGTGGTCGCATTCCCGTGCAAGGCGCAGTCTTGAAAACCGATCTTGTTGATGTTTTGCAATTCTTGGCCTGCAAAAGGGCTCCATCCAAACAAACATCTGATTCCAGAAGAGTAGCTGGTGCTGCATTTAGTCCTAAAACCCCTTATATACACACTTTGTCTGTTCCTCGAAGAAAACGGTGTGCGAGACATGTAATCCGATGAGGACTGTAAGTCAAACTCCCCATAAGCATCTGTAAGGGCTTTTACCCTTGCCTGTCCTTAGCGACCGTTTATATACTGTCAAGTTTGAATATGTAGGGCGTATTTCTTCCACGCTTCGAGTTGTTTCATCGAGAAATAATTCCTGAGTGTTTAAATAGGTTTCCATTGGTTTTCCTGACGTTGCAACATTAATTTTCCAATGGTGATAGCTATCTGCCTCATTTCCTGTCCCGGGATCACAAATATTGAACAGCTAGTCGCTGGCAAGTGCTTGGCGCTTTCTAGGAAGCATTTTCCTGAGTATGTCCCTCCCACTCTTAAGGTTTCTCTAAGAACGCTTCGTCGCCTAGCATTTTGTAAGTTTGAGCCATCATTTCTGCCCGAGTGCCGCCTCTGATCTCACGAAATAAAAGCAGGAGGTTCGCAAACCCATATTCCTTCTAGCCGTATAAACTAGTGGCGATCTCCACGGAGGCATTAGTAAGCACAGTCGCCTACAGGTTTGGCCAGCAGACGTCCCGACATTTGTTCGCTGATAGTCATAAGTGTGACCATCATACCGATCTGTAGTTAAATAAGTTGAAAAATGATAACGTTCAGTCATCGTTAATCGGACTGATACCCCGTATCCCTCCAGGGTGTATTTCGAACCCAACTTTGTTAAAGGTGGGATCATATTCAACCATCTCTCTACCTTCGGTTGGTCCACTTTCATAACAACCCAGAGTATGATTCGGATCACCAGAAGTCCATGGCGAGAACACCACTTGAATTGTCCGGTGTTTCCGATATGATGAAATGGTAGTAGACAGAGGGTCATCAATCATCCCAGTCGTAGAGTTTGCAGGGTTGGCCTTTTGTTTATTGGGGGTCTCCTCTTTCCGGGGTCTTCTATTTTCGGATTCCATATGCGCCGAAGTTGGATTTTTTTGATTCTGTTCTTGAGTTAAGGGTGTGCACGATTGAGCCTCAGTAGGGCTTCGAGAACCAGGTCCATCAAAAACGGCAGGAGGTAAGGTGTTCGAATTCGACTCCGGATGGATATCTTTTGTACGTTGGTTGGCAATTCGAACGTTCTCCATTTTGAGGACAATACGACAAGCAATTTGGTTTGTCCAAACAATGCCAAGGGCGGGCGTTTTCCACTCCGACTGGGAATCTGTATACATAGCCTCTAGCGTAGATGCATGCGAATCACCCCAGCCAGTGAAAAAGGGTCGTTGGTAGTCAACTTTCAGCAGTGTACCGAGATCAAGAACACTTAAAGAAAATTCATATTCTTCCGCCTCGGTCATAGACGATGGCATAGGAGAAGAGGCTAATCCTAGTTGATGAGAAGGCGATGACTTAAAATCTTCAGAATCATCTGCCAACTGCTCGTCAGGATGAGAAGATGGTGGCTGGGATTGATGCTGAAAAGGGGATTCATCCAAGGAACTGCTTGTGGGAGGGTCAGGTTCGTCTACCCATAGAACATCATCCATCTGGATCCTATCTGATACTTGGTTTGCGACGACAATTGCGATATTCTGTTTGGCGGCTAGGTTCCTAAGGAATTGGCCAAGCTTTTTAAGTTGCCATGCCCGAGCCAGTAAACCAGCAACATTATCCAAATCACTCTCAGCACGGTAGTTAGCCGTTATGGAATCGATAACGACAAGGCCAATATTGTAACGAGAAACTGCCACTGGAATTTGATAGTTCAGTATGTGATCCTGGGACTCGAGATCGATGGTAGTTATGGACAATATATTTTCCAAGGACGGGCGAGGAGATCCCTCGGGTAGTGTAGAAATTACAGGATGTTCCTCGAGAAGCTGGGACAGCCTGTTTGTAGGTAGATTTGACTCCGTAGACAAGTAGAGAGCCTTTTGGGATGTGCCATAAGGGGGAGGTAGCTGAACGGAAAGCAATAGATGCAGAAGGAATTGGGTTTTACCGCATCCGCTGCAAGATTTACGGAATGTAAGTAAGTATCCGTTAAGCAATGTGATGGTGAATGTGACTGTCTTACCTCTCTCCTGCCAGCTCCGTTACATATCCCGTGGATATGCCACCTGCCAGGACCCGATCTAAAACAGGATCCAATGTGCTTACAAATGAAAGCTCAGGAACTCTATGGCCTAGTTTCACAATTGGATCCCCATGGTCCTGGACTGTATACCGCTCATTGTCGTCGCGGCTTGCTGGCGCCACGTCTATGGACTCCCCCTGATATCTACCCAGACCCAGATCTCGATGCAAAGCGTTGATCACATTCTCGGCCAGGGCACGCACATCTGTCACGGCGACCTTGGCCTGCTTGGCAATTTCCAGAGGGTCAAACAACACCAGGTCCTTCACCGCAATGTTTGCCCTTTCTAAGGATGGTAATATATGAGCATAGGACTTTGTCGGGAAGTCGGGGATTGTGGAGAGTATATCCATCAGTTGATCGCGCGGTGGGCAGCTGAGGTGAGGATCGCACCGGCGCAAGTCGGGCCACTCATCACCCAAGATATGGCGTAAGATTGCCGGCCCTTGAATCCTGGTAGACGGTAGATCGTCGGGAAAGTAATTGCAAGATCATATCGGCGCCATAACTACCTCGGGACGCTGGGATTAGTGGCTTCTGGAGCTGAGGTCGCGTGGAAGGAGGATTATTTGACTGCAAACAAGCTTTTTTAGTTGACTAGTGCTGAGGCAGGCAGGGATACTCGCATCGAGGGCTAAATATCCAGAAAGGTCAAACCGCGCCATTCCAATCCACATTGCTCGAGATCTCAAGTAACTAATTAACTTAGTCAGCAGCCACCTTCCGCATTTTATATTGCTGAGCTGATGCGATGTACAGTACAAGGAGGAGAACCTCGGGCATTCGCCTTTGAAGGTTCAAGCATCCAAGACAGCAAGTCAGCCTGCTTCTCTCCAGAACGAAATGGACATTCCAGGTGACATCCAAGCGAAACCCTCTTGCCGATCGTTGGCAACTTTATCAGATGATCAAGATAAAGACAACTTCTCGGACGGTAGTTGGAGGATTTGCCTGAAATTTGTTTAGACTCGTTGATCTGCCGAATTGCAAGCCGATAGCTGTACCGGTTTCGCGCTTTGTGGCTGGCGGCCAAACCTGCATTGCGGGGTTGTTCCTTTGTCTTCGGCGAAGGAAGCCGTCGTTGGTGCTATTATTTGTATGTCCCAAATCCCTTTTTCTCTGTCCGCAAAGCACTCCAAGTAGGGAAAGTTAGTCTCTTCAATTATTTTCCTTGTCAAGGATCATTCCCAGTCAATACCTATATTAACCTTCTACTCTTCATTATCAAGATGTCTTTTCCCCACCCACTTGAGCAGCTGGGGGCGACTGAGATCCGCTCTGCTCGAGATGTCATTTCCCAGGCTCATCCAGGTGTTCTGCTCCGGTTTCGTTCGATATTCCTGGAAGAGCCGGCCAAAGCTACTTTGACAAGCTTCCTGGCAGCAGAACATGGAGGGGTTCTTTCGGCTTCCACGACTCGGCCACCACGATTGGCCAGTGTGCATTACGATACCATCCAGGCGGACAAGACGCATGACTATTTTGAATCGGTTGTGGACTTGGGTCTAAGGAAAGAAATCTCTCGTCGGACCTTTGATTGTTCGAAGCAGCCTTCAATTACATTGTAACGTTCATCCTTAATTTAAACGAATAGCAATGATCAGGGTTAACGTGATTTAGGGATGAATTCGGCTCGTTTAATGAGGCATGCATGGAATCTCCATTGTTCCAGAAAGCGATATCTAAGTTTACCTTGCCAGAGGGATTCGTCCTTGAAATTGACCCGTGGCCATATGGCGGGCTCGACGATGGCGAGCCTAACATTCGTTACATGCAAGGGCTTTGTTTCGCCAAGGACACGCGAAACGGAAATCCAAACTCCAATCACTACAGTTACCCAATCCCCCTTATTCCAGTAATGGATTTCCGCAAGCGAGAAATCATTAGAGTTGACAAGCTCGCGACTGGAGGAACGGATGATGGCCTTGCCTATGATATTGCCTCCCAAAACATATTGGACCATACGTGTCCCTCAGAATATGTTCCTGAACTTTTGGATATAAAACTGCGAACGGATGTTAGACCACTTAATGTGCTCCAGCCCGAAGGCCCGTCCTTCCAAGTGACCAACGAAAGTCTGGTCGAATGGCAGAAATGGAGATTCCGTGTTGGGTTCAACCCCCGGGAAGGTGCAACCATTCACGATATCCATTATGATGGGCGTAGTATTATATACCGCCTAAGCATGTCTGAAATGACGGTTCCATATGCGGATCCTCGACCTCCCTTTCATCGAAAGCAAGCTTTTGATTTTGGTGATGGTGGCGCTGGCCGATCCGCCAACAATCTGGCTTTGGGCTGCGACTGTCTAGGCGTTATTAAGTACCTAGACAGTTTTAACATCGACGCGTCAGGCCAGCCGTCCGTGGCTAAGAATGTGGTCTGTGTCCATGAGCAAGACAACGGCATCGGATGGAAGCACACAAATTTCCACACAGGTCGAGCTATTGTTACTCGATATCGTGAACTTGTGGTGCAGTTCGTCATCACACTCGCCAACTACGAATACGTTTTTGCGTACAAATTTGACCAGGCCGGAGGAATTACTTTCGAAACCCGGGCGACTGGCATTGTCTCAGTGGTTAACATCGATCCAGGCAAGGAGTCTCCATGGGGTAACGTAGTATCTCCCGGCGTCCTCGCTCAGAACCATCAACATATATTCTGTCTTCGCATTGACCCTGCCATTAATGGGTATCGAAATACTGTTTTCCGTGAGGAAACACTACGAATGCCTATGGATATCAAAACCAATCCTTTCGGAAATGGGTACCGGGTAATTACCCAGCCGGTGGCGACTTCCGGTGGATTCAACGCCTGTCCGAACACCAATTTAGTAGTCAAAATGTCTAATACCAATGTCCTGAACCCCATTTCTGGACACCCGGTCTCCTATAAATTTACTCCCCCGGCTACGCAGCTTATCCTCGCAGACCCGCGATCCACCGTCGCACAACGTGCCCAATTTGCGAAACACCATGTCTGGGTGACGGCACACCGGGATGGTGAATTCTTCGCTGGAGGCAAATTCACCAACCAGTCCCGGAGCGAGCAGGACGGTGTTTCGGACGCTGCTGCTCGGAATGACAACATCCTTGACTCCGATGTGGTGGTCTGGTCGGTGTTCACGCTGACTCATAATCCTCGTGTTGAGGACTGGCCAGTGATGCCAATCGAGAAAATGGAAGTCCACATGCGGCCGTCAGATTTCTTCGATCGCAATCCCGCTTTGGATGTTCCTGGGACTAAAAACCCAACGAGTGTGCTCGTTGATGAGAAGGATGATTGCTATTGTGCGGGCGGGAAGGTTCAGCGGGCGCCCGAATCACATCGTCAAAGCTCGCAAGATATTCCTGTGAAAACCAGTAGTAAGCTGTAAGGTAAAACCTGGGAATCTATTATTTTATTTTATTTTATTTATTGATTGATTTATCCACTTTTTAAAAAATTTCATTACGATTTGATGGATGGCTATTTGAGGAATCCTCTATTAGTGTCACAGCCATGAACACTGACACTTTGCACACACTGGTATTGGAAATTGTATACATGTGTAAAACCATAACTACTAGTACCCCACCGTAGTATTAAAAGTTTATACAATCGCCTAGTCAGTTTGTTGTAAGGCTCCATCCTAGCGAATATTTCCGGCAAACAAAAACGCACGCACCTTTCAAAAATGGCGGTATTCCACATTGGTAGGTCTCTTCTTGCCTAGATCCTTCAGATTGACGACTGCCCTCAAACCCCCCTCTCCCCACGCGAATACTTGTACTGCTCCCCAGTGCAACAAATACAGCGCCTCAAAAACATAAACCATTACCAAGAAAACCCAATTACCGCGTACTAACCACTCTCTGATCCTACGCCAGTCCTCCTCAAACTGAAACCGGGTGTTGTGCCAGCTCAGGTAGCCGCATTCAAGACCGCATGCAAGGCCATGGTTGGGCAGGTCCCAGGTACGTACAATTTTGCGATTTTGCAATTTTGTTCGTTGTACTCATTGAAATGGGATTTTTTTTTTAAAAAAAAAAAAAAAAAAAAAAAAAAAAAAAAAAAAAGCCACCCCAAACATAAGAGAGATAGGAAAGAAGGAAAGAAGTAAGGGTATACAAATGTATATTCTAAATTCTAAATTTCTAATAACGTTTCAACAGGACTCCGTGAAATGCACTGCAATCCGCCATTGGCCATGACAGCATCTCGGGCCAAGGGATATGGGCTAAGCCGGATGATGTCTCGGTTTATGCGGGGCATCCTTCGCATCTTGTTTAGGTGAACGGTTTCGTTCGTTCTCTTCTTTTTGTTACCGCTACATGAATTTATTTTTTTTGTTGTTTTTTTTTTTTTTTTTGTACGTCTCATTTTTACTTTTAAGAAGTGCTTTCCTGTAAGTATGATGCTAATTTTGGCAGGGTGCAAAAATTGCGTGATGAGCTGTGTGAGGATGCGTTGGCGTACGATATGGAGTTTTAAGTTCATGGAAGCCTTCCAGGGAATGGTGGTTGTACATACATACATGTACAGTTCAGTATGTGGTGCGGGTTGACATGAATGTCGCTGTAGCAAAGCCACTTTTTGTATGTGCAGTACGTATGAACAAGCCGATTCTTAAATTTACAAAATTAATACGGAATACACATACAGATTTTGACATATTGGAAGCCACAAGCTCGAGTGAGTAGACCAAAGCACATGAACAGCTTGTTGCTCCATGATTTCTAGATGTCACCTAGATAATCAAATCCTCCTTGTCCTTCTGTTGCATCAGTATGATATAGCGCTTCGCAGTCCACTCGCGCAAACGCTTTCCCTTCCAAATCAGTAGAAGAAAAGACATATTAGCAACAAGGCATATCATCGCCATGATAATAGTGGTGGTTTGCAAACCGTTATGGTCCAGCCATGGCCTTGAAAGAAGAGTTGAGTTCTAAAGTTAGTTACCGCAACCATCCAATAATAACTACAAAATTAGAAGAGAGAAATAGAAACGAGCGACCTACTGGCCGGCAAAAGTGAACCCGCAACCGATCATATTCCGAACAAAGAGCATAAGCACCAGGCCTTCAGAGGCAGTGCGCGGGTAGCAGTCTACCGCGTACGTAATTGCAATGGCGCCGCCACTTCCGATCCCGAAGGCAATAAATACCATGCCGAATCCGGCTGGCAGAAGCCACATTGTACCCTTTAATACACCCAGACCATACATAAGTATCCCCGCGGTGTTGATGATTGCAGGGACAAGCATAGTCCAGAGCCTAAACTCAGGTTCTAGAATACCCTGGTTGCGTCTGGAGAGAAAAATGATGCACCAATCAGACACATAGCCGCCCCAGAACATGCCTAGGATGCCGCCGATGAAGGAGGAAAAGTTGATATTGCCAACGTTCGTTACACTCAAGTTGTACGGCGGCCCACTGAAAAGTTCAGACTGCGTCACGTTGAGTAGCGATAGCCACATAATCTGTACGCCGTAGATGAAACCTGCCCACATGACTGCCGGATATGTTACCAACATAAACGGGCTAATGGCAACGAGCCACAATGGCCGTGGGTCACTATAGGCAGTGTTATATAGTCCCATCCGTTGCCAGTATGTCTTCGGAGCAGGTGGCGCTGATTCCTCGGAGGTGTCACCGTCTTCTCCATGTGACGCTTCAGACTTAATTTTCACATCTTGTAGCTTTTGTCTTGCATGATGAGATATCGTGGCTATGTCTCCGGATATCTCTGAGGACGTAGGTGGTCTGCAGAAGGTAGATTCTTCCATCGTGAATATTTGGATGACCAGAAGGACAGCGAAGAAAATGATCAAGTACTGGTAATGCCAACGCCAGTTCTGGGAGTCGGCGATGTGCCCCGCCGCAACAGGGCCAAGGTATGACCCTGCATATATCGTGAAGACGCACAAACTCAGTCTGGTGCCTTTCTCATGTGCAAAGAAGATATCGGTCGTCGTAATTTGTACCAGAGAGTCCACTGGCGTCGCACCGAACCCGGTGAGGATGTTTGTCGCCCATTGCATCTCAATGGTTGTCTGGAATCTGCCTACAATGCAGCCTACAAAGTTGAGAAGCGATCCCACAAGGTATATAGGTCTTCTACCGATCTTCATGGCTATGGGCTGCAAAATGACGCAACCTAGCCCAAGGAACAGGAAGCAAAACGCTGACGCAATACTCAGCTCGAAGTAGGTTGTTTTCAGATCGATGGTAAATTGTGTCTTGAAAGCGTATCAGTCGAATTCGAGTTGGAGTTGAAGCTGCAGCCGCAGCTGCAACTGTGTTGTGCAAAACTTTGCATGAGCTGAACATACCCAGACTGGCCCAACCCAACCAAATTGACGCAGACCGCAGCTAGAAACCCCCAGATCCACAGGAGCCAGAAATGATACTCCTTGCGGAATTTACTCCAGTTGAGGGGGTCGTTGGGGTCATTCGAAGGCTGGGGTACAAGGACAATATCGCTTTTTCCACCTTTTTGATGCTTTACATTCATTGTCCCTTCCACTAAAGAGATTTCGTCCCATGTCAGATTCCATATTAATTGTTAATTAGATCAACGGTAAAACAAGCCACCTACAGTCGACAATGAGCAAAGTTCCGGGAACCATTTTCACCCCTTCAACCGTAACGAACTCTATCTTGGTTCGATATTGTTGTTTCACGCGTCAAAGCAAGGTCTATGGCCGTTCAACGCAGTTCAATTGTAGTTTTATTCAGAAAAAAGCCAAAAATGTCTCAAGAATGACTTCTCAGATCGCGCATCACCCCCTCGTAATATGCAATATGTGCGATTCTCAATCATAACTGAGCTAGAAGCGCAGATCAACAAAACCAAATCCAAGAAGGCGAAGGATCCAGCTGCTCCGGGCATTGGCTTGGGAGAACCAAAAGGAAGCCGTAAACCCGTATAACGATTGCAAGGGACAAGCTCACAAAAGCCGGGAAAGTGGTGGTGCGACCCATTTCTTCAGCTACCAGTGATACGGAGAAGTTATACCTATCGGATTTATTCCTCTGTAGTTGGGCACATACACTGCTCGACAAGCTGAGTCGGGATCGGCTTTGGGGACCATGTTTCCCCTCTCGCTCAACACCAAGCATCCAACACGGCAAAGAGGTGGATGTGCGTAGCCGAATGAAATAGGCATAGTTGGACCGAGCCCAGGGCCATACCCATATAGGAATACGAGAAGGCACCAAAAAGGCCTTTTCGTTCAGACTTTTAATTAAAACCGCGGTGATTTTAGGTGGCAATCAAGGTTTGAAAAATCAACGCCGGCAGTACGCTAGTATCCACTTTTTGCGTGCAGGATATAGGGCTTTGTACGTGCAACCGAACACGCCTAATAAGTACCGAGAGTGGGTGGTTAAGGGTAGTTAACTTACGCTATGTTCCTAGGCACTTCGCATTCTGGCTTCATATGAGCTTTTCCTCTCGCCAGGCCATGTCAGAGATGCGCAGAGTATGGGCCGTTGTGGACGCACGATCAGTTGGAAAATGTCAAAATTGAAAACAATATGAAAAATATAGTAAAAGCTGATACGGCTCTGAGTCTCCAAAACCAGCTCTTGCCATGGACATTGTAAGCCCTTGTGCCACCAAGGTTATAACTATGCGCTTAGTCAACGGCCCCAAAATCAACCTCCCCAGCACAGTTGGCTTGGTGTTCCAAACCCAACAACCACGACTTCGGCACGCAGGGAACGAGAGAACAATTCCCAAAAGCTTTCGGCCGTTGTCGGGAGACGCAATCGGAGAATGCACCCAGATATTACTTTGCGCGTTAGCCTGGCTGGCTTGGCTCTATTCCAATCCTCTCCATGCGAAATTCCGCTCATGAGTTTGCTGGAAGTGATAGCCCTCACTTCCTTCGGGGAATTGCCATCCTTCGAGAGCGTGAAAAACCAAGAACTAGGCGCGCCACTAGTATAGTTCGGGCTAAGACTTCATCATCCCGCCGTGGAGTTGACCAGCGTCGCAGTACCAAGGGCACTGCGACATTCGATCCTTTCCCCAGCTTGAACTTAAATGCAATCAAGGAAACCCCACGGTTTGACGGCTCACAAACGGAAGACTGACGGATAGAGACATTAGCGCTTTGTTTTCAATAAAGGAAAAACGCGGCGCTGCTGTTCGCATATTTCAATACCACCACCACCTTACCCCTCGCCACAGCGTTATCAACCTTTCGAAGCTATTGAAGCGCGGATTTTGCCGTTAAGGCTGAACGCATTTCAGCTGCCTGAAACGCTCCCTCAAGCGCAATACCCAAGATAGTTACGTCAAGTCTGTGTCTGGTCATTGGTGGATACCAATTGAGCACTGAAGACCACGATTTAGGCGGTTCTCTTACGTTCCTAGGTTGATTGATTAGGGATAATAATGATTCAGGTCTGTCTCCCCAGTGGATTCGTGCTTGCCCTCCGAGCCAGCCCCACAGTTTGGCAAGCAAGCTTCGTTAAGCATAAACGTAGCTCCAAAATTTGCCTAGCTCCCTTTTTATTTTATTTTGTTTTGTTTTCTTCGTCAGATATACAGATCCTACCACATCTCTCTGCTGTATCTTTTCCCTTTTTGGTTAAGCAGCTCTCTATCTGATTACCACCACCATTCTTGAAGTTGCAACAACTATTTTTTATCTCTCTCTCTCTCTCTCTTTTTTTTTTTTTTTATCTCCAATTCTTTTATGGTATTATTCTAGCTGCCGAAAGTTAGCTGACAATGCCGTAGTCCACATGAAACTCTTGTGATGGCCACCTTTCCCGCTGGTCTGGAGACCCCGCTTCTCAAGGTCAGCCGCCCTGTCGCAGCATGCTCGAGGTGCCGCGCCGCTAAAGTAAAATGCGATGGCAAACTCCCTGCCTGCTCTGCTTGCGAACGGGCGGGGAAAGCGTCTAGCTGCCCGGGCGCTACAGATGAGTTCGCTAAGGGAAAAGAGCGGAGCTATGTGGCCTCGCTTGAACGGCCAATGTGAACGGCTTGAGAAAGAATTGCCGAAGCGAAGCGTCGGAGGCAGAATTCTATAATGGAAAGAGCTGCGATGGGGCAGAACTATAACTCTCCCCCGATATACTCTCAAGGTGGGAAGAAATCTTATCGCAAAGAGACATCTGATATCAATGACTTGGTGGGAGATTTTGGATTCCTGTAGGTTTATGAAATTGCCACCCACTCATTCCTTGACTTGAAACACTTACACTTACTCCAGCTCAGTTAACGCGACATCGAGAGATTTCTATGGCATCACATCCTCAACATCCTTTGCTAGGCTACTGGTAGCAGTGGCTGTATCGAAGCCATTACAGAATGCAGGGGTAAACAGAGGCCTTCCAGCCCGCCCCGTATCTTCTACGCTTATTCAGCATTACTTCGACAATATCTATGTCCTGGCCCCCTTTTTTATACAGACCAACTTTTGGGCATCGTTCGATGCCATCTATCAAGAAGGAGGACGTTTCGCCAAGAGTTTTGATTATTGGATTGTACACATGGTTTTAGCAATCTCTCAGGCTCTAACCTCTCATTCTCAAATTGCTAGGCATCATGTTTCGATGGCGCTCGAATACGCCGATGATGTTCTTCATCCCGGGTCGATTGCTGGCATCCAGGCCATTTTATTATTGGCGCAGTATTCAATGCTTGACCCTGAACACTTCAGAACTTGGCACTTAATTGGCAGTGCTGCTAGAGTCGTCTCTGATCTGGGTATTCACCAGGAGCAACTGTCTGAGCCGTACCTCAATAAAACAAACCTAGATCTTCGAAGGAAGGTTTTCCATTGCGTCTATTCCTTTGACCGGTAAGCAAATCAGCGGACAGACACATTTTCTTCAAATATTAATATAACTCTAGATATGTAAGCATTGCATTTGGGCGAGCATTCTCATTCTCCGATGATTCTGTGAACGTCCCTCTTCCAGGCGTGCCGCTGCAGCCCATTGGGGAAGCATTAAACTGGACGACCCCCCTATTCGCCAAGGGCATTGAACCGGCCATCTATTTGTTCAAAATACGCGGAATACAGTCAAAGGCATATCAAATTATGTTTTTCAGTGGGCGGAACCCAGCCCCAGAGCCCTCGCTGTACACATGGGAAGTCTGTGCGGAGGCTCAAAACTGGTTCAATGCAATACCAAGAACTTTGCCAGGTCATCTCATTATCTTCTACAACGCAGAGCTTTTCTTCACGTTTGTGATTCTTCTCTCCCCGTCAAATTATAATCCGAGCGTAAGTACACTACACCGAGTTCTATTATTTGAATACGCCATCAAGTTCATCTCCCAAATACACCAAATAATCAGCGCCGCTAGCTGGCCGCTGTTTTTCTCATACATCGACATCCAACGAGTATACACAGTAGCTAGCAAGCTCATAGACGCTCTCGACCAATCATACAACGAAATACTTCTGGACACCCTTCCTGAGCTAGCTACCCCCTTACCGCCAGGAACGCACCAACCTCCATACGTATCCCCAACAGAACGGATTGATTCCAACGGCCGGGCACTGAAATGCCTACAAAGCATTGGCTCAATTTTGAAATATGCTCACACCAGTGAATATGAGAGATCTGCTGGATGAATTCCAGCGAA
>NW_001813982.1:6541511-6544916 GCF_000149585.1 Histoplasma mississippiense | reverse complement strand
GGGGGACAGAATGAGAGACGCCAGACAAAACATCAAATGAAACTGATACGAATGGCTCGGGCAAGGACAACGCACTGGGCCGAAGTGAAATTCCTTATCATGCCCTCACAGCAATGTGAGCATATTTCCTCCCCTCCTCTTTTTTTTTTTTTTTTTTTTTTTTTTTTTTTTTTTTTAATTCCTTCTGACTGTTCTGTCCCATCCTCTCTCTCGACCTTTCTACCTGACTGTACTTAACTACTCCCTCGATATAACTCAATTCCTTTCTTTCACCTCTCTTGGTCAGTGTATGTGCCTCCCCCAACTTAAAGCAAAGTCGCGCCCCCCTCCCCTCGGATATCTCACTCTATAACTCCCTCGACTCCGCTTCCCGGGTCAACCTCTCGAAATTATAGTAATATACACATATATAATACATCAGAAGTTTTCACCCTATGTGTATTCCCCTCTCTTTCTTTTTTTTCATCTTATTTATTTACTTTGTGTACTTATTTTTCATCTCGGGAGCGAATTTGTTTTATGTTCGATAACTCACAGTTATATAATATACATATAAATACATGTATATAATATATTTTTGCCGTATTACAAAGTGCGTTATACTGCTCTCTCCTTTTCTG
The DNA here is from genome assembly GCF_000149585.1 of Histoplasma mississippiense. Taxonomy (NCBI): domain Eukaryota; kingdom Fungi; phylum Ascomycota; class Eurotiomycetes; order Onygenales; family Ajellomycetaceae; genus Histoplasma; species Histoplasma mississippiense. The sequence goes on along the minus strand of NW_001813982.1, from coordinate 6,544,296 downwards.
AAGCTAGGTCCTATAATTTTTTTTTTTCTAATTTTTTCTTTTCTTTCTCTTTTTTCTCTTTTTATGTCTTCTTCTTGCTCCTTTTTTTGCTACGGTTTTTATTCAGGCATCAACCGAGGAGTTTGTTATGTTTCTCTACATCACCAGCAGAGAGCAGCACCCTATTTATTGATATAAACCAATAATATATTGTCATTTCGCTATTGCATTATTGTATCTCCAATTCCATACGTGGTTAGGACAATTCAATAGCTCCCTACGCTGTTGAAAATAGAGAAAGAAATAGACATGCGAAAAATCTTGAGAAATAACAGTAGTAGTAGCAGTAAAAAAAAAAAAAAAAAAAAAAAAAAAAAAAAAAATCTTTGGTAAATCTTGCAATCTCCGCTTCAAAAGCAAAAGCAAAGTCGAGCTACTGGCCCAAGAAACTCACGTATTGGGCCAGGGGTCCTAGAATGCGAATCTGCTTGGGTGGAATACTGCGTGGGATAGCTGCCGAGAGTCAGTCGCAATGATCTCGCGTTCTTCAATCCCCCGAGTCAGGCCCGACAAGATGATGGGGATTGACTCGAACACATTTGCTGGGCGTCAAACACGATAGAATGGTTTGACATAATGTCGAATTTAGAATGATGTGATAGCTGAAAAATGGTTTGGAAATGGAGCCCCTGTCCTCTTTAAGGGCTGATGGGGTTTGAAAGAAAATATATTGAAGATACAGCAACTTCAATTAGATGAAGGGATGAGAAAAAGGGCACTGGGGGCTTCAGGGGAACTTAAATGAGATAAAACAGCCAGAAGGATATAGTCACGAACTTTGTAACAACGTGTTGAGACATCCTATACCCCCAAACTGAGATATCCTACACAACATTGGAGATTTGAAATCTGAAGCCACTTAGGACTTGAGCATACGAGGAAATCAGGCCCATTGGACATTTTGAACATATCTTTAGAAGAGATAGAACAGAAACTATATGCCTGAGCAAAGCAAAACCGACTGGATGTCGGATTCTCATTTTCTGAGGAAGAAATTCAATCGAGAACCGACAGCGCCAAAATCGCACCAGATAAATATTGCGCTCTTTTCAAAATATCGACAAAGACGGCTAGCAGGGACAAAAGCGCGACCGCCTTCCTCCCGGAACAACATCGCGAAATTGTCGGATAGCGCTTGCCAGAGGTATATATCTCAAGCCCTGTAGGGAAAGAAACACCAAACAGAGAACCTCAACCAGCGGGGAGACTTTTTTAAATCCGTGTCGAGAGAAGTGTATCCATTACCCCGTTGCTTACCGTTTTACGTTGACGGTTGGATATCTTCTTTTTTTCCCCTTCACTCTAAAAATTATAACTTTCGGCATCCCGATCCCCCTTCTGCAGAAGCCATACTCCGCTTTACAACAATGCTTCGTTCCTTAAGCGGGTCGTCAACATGGATTGCATGCGGAATCGCGATGGTGTGTATTCTGGAACAAGGCACCTGTCTGGCATCCTATCCGGCCATGCCACCACGACAGATAGAGCACTGGGTAATTTCAGGGCGTTCGGCACCACAGCTACAAGAGCCAGGGCCAACGGGCGGCGAATATGACTGCGTCCACCCAGCTCGCTTTGCGCCGCCTGCTGTTCCGGCGTCGATATCGACAGCCCATCACGGCGGAAAGGCAGCGGCAACTGGGGAATTTGGCAAAATCACGAGGCCGGGGATCCCGTCGGGACATGGGCTACGGCGTGTGCTTGGCGATTTGGAAACGTGCGCCGCAGACCTGTTGCCCTTCTCTTCGAATTCGAATCCGGAGCAGCCCGTGGCGATAGCCGGGTCAAAGCTGCGGTCGTGCAGAGAAGCGATCTTCTCGCTTCTGCGATGGTTAGATACCCAGCAGAAAGAAGTGAATGCCCCGCCCGAGAATCCCTATGCATCAAAATGTGTTCTGCCGGGTAGCGCTCGAGATGCAGACATGCATAGTAGGGAGGCAGCCATTGAGAAACGGGCTGCGGCCGTGGATGCACAGGGCCAAAGTTGCGAGGTGACTGTTTGCCGCCCCTTCGATGTCCCGCATGCATGTTCCAATTCCAGGCAGATGACCACGGAGGATAAGAAGATGTGCAGCATGTGCAATCCCCGAAGCGAAGAACTCATCGGCAAGCATTGTGCGAAACAACGGCAGCGTCAGCAGAATGTCCTCTTCCTTCTTCTCGGTATGCTCGCTACAATACCAGCTATTGCAATAATCCTTGTCTTCCTTCGGAAAGCAAAAGGGAGGAGTCGGCGTGGCCTTCGAACAGGTCCCGCATACAGCAGCGAACAGGGGGGTGTGCTCCCGGGTGTCATGTCAACAATCCAAAAATCCAGGGGTTTAGACCAGATGTCAGACATGGAGAAGGACCCTGCGGCAAGCTGGAATGGCAAGACATGTTCGGCACCATCCCTGGGCATCTCGGAGCAGGACCTATCATCAACCCATGATTATCCAAGGCATAATCAAGGAAGACCACAGTTTCCCCATCCCCCCGCAGCGATTCGTTGAAACTTTTAGAGGATCCGCGGGAAGGACGAGAAAAGCTCCAGCAACAGCATGGGACGGAAAATAGGGAGACATCCACCCACTTGGACATGTCCTGTACATACATCCTGCACATACATTCCAGAATTTTTTTTTTGTTTTTTTCTTTTTTCTTTTCTTCAAGATACTACTAGTGCGGACTTCGCCCTCGACGTTATACGTGGCGTAGTTTCCGCAGAGGGAGACCAGAAAGAACCACTGTTGCATGTGCGGGGCCT
>NW_001813982.1:6538330-6540432 GCF_000149585.1 Histoplasma mississippiense | reverse complement strand
ATGAAGAATGTAGTGCCGGCCGGAATGACTGCGCCCTCGTAGGGGATATCTTAATGCTGACGCGGGGTAGACATATCGGGATGACAGTGAAGAATCGGAGGACTTTCCTTGACCAGAGCGGTGATGTAGGGGACTTTCTCCTCAACGAGGCATTTTTCCCAGGCATCTCCGTTTGGATACACCTTCATGATTTCATCGTAGGCACGGGCTTGGATCTGTTGGCCGTGGTCCGAGGCGAGGTAGGCGATGCCCATGATTATGTTCCCGGGCACGGTGTCGAGGCCAGCGGAAACCATGGTAAGGCAGATCGATTTGATCTCGGCTGCAGGGTGTGTGCATGTCAGATATATATTTGGATATGTTTTAAGTGAAACCACTCCGGTTCCAGTCAGTGCCCAACTCACCTTCATTTAATTTCGCGTCCGGGTCCTTCAGAATGTTTCCCGTGATGCAAGGTTTGTCTGTTCCATTCTTGATCCGCTCTCTCAACATGTCGAGCAGGAGAGTGAGGTACTTATCCCTCCGGATGCGGAATTCCTTGGCCTCCGAGTTCCGACTCGGCCACAATCGCAGCAGCGGCACGTAGTCCTGCCAGTTGTTGCTCGTGCTCCTGAAATTGCTCACGATGCGCTCGACGTGACAGATCTCCTTCAGCAGCTCGTTGTCGATGCTTCCGTCAATGCGAATGCCGTAATTCAGAGTCAGGCTGGTATTCAGCGCAAACCGCTGGAAGTAGGCATTGGGGTCGATATCCACGGTGCCGCCCTTGCTGTGGTGGAACAGCTCCCTGATGCTAACGTTGGACTCGAGATCGATGATCGGCATGTAGGATTGAACCGCGGGACGGTTGAGAGCGGTCGCAGCAGCCTTGCGCCTCCGCTTGCACGACTCATCCCAGGGCGATGTGCCGATGGTAAAGCCCTGGGAGCTGGAGACCACAGTGTGAAAGGTGTGTAGGGTCGGGCGAGAGATCAGCGCAGATTGGTGCGTGATCCAGAAATATTTGACCGAGTCGAAGGTATTCGCAAAGACGATTCTCTACAGGCACAGGCGCAAACACAGTTTACAACAAATCAGCATCCATATAACTAGTTAATTATGAATTTAAAAAAAAAAAAAAAAAAAAAAAAAAAAAAAAGAAGAAGAAGACCAGAGCGACTACTGCAATGAGCAGATCAAAAACTGGCTGGTGTTTATTTATCCTGACGCACCTTGTTCCCCAATCGAACCTGGAAAACCGGGCCATACTTCTTCACCCATCCCGCGGCTACCCTGGCGTGCTCCTCGCCGAGCTGGAGGAGACTCCCAAATATCGGAATGCCCGGTATCTCGGTCAGCTTGGCGATCTTGGGAATATCGGTTCTGTTCAGGTATCGAATCAGGAGAAAGCCGACTGCGATCACAACCACCACCGCAGTTTGGAGGCCCATGATGACGATGAAAATGCCCGGTAACAAGCCAGTGACTGGAGGCAAGGTACAGACAGCACAACAACAACAACAACAACAACAACAACAACAACAACAACAACAACAACAACAACAACAACGAAAGGAGGACGAGGAGGACGAGGACGACGACGAGCAGATAGTTATCCAAGGGTTGCAGGGTTGCAGATTCGCGGATCGTGGCTGTCACCCGAACTGGGTGCTGGGAGAGCTCACATTCGCCTCAAGAAAGGCAAAGTATCCTGACGAGGGTTTGGGGACAGAGCAGCTGGAAGCAACCCGGTGTATTAATATATACAGAGATAGAGATAGCCTTAGACAACCTCAACCTCAACCTCAACCATGTCTGGGCCTGGTCCGTGGCGCGCGCAGGTTTCCGCCCCTTTCCCGCCCTTTTCCCACTTTCCCCTTCCTCCCCCATTTCGCCCATAGATGTGGAGATACGACCAGGTGTGTGTGTGTGCGCGTGTGTGGGGGTGTGTGTGTGGGGTCCCGTGTGACGATGACGGGGGATGGGTTCGCGCTTGTCGCGGCGGAGGATGACGAGGTTGAGGACGTGGAGGACGTGGAGGAGGAGGAGGGGGTGGTGGTTGTGGTGGACCCCCCCCCCAAGAGGGCACGGACCCCCGCTAGTGGCCGATGGTTCTGTGCCGC
>NW_001813982.1:6535576-6536562 GCF_000149585.1 Histoplasma mississippiense | reverse complement strand
TGATTAATCCCAGTCTTTCATATTTTCCATCATCATCTCACAAGGTGTTTCGTCACTCGACCTGGTTCGCGCCTAGGTCCCGGGGGAAGGCATATCTTGCCTATCCCTCATTCATATCTCTCAAGCTACTCCGTATCCTGCCCTTTAATCGATCCTGTTGTTAATCCTTTCAGAGAGGATCCTTCGTGTCATTGGATGAGCACTGGAGAGCACTCAAAGGAGACAGAACGCCTACGCTTAAACCAGCCTGTTTGGCCGTATCTGCGTCGACAGGCCATGACTGCGTCGCGATCGAATGGCCTCTCGCGTTGTGACTGGTGCAGCGCCCAATCATCTGACAAACGCCTCTGTGGCTGCCGCTGACGGGCGCACTAGATCATCGAATCCTGCCACTGCTCGCCAGCCGAATTTGATGCCTCTGGTTGGCTCGACGCTGAACTTTCAATCAAGAGCCCCGAGTGTGAGAGACGCGGGTCCTGGCACTTCGGCGACGGGCGTCGATCAATCGACTCCAAGCTGGACCATGGCGCAAGGACCCACGGGCTGGACGAAAACTTTGACCTCAAAAACGTCTCCTAAATAACTTACCCGCCTCCTAATTCAGCTTGATACCCCTTAACTCCCCTTGAGAATATACTTCAAGCGAAGTAAAAGCGTCGCTCACGATCTAAATAGATCAACTGCAGTTCATCTTAATAGATCTAATAGAGCGAGAACAAGAGGAGAGAAAATCCTTCTCCATCGCCCACCACAGCTTTCCCTTCCCCACCTGTTGAACTCCTGCAGCTGGCCCAGACATTGCACAGCGGGTTGTAGCTCGAGCGAGCCCAGTGCATATTTTCCCCCATTTTTGTGATTTGGCAGTGAGACTCCGCCTTCGCCCTGGCCAATGACCTCTCAGCCGTTCGCTCCCCATCCCATGTCTCTCTGCCTTTAGCTAATTCGATGAGTGCACGAAGTTGATGTCCCATGTTCTTGTGTGTGGG
>NW_001813982.1:6532044-6533142 GCF_000149585.1 Histoplasma mississippiense | reverse complement strand
CGCGTATCTCTGTATCTCTCTGCTTCGTCCGCGTCCCTGAATTATCTAGCTATTTTACATGTTGGTCCCCATCCCCATTCCCCCCTTCTTTTTTTTTTTTTTTTTTTTTTTGTAATATACCTCAGGCCTGGGAAATTTGTCCTCCTTTGTTATGTTCGTGTTCCTCCTTTTATTTTCTTCTACGATGATATGCCAGAAGATATAAATGAGGATTAAAGGGTATTATTGACTATTCCTTGTAGGGGGGTGCGTTTTCTTTGGTTTTTACTTTCTCTTTGTTTCTCTGCTTCTGCTTCTGCTTCTGCTTCTGCTTCTGCTTCTGCTTCTGCTTCTGCTTCTGTTTCTGTTTCTGTTTTTTATTTCCTCCTTTTTTCTTTTTTTTGCGGGTGGGTTCTTATAACATGGCATGGCATGGCATTGCGAGAGCGGAAAGCGTAGCATAGAGCAAGCAAGCATGATGTCACTGGCACGAATTCACGAACGCACGAACGAGTTACGTTAGTTACACATGATCCAAAAAAAATTCCAAAAAAAAAAATTAGAAAACACCTCATCCATACACGTATTATATATATATATATATATATATATAACAGAACAGAAAACCATATCCTGCCGTATCATTTCCAGCGAATAGCGCAAGCTTCCACTTCGACGCGCTTCCTTCTCTTCCAAACCCCCTCCCCCCCTCGCACAACCATCCCTCATCCCAACGAACCCAGACTCAATGACTCAATAAATCCCGCACACTCATCCCACCGTGCTTCCGCCTCGCCGCCCCCATTACCCCCGTGTCCTCACCACCAGCACCGACACCGGCACCGACACCGACACCGACACCCACTCCAGCCCCCCTCCGATCAACATTCAACATCAACAGCGCCGCCGTCGCCTCGTGGTCCATATCTAGATGGTGACGGTGGTGGTGGTGGTGGTGGTGGTGGGGGGGATGCGGTGGTGGGGTGACGGGAGAAGGGTTCGCGGTTGGTGCCTCTGAGGTTGATCTTTTTGACCACGTTCAGGACGTTGAAGGTTAAGAGGAGTTGCTGTTACAGTTGATATTGGCGAAACAGTAAATAGATTATAGTAAGAAACCTT
>NW_001813982.1:6527148-6530501 GCF_000149585.1 Histoplasma mississippiense | reverse complement strand
ATAAATCGATCGATCAGTTTGATCATCATCCATGATGCATTGGGCTGGACATATGTACTGATATATGTATATATATCCACGCCCAACAACAGGGAAACGAGAGCAAAACAGAGAGCAGCGGCGGGGACAGGCCAGCGGCTCTTTTAAACAACAAGACCGAAAGAAACCCGCAACAGCACTCAACAAGCTACCAGCGACTGGACGATGGAGCAGCACGTGCCGCGTCAGCATCACCATCATCATCATCAGTCGCAGTAATATCTCTGGTAGGGAGTGTGCAAAGTCTCCCATCTCCCATCTGCCATCTCTCCCCAAGATCCACGCATCCAAGCATCCCCACATCTCCCCAAATCTCTCCAACGTCCCTCCCACATGGAGCCAGCCCGGCCGCTGATTGGTCCCGGGCCACACGCGGTTGCCGGCCTGGTTGGCTAACCCATAGCTGCCTTCCAGGGTTCATACTCTGGATGCGTTGGGATGCATCCACCTTTGGGGAGTCGCGATCAATACCTACCATAGTACGGAGTTACTCCGTAAGTCGCATTCCATGGATCGAATCCCAGCCGGCGAATGAACAGCGTGTTAAGCGAGCCAATGAGCGGCTCGGTAGGCGGGCGCTGTTCCTTCTTCGCACGCTAATTGGCTCCAGGTGTTTCGACTGCAGAGAAAGCTAACTCACTCAACTCCATATACAGAATATGTATAGTTTATATGTATATGTCTAGATTTCCTTACGGAGCGCTGGGAACCTGGTTTGTCTGGCGATGTTGTGAAATTGGCGTCACCCGGGCCAAAGGCAGAGTTTCCTTTCATCGGAGAAGACGTGTGCGGGGGCATGAATAGAGAAAGGAACTGTAGTAAGTCCACCAATGGCCCCATATAGAGAAATATATATCTATATATACTACTGCCTCCAACGAACTGAATACCCCATATGTATACGTATACGTATACGTATTCCTATGCTGTTTTGTAATAAATAACAATGCCCATCCCGCTCACCCAAAGACCCTCTCCAGCATATGTCCCCCAAACCCCTCCGCCCCCGGTGAGCACGCCATCCTCACCACCCGGTTCCCAGAACTGTCACTCAGCCAATGCCCATTGTCGCTGAAGCGGGCACCGTCGTCGTCGTCGCTGTCGCGCCTCCTCCGCCCCCGCCGATCAACTACACACATCCCCCGCGTCCACTGGCCCGTCGTCTCCACGCGGATATCCTCTGGCGACCCTGCGGACGGCTGCCAGCCAACCCCGCCCCCTGATGATGGTGGTGGTGATGATGGTGATGATGGTAATGGCAATGGCAATGGCGGCGCCCTCGTAAGCACGTACCAGATGCACAGCGGGTCATGCAGGCTCAGCGCCGCGTGGTCGCCGGCGTGGCCTGGGTACAGCGCGTCGAGCGTGGCGAAGCTGTGCTCGAGGATGATGGTGAGCCACGCGGCCAGCGGCGAGGGCGTGGCTACTACTGCTGTTGCATTTGTTGTTGTTGTTGTTGTTGTCTGCGGCGCCGCGGTGGTTCTGGCGCGGAATTGGCCGCGGGTGAGTCTGTGTTGGTCTGTGAGGTCCAGCGGGAGGAGTGTGAGGGTTAGCTGCTTGCTGAGGTTGGTGGGGTAGGCGGGGAGCTGGTGGGTGGCTAGGCTCGGGTTGGTCGGGGGCATGGTGGACGCGGGGCGCGGGGAGGTGAGGGCGAAAACGCGTGCGGCGGCGGTGGGGTCGGCGTACATGTTGAATTCGGCAGTGGGGGTGACCTGTGTGTATAATTTATTTTGGCATTGCCGTTAGGGAGTCGTAGTGGGTGGGTGGCCGGAGGGGATGGATAGTGGCCGGCTGAGTCAGTGTGAGAGTGTGTGTGGACTTACATTTCCGGGAACATCGATTGCGCCCCCCATCACAACTACCTCCTTTGCACGGAGGAATGTCTCTGGGTCTTCTGCGGCGGCTAGGGCGAGATTTGTCAGTGGGCCGACGGCGACGATCGTGACGGTCTCTGGATCGTTCTCTTTAAGTATCCTGAGCATTTCCTGGTGGGCTGGCGTTTTGGAGCCGATAAATAAGGAGTGCTGAGAGTGCGCCAATGCAGCTTTTGCTGTAGCTGGAGCTGGAACCGTCCCGCTCTGCGCGGATGGGAAAAATAGGGACTCCCATGTTTGCTCTGGAGTCAGGTGAGGGTGCTATCGTTTTTTTTTTTAGTTTTGGATTTTATACTCGACTCATTAGATACGGGCTCCCCCTTATGCAGAGTATTAGGTGGAAAAGAAAGAAAATAGTTTTTCCTTAGGCAGACAGGGTCCCATACACTGAAATGAATATCCCCAAGCCCATCACGTCCATCTACCAATCCAACAAACGTACACATCCGTTAGTTAGCCAAGGTGGCCCATAAGACCATTTGACCTACGAAGGCAGGAGGCAAAGTCTCACGAAAATAATCGGCCATCATCATCTCGTCCTGCAGGGGGCGGTTAGCCCCGACAGCAACCACCGGCTTGCATGCCCGCAGGGCCTCGAAGCCTTCCGGCTTTCCATTCTCACGGCGCCAGCTGAGCTCCCGCTCGATGGCGTGGAACATAGAGACCAAATTCCGCAAACAACTGTGTGCGTCGTTGGAAGGGAATTATATCAGCATATTCATTCGATTTGATATAGTTTCATATATAAATGCCGCAACCGAGAAAGGCGAAATTCTTGTGACAAGGGGACGAATGAGAGAGAGAGAGAGAGAGAGAGAGAGAGAGAGAGAGAGTACGATACGAATAGGGTACTCTATCTCATTCGTCTGTTTAGCAGCAGGCAAATAGATAGACAACGCACCTACGGACATCGATATTGCCGAAGGTCAGAGATATCAGCTTGACCTCGATCTCCTCAGAATGAGACGATAGCGCCAGGAGCAGAGCAAGGACGTCGTCGATTCCCTGTTGTGCGTGGTTAGGACATCGGTTTTCTGTGGATACATTATATTTTCCTCAACAAAACAAATAAAATAAAATAAAGAAACATTAAAAGCAAAAGTAAAGAGAAAATGCCCTGATGATAAAAAGAGATTTTTATCAAGCTTTTGTCTTGCTTTGGTCATCTATGTAAGGTGTGCAATCGCATCTATGGGATGTATCCATGAATGTGAAGAGATCACCAAAACAAGCCACTTCCAACGGGGATACATAGCTGGGTAAGCCCCGAGGACCATGAATGAAAAGGATTGTATTTTTTTGAAAAAAAAAAAAAAAAAAAAAAAAAAGAAAGAAAAAAAAAAGTAATATCTGGCAGTGGAGGGTTCCAGTCTCACAGGATCGGTGTCAATTATCACTCTGCTCGCTGGCATGTTAATAACAGCATATCGATACAATCCC
>NW_001813982.1:6525027-6526812 GCF_000149585.1 Histoplasma mississippiense | reverse complement strand
GAATCTATTTGTTAATTCATCACTCTGTGTAGTTAAATTGAGTATTCTATTTCTTCATCTGCTCATGCTGCCTTTTTTCTTTATACTCATTGTCATTTTTTAACTCTATAATCTTTTAAATATATATAGAAATTCATTCAATTCATGTCAGTATCTTCTTCTGCAGTAAATTCTTTCATATCTGCTTTCATATTCTAACTAGTGGTTATACGGGGGGGGGTTTGGGTGGCGTTATAACCCATGTTACTATGTATGTTAGCCAAGTTGGATTCCTAAGACCCTCAAAAGTACAATCACGTGATATAAAATCGAATACCCTGACGCCGTTGATGACAGCCGGCTGTAAGCCTGTAACCTAGCCGAGAAGCGAACTGGGGTTGGCGGGCAAATTGCCGTAATTATCGAATAAATAGCAAAAGTATCAGAGATGATTTCGGCAGCATCCTATTTAACCCCCTACTATGTAAATGTACTGTACGTTTGAGGGAGAAATCAATTGGCGCATGAGATGTTTTTGATTTTGATCTTGATCTTGATCTTGATCTTATTTTATTTTTTGTTTTCTCCGTCAGTCACTACGCCAAGAGAGTGAGAAGCACTGTATCTGTTGATTATTATTGTCTCGGTTATACCCTACACCCATATTTAGCGCCAGATATAGACACAGGCGTAGTCGCGACATTGCGGGGAAATGGACAAACGGGCTTCCACGACTTGAGACATGGGAACACACTAGCAAACTCACTTCTATCTCTTTCTCCTTTTTCCTCGTTGCTGTCCACTTGTCCACAATCGGAGAAGCAGTAATACGAGGGTAGATGCTCCAGGACCGTAGTTTGACTAACTACTGCGTAGAGCCTGAAACAAGAAGAATACGGGCATACAGTTGAACGTAGTTAATAAAAAGTTGAACATGGTTAATTTTTCGGGTCGGAATAACCTTCGGCGTAGTTTTAACCATAAATCATATCAAACCCCCCCATTAAAACTACATACACTAGTCATGTCTCATACATATTTCACACATGATGATTTTATCATATTTCTCAGAGCTCCATTTCTCAGCTAATCTGGATTCTAACTCTAGATTGCTAATTCTAACTCATAACTGCTTTACAGATTTTGAAGACCTTCAGATGTTGAAATAAGACTAAATAAGAGCTGATTAGTAATAGACAGTGCGGGAGTGTAGAAGATATTTAGTGGGTGTAGATTTTAGTGAGAGATTATTTTTCAGACTCACTTTTTTTAAACCATGTTCAACTTTTGATAAACCACGTTCAACTGTACAGAATAACCCGGAAGGATACCAGGATTTCCTGGGATCCGATCGCCAACATCATTGGCCAATGGCCCATTCAGCGGCGTCTCCCAGGGCGAGGCCGAAGGGGGTCCGTAACCGTCTTACGAGCATTACGGGGACATGAGTTACCGGATATAGCTCCTTGGCGCCTTGGCTCCATCTGGAAAGCTGGCCTCAATGGTTCATTACCTAATCAGCCTCCGTCGATGGCGGCAAACCCTCCTCAAAGCCAAACGCTCACCTCGCTCTCGTCGAACTGGCAGCAACCTCCCGTTGTGTTGTCGCTCCTTTATCTTTCCATCTCACTTCTCACCGGTCCTGTTGATCCAACCTCTCCTCACACCCTTCTAAGGTACTGATTTGCCTCCCCTCCACGTTCCCCTCTCGCTCCCCAACTTCGCTTCCTCGAACTCCATCCTGCCCGAATTATGACGCCACTCAGGTTTCTCTAATAGGAGTAACCATCGGTCTCACTCCCCGTA
>NW_001813982.1:6518290-6524927 GCF_000149585.1 Histoplasma mississippiense | reverse complement strand
ATTCAGGATACACTGCCACAACCAGCCTCCATTCCGAGTTTGAATCCCCCTTGTTTGCCACAAAATTAGGACATCTCTCTCTCCCCTGTCGGAATTCCACTTTTCCGAACCTACCACGCCTTGACAGTTGCTATCATAGGGGTACTTTGATTCATCTAAACCGAATTTCGCCACCAAAGAATCCAGTCTCCCTTTTGTCCATTGAGCACAGGACCCCGTTCTTTCAACGCATCAAAAGCCGTTGAGGAAACCAACTTAATAGCCTCTTCTCAATCTTCTCTTTGCTCACGCAACAAGTACGTGTTCTGCTTTCGCTCCTGTTTGATTTATGCCTCAACGAGTCCTTACGCATTCATTAACACTCCCTTTATTCTTGCTACAGAACCGACCATGAATCCCTTTTTGAACTGGGCTATTATGCTCTTCGTCAGTGGCGGTGTCTTTTGGTATTACAGACTTAGATCCCCGCCCAACGTAAAAATTACGCCTTTCAAACCTGCCGCTGAGAAACACGAAAACGGGTTTCTCACCAAAAAGGCGAAGCGGAAAGTAAAGCGATCGCCAGACAACACCACCAGCAATGGCAGTCGTACCCCGCCTATCGTGGAGGTTCCAGAGATCCGAAAGGTGGTTTCCTCTACTGAAAATTGGGCTGGTGATGAGGGAATGAACAACAAGGAGTTTGCCAAGCAATTCACCAAGGCGAAAGAAGGCACCAAGCTAGCATCTGCGGATGGCAAAGCTAATAAGAACGAAGTCCGCGCCAAAACTATCGTTAGCAGTACTGTTGTGCCGGACAACAAGGATGTGACAGAGTTGTTCACTCGCACGTCATCCAGCACGGAGGAAGATGCGGACGATGACCTCTCTTCCGCAAACTCACCGGTTGTTAACCCAACTGTGCCAGTGGCAGGCAGCGTCTCCGATATGCTAGCGCCTGCCCCAGCAGTCATACCTCCCCTCCGCCTTGTTAATATCCCTCAAGTAAATGAACAGACAACAATGAAAAAGGAAAAGTCGGAAAATGTGGGGGAGACAAAGAAACAACGCCAACGAAGGCTTAAGAATGAAAATAGAAAGTTGATGGTAGAAGAATCGGAAAGAGAGCGTCGTATTCAACTTGAGAAACACCTCCACACGGCCCGAGAACTTGAACGCCGCGAGGCTGCTAAATCTAAGCCCACTCCAGCCACCAATGCATGGCAAACAAGCGCCATCAGCAGCCAACCAAATGGGCAGCCCAAATCTGCACCTGCGCCATTGCCCTCACCTCTTCTAGACACGTTCGACTCGACGCCTCAACCCACCTCCAGTCCTTCTGCTACGCCTGAGAGCATCAAGGCGTCTCCTTATTTTGAGAGCTGGGCCAACAACTTACCTTCCGAGGAAGAGCAGATACGTATTATAATGAGTGAAAGTGAGTGGACGACAGTATCTAGCCGCAAAAAGGAGCGAAAAAATGACTCCAGGCGAGCCGGAAAGTGTGAGTGCCAGTGATACAAGCAGCTCCGACTTTCAAAGCAGTAAGAGAGACGAGGGCACCGATAAAATCCCAGCAACCCACATCAGCAGCAAAACCAAGCAACGACATCTTTGTTTCCTCCAAATCTAATCGAGACCTTCAACGGCAAAGGCCATCCATTAGATTCGGACTGGGATCCTTGATGAAACTCCCAAGCCAAGTTCGTATAAACTAAACTGCATACAATCCAATGACCATGAAAAGTCAACAAATAAATTCATACACATAAGTATCCGTTTTCTGTATCTATATTATATTAGCGCTCGAATAACCACCGCTCCCTATTTCCCTTTTCACTTTCCATCCCTGCCTATACCCCACTCTCTGGTGTGCTCCACCCGATTCCCCTACTTCCGGTGGCTAATGGCGTTTGGGTCATGTTTCTTGTAGACATCTAGTATATGTCATTTTCCTTCATCCTTGTCCTTGAGATCTTTCTTTTTTTTCCCTTGTTCTTTTCCGGCGCCGCTTCCTCTTGCTGGGTTGGTTTTTTTTTTGTCTCCCACTCTGTCCGTTTTTGTACAACTTTCATCCCATCGTCTCCCATAAATTTCTCTTCTCACTTTTTGTCATATTACCATGCAACGTTTTATCTGAGTCGCATATTCTATCTGGTTTTATTCTCTCTCCTCCAACTGTACGTTTCTTATGTGGCTGTATCTCTAAATGCTTCTCTTTTTCTTCACAAACATCAAAACATTGCCAAAAGAGAGGGGTGGAGAAGCAGGAAATGTAAGGTGACAAAAACAACCTTGTACACCAACTCCTTTCCTCCTCCTTTTAAACCCAATTCTTCATTTTTCAGCATCTCTGTCTCTATCCTGAGTTCTGTCGTGTTTATTTAACCCTGTATCATCTTTTCAACGACGTCTGTGAGAATCCAAGCCCTAGTTGAGAAGAAACTTTGTATTTAATTTATCCTCATTTATATATTTATATTGTATTCACGGTTCTTCTACATTTTCCCCCGCCCCTCTCTTACTTTGTTTACCTTTTACCCCTCCAGCGTTCCCAATTCGTAATATTTTTTTTATTTTCACTGTGCTCTTTTATCTTGAACAGAGGCTCATTTTCGTCCCCCCCAATTCAAAGAACATACATTACATAAACCAAGGGGGGGGAAATGACCTTTGTTGCTGCCCTTTTACCCGTAACTATGTTTCAGACACGCACGCGGTAATATGCACTCCATCTGCCACACCTTGAAACCAACAATGTTGCTCCGGGCAACGTTAACTCCATTCAAACAAACAGAAGAGTGAGAGTGAGTGAGTACCAGTATCTATATATCCCTTCCCCTCTCAGCCATCCCAACCCGTACGCCTCCTCCTAGCTTGCGAGAGTCACAAAGTGGGTATAAAAACTCCGCAAACAACCGAAGCGGATCTCTGTCGCTGTGTTTAAGGGAAGGATATTATTATGCGGGGGATAGAAGGGAAGTTAGTGGGGAGGGAATAACGCTGGCTGGGGAAACCAATAACCGAGCCCAATGCACGAACTGAGAATAAAGGGGGGCGGGGCGGGGCGGAGCGGGGCAGGGCAGGGCAGAACGGGGTGCGGAGCTGGGGACCTACCTCCCATCCCTTGCTTTATCTGAGGGATTGGAAGAGTAAACTCGAATTTTTTGATGAGTTGTACAATGGTGATGTCTGATGCTGTTGTCAGTTCGGGTCTGCCTTTGTTATTTTATTTGTTTAGCAGCTGCAGGCGAGATTTTACCCCGTCCCCGTTCCCCCACGCACCTGTATATACTATGTAATGTAACACGTCGTACAGGACTTGAAGAGTAGGTATATTGTACAGTTCTACATCTCTTGGGACGTGGTGACATAACTCTGTAGATGGAATATATGATCTGGCGGACAACTTTTTGGCAACTGGATACAGGTGGAAGCATCGAAAATAAGAACTTTGAAGATGGATACTAGTATTTAACGTTATATTGTAGCGGTGTGTTGAAAAAAGACCTGTAGTCATATGTCTCAATAAGGCATCACAGTTACGGAGCATTGGTTTACCATCTCTGGAAGGCTTTGAAGGTGAGGAAGCGTCGTTTGCATCACAGACGCATTGTCGCAGTAATACCTCTGCATTTGGATATACTTCGTCTTCACTGTGAAGAGAATATCAGCTTTTCATGATTCAAGTTAATATTACATAGTAAAATGGCGATAGGACAAAAAAAGGTACGGATCGCCAACAAGCCACAGGGATTTCCGTATTTGGGAGCGACCGATCTTCACGTGATTATGTCCCTTACTAATCCATGGGATCCTGGTAACCATTCCTCTTTTGGTTACTCCGTCTGATTTCCGCATCGTGGCCTGTTCTCTCCAAGAGCCCCAAACAACCCAGACCTTGGCCAACACTCCGAGATATCTTGAACTTCCCCGCCCGCCCCGGCCTAATGCTATCCACTTGTTCTGCCTTTTTCTTCTTCTTCTCCTTCTCCTCTTCTGCGGCCCTGTCTCAACTCTGCTGTTTTCCGTGTATTTAACCAAGTCCCTCTTTTGAGTTCCGGTCTCGCTCCTCCAGCCACTTCCTTGTTTCCCCCCCTCCCCCCGACAAAGCGAGCTCCCCTTTGACAACCATGGCGCAAATACGCGGCACAGCGGGCTACAACCTAGGACACCAGAACCCCTTTGGCGGTCCTGGAAGAGCAGATGCTACGAGCGACCCAAGCCCGCTCGATGCTATCCGAGAGCAGACCGGCAAGATTGAGGACTGGCTAGATACTTTCTCCGACCCCATCAGGCCGTATGTTTGCCCACACTGCCTTCCCCTAGGAACCGCTGCCCATGGAGATGGAGGATGGAGGAAACCCCTATACCGCCGCAGGCTATAGGCGATCTCCATAAAACGCAAAAAACATATTCCAGCTATCGAACACCAAGGGCTAATCATTTATCACATCGTGGGATTTGTATAGTTATCTACCAGCTGTCGGCCGTTTTTTGATAGTCGTTACTTTCCTCGAGGATACTCTACGCATCTTGACTCAATGGGGCGACCAGCTATACTATTTGAAAGACTTCAGAGGAAGTACGTTTGTTTCTTTTTCTTTTTCTTTTTTCCTTTCTTTTCTTTTTTTTTTTGGCCTCCTTTCCATGGAGTTGTGGCTCCATATCTTGGCTCTTGTCCTGTCTAACCAATCAAAACTTTTTGTATGTCTGTTGTATATAGTTCCATGGGGCATATCGCATATCTTCCTCCTAATAAACATCGTTGTGATGGTCTCTGGTTCGATTCTGGTCATCGCACGGAAACATAGTGAATATGCCGTCGCGGGGCTTCTCAGTGTTGTCGTCCTTCAGGCACTTGGATACGGCCTCATCTTCGACCTGAACTTCTTCCTCCGCAACCTCAGCGTCATTGGGGGGCTTCTCATGGTTCTTTCAGACTCCTGGGTGCGCAAACGGTTTGTCCCAGCGGGTCTCCCCCAACTGGACGAGAAGGACCGGAAGATGTACATCCAATTCGCAGGGCGTGTCCTGCTTATCTTCTTGTTCCTCGGGTTCGTATTATCTGGTAAATGGTCCTCCTGGAGAATCATTTTTAGCCTGTTTGGATTGGTTGCGTGTGTGATGGTTGTCGTTGGATTCAAAGCAAAGTGGAGTGCGACCATTTTGGTTGTTATATTAAGTGTCTTCAACCTTCTGGTTAATAACTTCTGGACGGTATGCCTTCCTCCCGCTTTCCTCCCTTCGATACAAAGCAGAGATTAATCAATCATCTTAATGCAGCTGCATTCCAAACACCCACACAAAGATTTCGCCAAATATGACTTTTTCCAAATCCTCTCCATTGTGTAAGTTCCTCGGTTTTTTTTCTTCTCCAAAATCCCATTTTCTGAATTCGCCTTTCCTTATTTCTCAGCGGTGAAAATACCAACTCATTCTGACATTTCTCTCCAGTGGTGGTCTCCTTCTCCTCGTCAACATGGGACCCGGTCAATTCAGCGTGGACGAGAAGAAAAAGGTGTACTAAATCATGTATTGCCCCTTTTCCTCTTCCCAATAAATATGATGACCAGAACAAGAAAAGGAGAACATCGGAAACGAAAAAAGCGGGCCCAATTATACTAACAATATCAACATGCGAATCGTATCACTTTCTACATTTATCGATACCTGGTACTAAATCTCTTACAATATTTCCTATTCAATCTACCCGTCCATAGGTTTCCTCCTTCCGTATTTCCAACGCTTCTTTATATCTTCCTTTTCTTTCCAGCAACCCTCAATGTCTCGGATAAAAAAAAAACATTGTGTTGTTTGTCCTATCCCCTAACCATTGTTGTGCTTCTTTCGTCAGAAATCTTTTGCTCCACTCTCATAGCATAGTTGTCTCTTTAACATTTTTTATTTTGTCTCATCTTTGACAATCATGCTTTTCCCTTTGGTGTTTTGTTTAACCTTTTGTCTCCTCTCGCCCCCCCAACCATACCTCACCTGGCTCTTGTTTTGAGAAGCCTTGTGATGTTTCATTATGGTGATTTGTTTTTTACTTCACTCCAGCTTGCCGTCAACGCAAACTTCAAGTTGAATTCCATTTTCTTCACAATTTCTTTCCCTTACTTTGTGAAACCGACATTTTATATATGTATGTATGCTATGTATGTGCAATCTGATTTGTAAGGCCTTGCTATTATTTATTCTGGGGAAAGCTAATTGTTTTGGCTTGGCTCTGAAAGAGGGCTGAGTAATGTACACACCTTTTACTGCAAAAACGTTCAGTTGATTTAACCAATTTGTTGATGGCTATGCGGATTATATTTGTATATTTTTTTATACATGCAGTCCAAAAGCATGAAAGGGGTGTCCTTTTGCTGGCGAAAAGTGGAACTTGTTGGTGCAGCTGGAATCAAGAGTTTGAAGCACTCCCTGGCCTTGTGGCCCGCAGTTTAACTATGTATGGGCCAGAATCCGTGAGAATCCCCCGTGAATCAGAGCTTACTTCCTAAGTACGTTTTCTGTGGATAGTTCTACACGCCAAGATATGAATAGAAAGAAATACATCATCAGTTTCTTCACTCCATGTTTTTTTCAAATGTGGAATTAAATCTCTCTAAATGGATAGCCTTCTTTTTTTTCACTTTTTTCTCTTGGTTTTTTT
>NW_001813982.1:6502649-6517422 GCF_000149585.1 Histoplasma mississippiense | reverse complement strand
CACCCGTGCCGCGAACTCTTTAACGACAGCCGTGCTCGCGGCAATGGACCTTGCCCCCTTCTCAAACTTGCCGGCCCAGTGGTCGACGTGCCTGAAGAGCCATCCAGGTACGTAGAAAAACCGGCCGCCTGCAGCGAACGCATCCACGAAGGGCATCGCGGCGAGTGGGGCCTTGCTCCCGAGCCCGCCGAACGACTCCCCGAACAGATACAGGCTCACAACGTCGATGGCCAAGTAGCGGAACAGATCCAGGACGTCGATGGGCGCGCCGTGCGCTACTGCTCTCCTCGCCCCCAGCTCCCTCCCCTCCACGATCGCCCGTTGCGCGAAGAGGGGAGCTACAGCCGCCGCCTTTGCGGCCCTCTGCACGGGATCCACGGCGGAGAAAATCGTCGCGAATCCGTCGATGTCATAGTTGGCGTAGACGGGGTTCTTGGCGCAGCCGCCATTCTTCGCGCAGAGGGGATACAGCGCAGCGGCGTCGGAGAGATCGACTTCGTTGGGCGCGATACGCACTGCGGGGCCGTAGCGGCTATGAAGCGCGGCGAGGCGGCATTCGATACCGCGGTGGGTCAGGGTCCAGAGCCAGAGGGGGGTGAGGCGCGCGATAAGCGGGCCCGGGATGTATCTTAGTGAATCCGTGTGAAGTTTTACAAGAAGGAGTACTACTGGAACAACGACGACAACGACGACGACGGTTGTGGAGATGGGGATGGATGGTGGGCTCGGGAAAGCATTGTGGGCCGTCGCGACGATTCCGGTGGCCATGTCTATCGATCAGCTCCCCTCAGCAGTGATATCCCAGAGTTTAACTAACTTGAGGATGACGATGTTTCTCGTAGAACCAGAGCTGGTTGGGCGTTTGGGTCTGGTTGATTTTGTAATTAATTGAATGGGATTTCTCAAATACCACCTCGCCTCCATCTTCGCTCAGTAGGAGGAACAGTAAGTTGGTTATAGATCTGCAAACTGTAAAAGTTGTAGAGTTAGCTGTGTGACCGTTTATTTGCCAGCCGTTTGAAGTGCGGCTTTAATGAAATAAAAAGCTTCAAATGCCGTGGGAAGGGATCACCAGCATCAGTCACGGACAGGAACCCTTTGCTTGGAAGTTAACTTAGCTGGCCATATCAAACCAATTCCCCCGTTCCTTTATACCTTATGGTGGCCCAAGCCTTCCTGGTAGATAACGTACAACATCCTGTATATGTATTATTGCACATGCATGGGATTCAGGGTGCAGTCTGCGCGGTCTCGTTAAATGAACTGATTTTTTTACTTGATATTTTGATTGTATATAGAGATGTGCGTTGTTGGCGATGCTTCATTCTGCGCCACAATAATCATAATCATGATCATAATCATAATCATAATAGTTTTTGGGGTTCTAGGTGATGCAGGATGAGATATTTCAAATCAAGCTGTGTTTGTGCTTGTGGTTGTGTGTTTTTGAAGGTTGCGTAGTCGTGGGCGTGGAACTAACTAGACCGTGTTCAAGCGTGGGAGGCAGTGCATCAAAGAAAAGAAGGCTCTAGGCTCTAAAGATGAAAGAGAAAAATGACTTTTCTCTCTATTTATTATTTTCTCAATCCTATATAGATTGGAGCACGTCTTATGTAGGGGTATGGAGGTGTAGAGGCATAGGTATGTATGTGTATGTAAACTCACATATCAGCCGAATCAGGAAGCTCAGCGGTAGTGAACAGGGGGAAGAGTAATAAAGGAGTGCGGAACGAATTTCAAATCCTTCCTCAAGAGACAGTGGGGGGGGGGGGGGGACAGTAATGAATAAAGAGGCTCCCGCGGAGGTTTCGAGTCTGTAGGGAGATAGGGGGTAGTCGACTGGAGATGATAATGAGGTTGTTGGTATAAAGCTCCATTGCAGTAGGGGCCCAAAAATGAGGGAGGAGTTAGGATAACAAGGAAAAGGTTTAACACATATCCTTTGATCAAATGATATAGAAAGGCGCTTCAAAAAAAAAAAGGGAAAGAGGAAAATAGAAGCCCAAGCAAGAGAGAGAAACTATACAGCACAGCCAACTCCAGTTCCAAAGGCAGGAATAAGAAATAACTCAAATGTCCATACTCCACCGCCAAGGCCGGACATCATACCTCTTTCCCCGCTGCTTCTCACCATCGCTGACGCGACCATCATAATGACCGCCGTAATCACTGTCGTCACCGTCGCCGTCGTCATCACCAATATCGTAAAAGTACGCCGTCTCTGGGTTGCTAAGTTCCAGCCTTACACTTCGCACGAGATCGTGGTGTTTCATAGCAATATCGAGAGTGGATGATGGCCAGGCTGTATGTAGCTTATCCGGTTGACGATGGTGTTGGCATTGGCGGTTTCGCTGCTGCTGCTGCTGCTTCTGTTGGATAGTAAATGATTTTCCGCTATCACTAGTAGCTTTTGATGTAGGTCGTGATTGTGATTGCGATTGCAGTTGAGGGTCTTCAGCACGTTTCTGTGGCCACTGGCACGACACCGGAGGGGTGGACTGAGGTTTTAAGGTCAAGGTGTTTGCATTATCATTTTGATGGTATGGGTGATAATTGTCGTGGTGATCGGGATGAACTGAAGGTTGCCTAGGGCTGCCGGTTAGAGGAGCTAACACGGGACGCGGAGAGCGCAGCAGAGAATCATCTTTCGACGATAGCGAGAGGGAGAGGAAGTTATCAGACATCGCACGAATTGCAGGTGGCTCATCCTGAGTTTTTATCTTTCGTAAAGGGGTTTCCAGAGGGGGTTGTTGTTCCGTCCGCGCTTGTTGATGTGCAGAATCACATCCATCAAGCTGTCCGTCAGCTTGCCTCTGCCTCTGCCTCTGCTGCTTCATTTGGCTCATTTGAGGGGAGGCGGATGTCTTCCCCCTTGGCCCCTCTTTCCCATTCCCATTGCCATTGCCATCTACATCCCTCTCAAAACCCCTCTGTCTGCCATTCCGCACAGAAACAGAAGCCGTAGACCGGACTTTCCCCTCCATCACCTTCGCGCTGGGCGGTGGTTGCAGCATCCACCGCGTCTCCGCACGACTGACTGGCCCACAAACAACAGGAGGATGAAGATCATTAACCGCCGGATTCCTTGCTGCGTAGTACCCCGCGGAGTCGGATGTACCTGCTCTCCCGCGCCCAGATAAACCAACAGATGAGCCCTTGATCTCCGACCCTAGGTCCCCACCAGCGCCACTGCCCGCACCGCCCCAAAGCACCTCATCTTCCCGCTGGTACCGTATTCTATTCCAGCGATCGCCAAGTTCCTTCCTCGACGGCACCAGATCCTCCAGAACGCCCGACACGGCGCCAGCTAACGCACCCATACCATTCTGCAGTGGAGATTCCTGTGATTGAGACTGTGCTGCTCCTGCTCTGGCCTTTGCAGGATTACCCCCCTGACACCCCACAGCATGGGGGGAATTCGAATTATTCTTTTGCTTCTTGCATCTCTTGCAATTCTTGCAACTCTGATGACCGCTACTGTTAGTGTTATTTCTCCTCCCGGCTCTCCTAACAGGGGGTCCAGGTCCCAGCGTAATCTCCTCTTCCCAGTAGGAGTTGGTGGTAAACGGGACTGGTTGGTGGAAGATGACTGGCGGCTGGTCCATCACGATGTCGTTCTGGTTATTGGAAGAGGTGGTGGTAGGAGGTGGTTCACGGTGTGTATTTGCAGCATCCCTTTTCCGTTTTCTACGATCGATGGAGGCGGCACAGGGAGTGCAGGTCGCGTAGTAGAAGACAGCGGATTGGGCGCCGCGGTAGAGCCACATGATGATGTGTATATATATGTTATTATTATCCTCCCTCTCTCAGCCGGCTTTCTATGTCTCTTTTTTCCTTTCTTTCTTTCCCCCTTAGGCTCTGCTGTCCCCCTCCCCCCCCTTTTTTCTCACCCAGGCTTTCAATTAACGGCCCTTATGCTTTACGTTTTCTCTTGTTTGTAAGTAGAGCAGACAGTGGCGAGTGGACAGTAAGGAGAGTAGGGATGCGAATGACAGAGTGTAGGGACGCACATTGGCGATATTCTGAGATACAGACAGATAGCGGCACAATGGTGACTGGAGGGGCTCCCGGCTTTCTGAAGACCAGTAGTGCTAGAATAGGTGTAGGAGATAATAGTAGAGGCGAGTCGCAATGTCTGTCGGATGGGATAATGAGGCAGAATGGAGGGGAAATCGTGACGGGTGAGTGACGGGCAGACAGACAGACAGCGCAAGCTGGTTTGTGCCACTTGCCCAAGGTGGTGCGCAGTTACCTTGTGTGTGCGTGTCCTCCTCCTCAGTCCGTTTGATAGAGACACTGGTATATACTATGAACAGTTGATGTTGTATAGTTGTATTTTGATTGGAGCCAAGTTGATCGCTCAGGGGCGGTGGGGCGAAACCGTGAAAACCATACTAACGACAGTGATGACGACCATGGGACGTAGAACACCTCAACCCTGCACGTAGCAGTGGGTTCACAGGCCCAGTTGACGAGAAGAATTGACACCGGGTCGAGAGCACAAGGAGCAGAGAAGGATGGAATGAAATGGCATGGCCAGCATTGAAAGAAGGAAACCTAAGCCGCGTTAATTTTTCGGGGAATAATAATACTATTTGACTATTTTTGGTTCTTTTATTTAAGTTGAGTTTCCACGCCGAAGTGTAAATTGGGTTGCAGAGTTCCAGCCTCGAACTCTGATACAAGCCAAATGTCCCCGCCTCGCGCCAGTGGCCTCGTGGTGTTGTGGGATGTCTCCGCCCCCAAAACACCAACGCGCAGGACAAAGCACTGGAAGCAGACGCAGGGACATGATGACTTCGACATCCCCGAGTACGGAGTAGTTTGAACGACGCAGAAGAGCGACTTGCTATCCCTTGATGCTCCCGAGACAAAGAACTCCTGGTATTTGCTCCTCTGATCAGGTAATAATTCATGGATATGGAAACATCATTGACGCTGTAATTTGTCCCGAAAATCCCCCTTGTCAAGCAGGTTATCTCGTTTAATTTCTGCATCCAGCTCTGTGCATGTACGCTGCGGCACATGGGAGCATGATCCCGCGAAGATGAACAAGGTGTGCATGGCTTGAGGTAATCAAATCATACCTGGCTGGGTATCCAACACTAACCCACTCCCATGTAACTCCGTCTCCTCTGTAACAGCAACAGGGATGCTCATGGCAATTGGCCTCTAGCTAGGTTCGGTGGCCCCTTTACCGTGTGAGTAGCGCGGGGGGAAGGCGACGGGAAACAATTCGACGGGCGCGGATCCAAATGGCTTGATTCTTGAATCTTGATTCCGTTTCAAACCTTCAGAGCTCAAGATTTTTCAACTCTTGAAATGAGTTTTCTGGAGCAGAAAGCAAATATCAGTTGGTTCCAAGTTTCCAAGCTAGACTTAGTTCTAACTAATCTCTATCTACTCCGTATGTTATCCAGCCATTGGCTCACCTTGATTTCCTATCATGCAAGTGTCATCCATGGCCCTCTTCTTAGAACTATCCTGTGGTTGGCTGTGTCGATCAGGGCCCGATTCTTATTTTTTGTTTCTTTTTCTTCTTTCTTTTTCTTTAGCTACATGCAGTTTATGTGTCTAGAAATCCATACTGGCAGAATGCTCTGCATTAGGTAAATAAGTAAATGATTCTTTCCCCTCTCGTATCATATGTAGAAGAATGACAATGGGTACATGTACAAGTACTACGCATCAATCACCACAATAA
The DNA here is from genome assembly GCF_000149585.1 of Histoplasma mississippiense. Taxonomy (NCBI): domain Eukaryota; kingdom Fungi; phylum Ascomycota; class Eurotiomycetes; order Onygenales; family Ajellomycetaceae; genus Histoplasma; species Histoplasma mississippiense. The sequence continues at coordinate 6,511,718 of NW_001813982.1, read as the reverse complement.
ATGCAAATTTTGATGGCTGGTTACAGCGTATTGGCGTTTTGAGATTTTACTGGAACATAAATTAATATTGGCTCCCTTGGTGAAATTTTCTAGAAGAAAAGAAAAAGAAAAGAAAAGAAAACAAAGCCGAATGGAGATCGCCCTACGGAGTATGTCTTGCATATTTATCCTCTTCTGTCCCCGTTCGTAGTGTGAACCTGCATCTTGGGTGGGCTTCGAAGCAGGAATTTCGTACTCTGCACTTTGGAAAACGAAGCCCTTTGTTGGAAGTTACTATATATCACATCCGTGCCACGCTCCAATTCCTTGGAATAGCTGCATTGTTTCCTGCCCTGGAATTTGTCGTGCGAGTCCTGTACAAATATCTGGATTTGAATGCATGATCGAATCCGACAATGTGATGAGATGGAGTTGAATGACCCCTGCCAAAAAAAAAGTCTATCAATTAGAACGCCATTTATGCATGAACCTAGTAAGAATGGTTCATTGGTAAGTACAGTTCATGCCCTTTTCAGGTAAGACACTCCAGAACGCCTCATCGACAAAAAACAACAGTTGATGGGGAAAAATAGAGAGAGAAGACGTCTCACACTTTCCTTCGACTCAACCCCGTTCACCCTTGCGCTTAACCATAATCCAAATCATGTCCGACATATCAGCTAGCCGGCTGCCGACTAGAGCTCAAGATGGGCTAGCCCTAGCCCTGGGGTGCCTTGACATGAGAATACCTCAAAAAGGAAATAGATTCCCACCAAAATCCGTTTTTCTATTTCCTATTTTCCATATTCTTTCTTTCCATCTCCACTACTTTCCGGGTAATCGACTCCCGCTTCCTTTTTTGAAAACTTTCCCTTGTTTTTGGCCACTTTCCCCACTTTCCCCACTTTCCCCCTCCTTGTCTTCGCGAATAGGCCAATCTTCTCTGACAATGCCCTCACACGCGTAGCAGCCTATTCGCAGGAATATAAAATGAGAAGGATAAGCTTCTCTTCTCTTCCCCCCACGCCAGCCAAAAAAGTAGATTTTCAACAGCTGGCGGCCAGAAGCAGCATATAGGAAAGAAGAGAGCATACACACACTTGACGTAGTGTCCCCTTAGCTCCAGAATCAACCCCTCGCCCTGCGCTCACACTGGCCCTCAGATATTTTTCGTGCCTTTAACCATCTGCCCCTTGACTTTAGCCCAGTCAATGCCGCTGTCGATCTCCTCATCCACTTCGCCGCAGATGACGACGTTGTCGCCACGTATTAGATACAGGCCGTGTTCGACCTGCGAGCTGGGCTCGGGGTCATCCGGGGTCCGTATTATGCGCTCGACGGTCTGTGAGAGGACGAGGTTTGTGAGTTGGTCGGTTGAGAGGAGGGTGCCGATTAGGGTACGACCGTCTACCGTTAGGATCAGGACCTTTTCTATTTTGTGTGTTTGGTGAGGTTAGTATATATACCGATATATATAGATGTACTATACCAGGCCATAAGTATTGGCAAACCCCCACTCAGATCATGGTGCAGAAAAGTAGTGGGGTTGCCAATACTTATGGCCTGGCACTATATATTGAGTAGGCAGAGCTGCGAGTGTGCGGCCTGTTCGCTGTAACAGAAGCATATCAATTGGGTACTCAACTGTTTATGTAGGATTGGAGGGACATGGCTGGTCTGCAGCTATCCGGTCTCTGAGCCCTGAACTTTCTTCAATTGAGCGGTCTTCGGAATGAAAGAGTCGAGTGAGGTGAAACCCCCTCTTTCTTGGGCAGGAAATCAGCAGAGCAACCGCAAACGATCACCGGGTACAAAAAACTCGCATGGGGTGAGATTGAGAGGCAAGGGGAAAATGGTTCACCAAGCCCCTTGTTCTGTATACAACTAGATTGTTCAGCTATGTGAGTCTGGGAATATCAAAGAAGGTCTATGGCGACCAAGGCGAAATAAACTAGTGCAAAAGGAACGGCTTGGCGGTTTCGTCGGAATAAATTAACGCCGTAAAACAACAATGACGTAATTATAAATTCACACATTTTCACTAGATGGCCATATCATTTCCCCTTGGATGATTTCTACTATTGAATAATACGGACAAGATTCCTGATAACGCTTCTTCACGTAACTTGGCCAGTAAAGTCGCTTCCTAGACGGAGGGGCTGCAGAGTTCCCTTGAGTTGGCAGTGAGTTGGCCCCTACATTTCAGCCTGGAGAGAATACCAAATATCTCCGTTGATACTGCCCAGTTAATTCTGTTGATTATCGATGATACCCAATTTTTGCGGCTTCGTTATTACGCAGCGATGGCGACGGCGACGGCAGCGATGACAAATTCCTTCTTTCCACACAGTTCTGGCAACAAAAACAGCCGAAAGGTAGAGCTCCTAGACCTCATACGCCAATTCCCGGTGGTGTCCGTTCTTGTCCCTCAAATGGGACTTGGCGATATCTTGAATCTATCGCGCGTCAACTCCCATTATAGGGCTGTTCTTCACGGATTTGCGCTTCCAATCTCGGGTCCGGGAGACGTCCACAATCAGGGCAAAGGCCAGCGGCAACGCATTAGGCCAGATATCCATATCGGAGATCACCAGACCTTGTACTGGAAGCGCATAAAGAAAAGCGGACAGCTCCTCTGCTCAGAGCCAACCCACACAAGAGGCCCGGCTCCACGGTTATGCAAATACTGCTCGTTGCCAGTCTGTGAAGCATGCATTGTCAAAGTATGTTCCCGGCACATCCCAACACACACACAATAATCCCCAAGCGGGTTGACCACATTATAATAACAATATATTTCCACATACACACGAAGGAATCCTTCCGCCAATCTACCTCAGCCTATAAAAGCCGCACGCGCCCCTTATGCATCGACTGCTGGCTCTCCGGCAACCCCCACGACAGCCAGCGGCCATCGGCAGCACCAGATTTCGCCCAGGTGGCCAGCGCATACTGCAACTGCACCGCCAAGGACGGCTGGATGTGTTCGAAATGTCGCGAGATTCAGGTCCGAACGGGCCAGGAGCCGATCCAGACGTGTAGTGGTGAGGGGTGTGCTAGGCCGCCGGGTGAGGACAATGGCCGGAGAAGGATCTGTCTCTGGTGTCATCTGCCGCTTGTTGCGCGGCCGACTATGGAGCAGTGGAGGGAAGGGTATGCGGAGAGGAATGCGCTTCCGGAGTATGGGCGATGGGGTGAACTGGGCAATGGGGAAGGGAGAGAGGAAGAAATAGGAGTGGATCGCGAGGGGGAGGGGCGGGATCGTTATTGTGTGCCGATGGAGATTGATGCCCCGCGTACTTACATAGATGCATGTGAGATGAGTAGTGATTTTTAGCATGTTAAGAACGGAAACGGAGAGTGCCACAAAATTGATGTCAGATCAATTGGGCTAGATGGAAATTCAACGACCTTTAGCGTGGAGTATGAATACAATGAAAGAAGTTTGATATTCTTGTAATCATAGATTCTCTGCTAAATATGATTTACCTTTATTCAATCAAGATAGCCCGTAGTTAATTTCACCTAAGAGAGTAAAAAAAGTAATGTATGCATAAAATATGACAGATACTCAATAGTATACTGAACATTCAGAGAAAACTGCCCTTTTAGAGGGGGCCGTAAATAGCTTAACACCCCAAGAAGACTAATACAAAAAGTCCGCAAAGAACCAAATGCATCCTAAGAACGCATGCGCAAGGTAGGAGAAAGAGAAGAAAAGTATGATCAAACTCCACTTCCCTTCGCTTTTCTGTTCATCCAAGAGACAAAGACTACAAGAGTCTAATGAAATGGGGTTGTTGGCTACCATAAAACATGGATTCCACTTCTAGATCTCTACTGTTCCCATCCAAATCCCAAAGAAGGCCAGGGTCATTTGTCAACCGTTCGGTAACCCGTATCAATCCCATCATACACGCGATAAAAATGGTAAAAAGCGAAGAGGGCCGGCTAGGAGTGGAAGGTGAAGAAACATGAAATATTAACATCAATTTCAACCTGCATGGTTTGAGAAACTAACTCAAGCAAGTATTATTGTGTTGTATGTAAATGAGCGCAAACAATACCCCTCAACCCAACGCCGAAAGATCCAACGGAACACTACTCCCCCTCCCAGCCCTGTACAACTTCTGGCCACCACGGAACTCCCTGGGTTTCGGAAATAACGACTCATTCTGGAATTTGAATCTTGGGTCCTCGATCCGGATTCCCTGTGAGCTGCCTCGCCTGTTGCTGCCTCGAGAGCTGGGTCGGGGCGAGGAACCGCCGTTTGTGAGGGTATAGTTACTTGGGTCGAGTAGTGACCGGTTGGGCTGTTGCTGCTGCTGAGGTACTTGATGTTGATTCTGCTGGTCTGCAAATGATGAGGGACGCGAGGTGAGTGGAGTTGATAGTAAGGATGATGTTCGCGCGGATGAGGGAGGAGATGATTGCGGGGGAGGTGGAGGAGGAGCCGGGGGGTGGGATGGAGCGGACGATGGTTGGGGGGGTTGCGGATGAGTTGCTTGGGAGAATGCATTTCTAGCGGCCTGCATCGCTATCGATGCCGCTGAGGCTGCTGCGTGGGACCCATTGGCGCTAGGTGATGCTGCCGGAGGCGGGGGTGGGGGATTCGATCGTGATGGAGGTGGGCGGGGTGCGGCAACTGCTGGAGGAGGTGGAGGAGCAGACGGCGGGGGAGGAGGTGATGCGGATGAAGGTGGTGGAGGTGGAGCTGTTGGAGGAGGAGGAGCAGAGACTTTTCGAGTGGAAGTTTGGGGGGCAGGGGGCTTTACTCCAGGAAGAGGAGGTGGTCGTGAAGGAGTCTCTGGAGCTGATTTAGTGGAGATATATGAGATTGAGGATGAAGGCCTTCCTGACGTGCGGGGGGGGATCTTTCGTAAATTTGCAACTAGGGGGTTCTCTTGGACCTGTGGAGGGCCACCTGGTGTTGGAGGTGGCGGACGACCACTTGGTAGTGGTGGTGGTGGAGCACTGCCAGTGGGAGTCCACGGGCCAGGTTTTCGAGAGCTTTCAGAGTCTGAAAGGTATGAAGCATCCGCGCACGCGCCCGTGTCTATTCCACCACGCTTCTTAAGCTTAGGCATGCCGCCAGCGAATAATCCACCTAATTGCGGAGCAGAAGGGATCGTCCCGCTTTCATGAGCAATAGCACCAGGAGTCGCGCCCGAGTCAGCTCCTCCACGGCCCTGGTCGCTATTACTCCGCAATCGATTTCCACCAGGGACAGGCGGGGCTAATCCGTTAGGGGCCTTGGGCATGCTAGGAACCGGCGGTGCTCCGCCAACTGAAAGACCACCCGATGTTCCGGAGGACTTTCCAATTATAGGGGCCGATTTATCATTTGTTACGGTTTTCTTGAGATGGGTGCCTTTCGAGATGTCTGAGAGAAGAGCTCCCTAAAAATATATTGTTAGGTGGAGACACCATATCGCAGGGAAAATCATGACAACATACCCGGCCTTGTGCTGCTTTGGGAGACCTGCTTGGTAAGTTCGTGGATTTTGGTGGACCGCCAGCCGCAGGAGGGGGTGGCGGGGGAGGAGGAGGTGGGGGAGGCATGTTGCCTTGAAGCAGCAAAACCAGTTGAGCAGGCAGGCAGTCGTAATGGTTGGAGGTGAATGAGCAGCGGAAGGTTGTAGGCAGACGGCTAGTAAAAGCGGACAAGTATGTTCAAGTGTATATAGGCGGGAAAGAAGAGGGAATATAACTCCCACAGCAGGGTCTCAACATGGGCCCATTCGTGAATATACCGGTAGATATGATATGCAGAAGTGGAAATGGAGTATGGCTATGTTGCAGCTCAAACAGGATGATTCCTCATTGTCTTTGTCGATGTCCCAGCGTGGTTTAGCGGCGGCTTAGGTAAGGCTAAAATGTAACTAACTAGAACTTGATAACTTCCACCACTCGATGGAAGAACTTTGAATAAAGACACCTGCAAGGAGTATCTCAATTCTATAATGAAGCGTATTACGTCTCAATCCTCGAGGGCTTATGGGCCGGTTTGCCAACTTTGTCAATTTTTAAAATACTTACCTCGTCGACATAGAAGCTTTCATACCTCTTCAATTTCAACTCGTGCTTCCCGATTAAACATCCCACATCCAAATGTTGCGCCTCAACAACAACAACAACGGAAGTTCAGCCCTGCGTTCGATCCGCGAAATGGCATTGCGCGAAGATTAATATCAGGTGCTCCTAGCACGAGTGCTGGCAGTGACCCTGAGGTTATGCTTCGTGAAGTCTTGAAAGAATTTAAGACCATAACTTCTTCTCCCCGCGTTCCAACAGACGATGCCGTACGGCAATTCCTGCAACGCTGCAGCGAGCTTGCGAAAATCGCACTGTCAAACAACAATAAGGCAACTTCACCTCCTTCTCCGCGAAGTGATAATAATGCCACATCGTCCCTCCTCGATCTAGACGTAGAGAATGGAGGATATGGCACTTCATCGACCACTCAAAACACTCCTAAAAAATCAACAAAACAGCCCTCAAAAATGCCAAACCTCCAATCCAAAATAGCAAGCGAACTATCATCAACCCTAAACGACTTCCTCCGCGAACCTAAAGTCTTCATTTCCCCGGATGTCCTCCGCCAATACACCCTGTTGCAATCACAGCTCAAGCAAGCCGACTACTTCCCCGAGATCTTCTCTCTTTACGCCACGAAACCGATTCCTAACGACAACGGCTCCACCATTACCTATCGTAAACCAAACCCCAAAACTGTCAAGAATGCAATCCCACAAGATCTCGCAAACCTCGCCCTCGACATAGCCATTGAGAAAAAGAACCTATCCCTCTGTCTTGCGATCATAGATGAATCTTTCTGCAAACAAGCCTACTACCGATCTAAAATATTTCGCAAAGCTGCTCTCCCACTAGCCGGCCTCGCGACGGCCCCAACAGCAGCATATGCCGCAGCATCATATATATCCACTCTCCAAACCGCCATGGAGCCCAATACCGCCCTCTGGGTTTCCTTTTCGGCAATCCTTGCCTATATAGGCTTTACTTCGTCTATCGGTGTGGTTGCGATAACCACAGCGAACGACCAGATGATGCGCGTGGTGTGGATACCTGGCATGCCGTTGCGGGAGCGCTGGTTGCGCGAGGAGGAGCGAGCTGCCATGGATAAAGTTGCGGTTGCTTGGGGATTTAAGGATCCAAGGAGGATTGGGGAGGAGGAAGGGGAGGAGTGGGAGAGCCTGAGAGAATTTATTGGGATGCGGGGGATGATTTTGGATAAGACGGATTTGATGGAGGGGATGGAGTGATTTGGGGGGAGGTGGCTAGCTAGAATTGTGTTTTGTTCCCATGATTTTGGAGCATACTGATTGTATACCGTGTATATATATTAGCGTCTTTTACCTAGTTATCTTAGAATTAGATTATTAAGCAAAAATTGATTTGGATGTCTACGTCTCCTGACAACGGTGAACAGACTGAGTGTGATTCAGGCTGGGAACAATTCTATTTCGTTAATGTATATTTTACGTATACTTAATCTGACCAGCTTGGCGAAACACAAGAATCACACAACCCCAACGAGAGGGAAGATGTAAATGCGATAAAGAAACAGGGCCGCATCTAATATAATCTCTTGGGTGGAGACATGGACGCCTTAATCGTCAAGCTGCCAACGTTCTGCCATCCCTTCTTCAACAAACTGACAAGGTAGTTGATGGCCAACATGATATTGGAGATCAGCTCGTCCTCAGTCATTCCGACATTGCCAACGGCAACACCAAGACAAAGAACCTTCTTCAGCTGGAACTTGATGGTGGATTTGACATCGTTGATCTTGTTGGAGAGATCTTCTGCGTGGGAGACCGGGGTTGGGAATTTACCAGCTGCAAAGACACACAAAATTCATTAGTCCATTAGGGATTTTTTAGATGTTTTTTTTTTAAAAAAAGAAAAAGAAAGGAACAAGAAAGCCCAACCCTTGGAAAGACCAGGCCCCAAAAGCCGGGGAACCATCTTGATGATGCTGTCGGAGGCGACGAATGCATCATACTTGCGCGCCAACTTCTTGATGAGTTTCTTGTTCTTGTTCAGCTTCTTCAAGTCCTCAGTGGACATAGAGTCGATGCCGAGATGCTTAGCACGATCAATATCATGCTGGTCACCGAGGACACTATTGACATCTAAATTAGTATATATATGTATATCATCAAGTACACTAAGTTCTCGACATGGTTTTCTGTTTCCAATGTGCCGATATTAGCGTAAGGCTGGTATTGGGTATAGAAAACACACCAGATGCTCATGCCCGGGCGGGGAACGGATGGCAGCTTGATGGTGCCAGAGAAACGCTTGTCACGCTGAGGATCGTAGTTCTTCAAGCCTATCTGGAGCTCAACGGTCTCGAGAAAGTTTCTCTTCTTCTCATTCAGCGAGTAATCGAGGAGTTGTTGGACATTTTGGCGCACTCCGGCTGTGGTGAGAATAAAATGAGGTGTTAGCTTCCGAAATACAGATCTTTCATGATGCGGGTCCTTCGGGAAAGAAATATTATTCTGTGGGCACAGGATGATTCGTCTGTGGTTTCAACGTACCGACTGTGATTTTCGACATGATGGCGACAGTCTTCCAGAAGAAAGTTGATTCTTATGGTGAGGATTTGCGCTTGAGGGATGGAGAAGTACCCCAGCAAAAGTTCGCTGAAATACTGGGAGAGTTGTGGGCAATATTGTGTCTAGCCGTATTTGGTGAGATTAGGGCTAAATCATAGAAAATCACATGATCTACTACTTGATACGGCTGCTCTGGCATTTTCCTCCCAATCGATTTATACTATTTCAATATACAGACAAATAGGAAACTCCGGAGATAAATACGCATAATCCTTGCGGGCCCTCCACTCATCCAGTTCCGCTTCGCAATTACTCAGGTACTGTACAAAGAATCGAGCGTGACGAGTGAAAAGTGTATAAGACGCCATAATGGTCATTATTTTCTTCCACCAAATTCATATCAAGGACCTAAAGGTGAAAAGGTGTGTGTCACATTATAATATTGCGAGGAGCAAATTCAGAAAAAAAGACGCGCCGGACACACCGTTGCGCGTCTTGCCAGTGG
>NW_001813982.1:6500194-6501886 GCF_000149585.1 Histoplasma mississippiense | reverse complement strand
TGAAGAGAGCCTGTAAACATCAGAAGGGTTAAATGTAACCACATCCTTCACAGAATAGTCAGCAAAGTTGAGGATTATGTCTGCAATCTCTGTGGGCAGAGCAGGATGGGAAGATTTGAGCAAGGCGCGGACTTCCCCAACATCAGCTGGGGAAGGGGAGTAAGGGATACTATTATCGAGACTTTCAGTGCGGATGTCGGAAGAGGCCCCTGCAGCTGGATGCATTGATGGTTCGCGTGGTACCGCAGCAGACACTTCTGGTGTGCCCAAGATGTATTTCCAAATAAAATTCGACATTGCAATGATAATGGCCTTATAAATATAGTAGATAAGGAGACACTTGGTTAGTCAAAAGGTTTAACTGCCTAAGGTGTTAGCCAAAATTGATAACCGTAGATGGCTGGAGAGCATAGAGCGATCCGAAACAAAATATCTTGCTTGCAGAATATATCGGTGTGTTCTAATGGTGTCTGTGGAAGTTGAAGCGATGACGTTTACAGAAGCCAACCTTGGAAAGTTCATAGGCACCAGCAGGGATGATATCACATGATTGCCTGTCTCCAAATATTTTTTTTGTGGTTGATTCCTTCTGTCTACTCTTTGTTATTATTGTTGTTTGATTTAGTTAACGTTATTTTGAATATATTTAGCTAATACCAGAAGGGTGATGGTGGCGTAATATGAGATTGATTCTGCTCGGATAGAAGAAGATCGGGGATTGATAATTCGATCGTAATTGTGACTTTTGATAAATTAAGCTTAAACCGAACGTCGGCTTCTCAGATAAAGAGCCAGTTTACTTGGTATATATATAATTTCTCAATATCTTTTCCCCCTTACTGTCACATGCTTGGTCAGTGTAAGGCGTATGTATGTATGCTAATAACAGGGGAAGAATATAAAGATAAGTGGCATATTGTTCGGAGGAATAGTAGCTACCATAATTACAGTCATTACTACTCTGCACAAGGTGGGAAGAATATCAATTTGATAGGAGTTGAAAAAATTTTCCCCCCCTCGAATATGGTATTTAGCAAATTTAATACCCTCTGCTGTAGTAGCAGTCTCATTAGAGTGATTGGGTTTAGAAGTAACAATCGGAGATGTAGGGATCAAGCCCCTAATTTTGCAAATGGGAGAGTACATTCAGATTTCTCCAATAATGGATCCAGGTCCAGTGGATATACTAGCTTTTCAACAAGAATTGCTAATTTTAATTTGCAAACTTTGATTCCGTGGGTTAATAATATTCATGGCTATACGCATTCAATTCCAGGACGACGATCCTTTCTAAGCAGATCTTCTCTACCCTCATCAAATCAGCAAGTGGAGACACCTCCCCTGTCTGGAAAAAGAGAATTACAACTGGCATTTATCATGCAGAATCCCACCGGGCAGCTCTACAATCTTTCCCATCACGATCTGGTTGATTTCAACACCATTGAGAGGAGAGTCACCCTGAAGGAAGATAAACCCACACCCTTTATACAGTCTCTGGGCAGCTTGGTTCTTCGCTTCCACGAAGAGACCTATGTTTGCTCTTGTTGCACGCATAGACGTAGCTTCCGCCCGCACAGCCTCGATGCTTGCTTGCACAAGTCTTCGTCCGAGCCCTTGCCTCCTTGCATCAATTAGAACAAACATGGAAAAGGCTACGTAAGCAGCCTCATAGCCCACAATTGCTGCGGGTTC
>NW_001813982.1:6495353-6498766 GCF_000149585.1 Histoplasma mississippiense | reverse complement strand
CTAGGGGGCGCTTAATAGACGAAGCAACACAGAACTTCGTAGTCGATTTCGTTGAACGATGAAGCGCATGCGGCCTTTGATCTTGGGGAGGAGGACTTTGCTGCATTGCTGAGCTCGAAGGTATGTGTGTTCTTTGTCTATCTTATATGCTCCTTATCCCAATTTAACAATCGGCGCGCTCCACGAGAGGAAATACCTGAGACTAATGCGCTAAATTTAGAGACCCAAATTTTTAGAAACAAGATGGATGTAGGGTTAATAACCTTGAAGGTACATTTGATTCCGTGGTTAATTATATGATTGTAGTAATATATGGTCACCCGAACACCAACGGGAGCTAGTCCAGGTACGTTCAGCCTGATCAGGATTGTTTTCAGCAGAAAATGGGATGAAATATACAGAGCAATGTGCTGATATTTTCCCGCCAACTTAGACTGTAACCAGCAACTACAAAATTTCTGCTCGCCTCCAAGCGATGATGGTTTCGAAGCCTGTTACTCCTTCACAAGATATCCGGGCATTCTCTCCCAAGCTCACATCCAGGGAAATGGAAGAGCCCGAGCCAGGTTCGGAATCAGGAGGAAAGTCTTTACCAGCTTCCGTGGTAGATCTTGAGGGAGGGTATCCACTAGAGGGTATCCAAAGGGCGGGCGAGGCGCTTTCTTCCCTCAATGGGACGGGATTTAGCATGATTTCGCTTTCCCAAATCGTCGATAAGATATGGCATTTTTCGTCGGTGGACTACGGAGAGAAATGTATGGAACAAACAGGTTTTATTCATTCAACCTAGCATTATGAATTTACCACTCGTGGCAGTTGCTGAGAAGGCGATTGATTAGATCTTTGTCTGGGTTATAACTCGCTTCATGTGGTTTCAGGAGTTGACTTTGGCAACTCAACGGGAAGGCCGGACGGAAAAAGAGTCTGGACTTGGCTCCTGATATGTGACGATGGTTTGTTTTAGCTTCTGCACTTTCTGTTATTTAATGCTGCTCCTCTACTCGTGAAACTGACTCTTCATAATGCAGGAACCGTGATATCCATTCATGAAAACCCATTTCCTAGTCCAACTAGTTTGAATCCGGCACAGCGACAGCAAGCCGTCGAGGTCATTCGACGAAATACCAACTTAGTGTTCTCCGCGATATCCTCGCAGCACATTGCGAGTGAAAACAGCAATGCACTCATCACAACGTACGTGAGGAATTTCCCGAACGAAACAGGTACGGCAGCAATTAAAACCGGGGAAGGGCCCAGCTTGCTATTCTATTACCTATTCGATAACTGGCCTGCAAACTATAGCCTGGTTATCGGGAGGGAGCATTCTTATAGCGCTGCGCTCGATCAATTAGTGAGTAGAGCTAATCAACATCCACTGTGATAGCAATCATTTCACTTGACAGCTTACGCGTAGGATATGTAGCGCAGGCGTATGGTCGAACGAGCGCAGGTGCAGTTGATTGACGACCTGCACAAACTAGGAAGACAGCTCGCAGTCCTCAAACGCATCTACCAAAGCTATGATTTGATTGTCAACCCGCGTGCTCAAGCGGCAGCGTTTGCTCCGAGAAGAGATTAGGAACGCTCAACCTGCAAACGCTCATCATCCTAACCAACAACGTGATAGCAACTTCGGCTTTGATTTCTTGAGCAGGGGGAACACCTGGAAATCTAACGGATATGACGAGATGAATCCGAGCGAGTTAGGCGGCATCCAGCTTAGCTCTGCTGCTATTGGCCGCTTCGAAAGACTGCTGGATCGAATTCGGCTGTACGCCTTGAGTGAAATTGATGAGTGTTTGGCCGAGAAAGAATCCATGACGTTTATGGTATGCCCCATAAACCCTGATCCGCTCCCCACCTGAAATGTCAATGCGCTAATTCAGCTATACAATCTCTTTGTTTTCAATATTTTGTAGGTGTTCAATTTAATCGCCGTCAAAGATTCGCAGGCAGTCGAAAGGCTGACTAGAACCACAATTCTTATAGCCAAGGCAACCATTTTATTCCTGCCAGTCACTTTAATGACATCCTATTTCTCAACGGAGATCGAGGAACTTCAGGGCGTGTACACGGTGAAACAATATTGGATTGCATTTGCGGTGCTCCTAGTGCTGTCAGCGCTAGTTCTTGCGATATATGGATGGGCCGCCGATACGGTTGAGGGCAAGACTATCTATGTGTCCTTCGCAAAGAGTTTTTACCGCTCTTCTGTGGCGGCCTTTGGGAAAAGGAGGAAGTGGAAGATTGTATAGAACCGATTTTGGCACGATTTCTTTTAGATCGGGGTCCCGCGCTGGAGTAAGGATACATGTATCTCCCCAGATCGCGTACCTTGCATAATGAAATGGGCTTCTATAGATTAGTGCTCTGGTGGCTTTTCGTGGGGGAAGGGGTGAAACCTAATGGTGGAAACCTCAAAACAATCTACGCAGTAACGCTATATTGCGGAGAATTGGTTTCTGTAGCCAAGAAGACATATGGTTATACAATGGATGACGGAATTTTTTGTAATTTTTATCTATTTCGTATATTATCGTTCCTTGGAGATTAGAATTGCAGGAATTCTGCTGCCTCATGCTTGTTACCTAGGCAAAGTCAGCCCACGGGGCTTTTGAGATCGGAGGGGGATATGTGTCCTTTTCTATGGCACGAGCAGAACAACTAGGCAAACACGATTAAGGAAATAAAAAGCTTGCAGGGCCAATATCTCCCGCAACAGATACCATAGCAGCCAGGTAAATTCTCATCCCAAGCACCAAAACCCAAGTTCTCTTGTTGGTATTTGATTATCTCAGCATGCTCAGCCTCTCTTCTCAATATTTTCAAATTAGTGTGATCAACTAAACTCCTTTAGACTTCTGTTAAGTTGTATTAACTTCTGAGTCAATCAGCAACTTCCCACATACTTGCAATATAATATTTCATAAAAAGTCTGAGAAAAAACAGTTTCATCTTGAATGAAAAATCAATTTCATTCATACAAAATATTCAATTGATTTTAATATCATACATCTACTTTAAATATTTATCTGATCATTATAAAATTATTATTTTTTAAATTCTTAGTCATTTTATTATCATATTTGATATTTTTTAATCTGCTATCTCTTTTCATCATATCATAATTATTGACAGAAGGCAATGTGTCTTTCAAATTTTAAAATTTTCAATATCAGATATATTTCAATCAATTTTCATCATTAATTAAAAATGAAATCTCTTAACAATCACTACATTCTCTCAACAATTTAGATGATGAATATTAAATATTAAATAATGATTTAACAAATTTTGAATTTATTGATATTTCATCAAAATTTGAAATCATTGATATTAATTTTTTATAAATTTATTCATTAATATTTTTTTATTATGATTTACAGCATCTGTATTTTATATTTTATAATTGA
>NW_001813982.1:6489305-6494812 GCF_000149585.1 Histoplasma mississippiense | reverse complement strand
GAATCAATCATTTGATTAATTTTATTGATAAAATAAATTTCAACAGTTTGTCAAAGACTTTTGAGCTGTTATAATCTACAATAATATGAATTTCGAGAAAATTGTATAAGATGAAACAATCAGATATAATGATTATATGATTGTAATGATTATTGCTGCTGTGATTATTTTCTTTATAATTTTAAAATCTGATTTAATTCAGATCTTGTATGATTTTATAAAATCTCTAACATTTCAAAAAAATTATTAATGCATCTGATATGACAAGTAATAATTATAAACATAAAAAAAAAATAACATTGTATCTTATTTCTAGTGTTGTTTGAAAGATTTATAATGAGAGAGTTAAAAATATTTTCAATATTGCAGATGATTTACTATCTTGAAGCCTCAGTGACTGAATGGATAATGCAATCATCAGATAACATCTCAATGTAAAAATTCAAGACATATGAATTTGAAACTTATAAAAGAACAACATTACATTCAGAGTCAATTTCTCAACTTCTAAAATAAAAAAATGTGAACTTGTCAAGTAGATACTTTCAGATAAATCTATTATCTGATTTAATTTATTGTTTCTAAGTTGAAAATCTATATTGTAAGTATTAAATTCTGTTTTCCATTAATTATTCTATGTTTTTGTTATATTCTTGACATCATTCAACACTAAGCATTCCTCCTGTATAACCAACTCTTGACTGTATTTAATATTACACAAGGACTCGTTATAAGCACTGCTTGTATACGAGTATAACGGAAGAATAATAATAATAATAAATAACTTGTAGTGGAAAGACAGTGAATATGATGTTACTGTTGTATGACGGGTTAGCACCCGTTAGTGGTTAACTTCGCAACCAACCCCTTCTGCCTCACGCTCCGCGCCCGCGTAGTTCCTCACGCTCCGCGCTCGCGTAGTCGCGTAGTTCTAACGATTCTTCCGCGTAACCCTCAATGTTCTTCCGCTTCGTGCTCCACTGCGGGGCGGCTTCTGATATTCTTCCGCCCCGATCTCCCCTCTATAAGAACCCCCTTCGTACAACCTTTCCTTCTGATCTCTTTTCTCTTTCTTTCTTTAATCAATTCGTAATCTGTATTTAGGATAGTGCTAGATCGTTAATCGATGTACGCCCTTTACAGTGATTAGCTTTAAATAATAAAGATTATTATTTTTTAAATATCTTTTATACATACTTCATATTACTTTTATAATTATTTCTATAACTTATCTCTACATCAATGTTGAAAGACTCTATTGCACATCATATGTTATTTAAAAGAAATATCAAATATAAATATATTTTATAAATGCTCTGATACAGAAACCTCTGATTTCTCTGATGACATTTATTTATTTATTGATTATACAGATTCTGATTGAAAGAATTTTTTAAATGATGATAAAAAATCAACATTCAGTTATATTTTTAAATTTGTAAATGATTCAATTTCATAACATTTAGTGAAGCAGCTCTGTGTATCTCTTAACTTCAATGAAATTGAATATATAACTTTTAATAAGACAGTCTAGAATTTTATGATGAAATTCAGTTTTATTATTGTGTTTTTTATTTACATCTTTGCTGACAATAAGAGTGCTATAAACCTTATGAAGGTGACAGTTATTACAGCCCGAAGCAAGTATAATGACATGCGTTTTCATTTTTCATATTGGCAGTTGAATCAGAGCATTATCAAATTGAAATACATTTCTACAGATCAAATGGCAGCGGATGGATTCATGAAACCTTTAAACACAGTGGCATTTGAACATTTCAGGAATTTGCTAAGACTTACAGGCGGAAAGATCAGGAATGATTAATTTTATATATGTAATTGGTGTTTGACAAGCTATATTGGTGAATTGAGTGTTTTGTACGTGATTCTTGTTATCTCAAGGGGGGTGTTGGCCGCTGCGGCTACTGCCTGTGGCGATCTCCTGTTGGAGCTACTACACGAGCCCTATCCCACGTGACCCACACAATATATTACTCGCCAGTACTCCGTACGGAGTAGATAGATCATAACAATAAACCAAGGATAAACCCTCTCACATCTCCCTATATCACGTGACAAACCACTATTACTAGGTAAGCTCTTTGTAGATAGCTCCACCAATACAATTCAACTATCCTACATTTGATACAGTTGGGCACTAGTTGCCCAGGCGGCCCTCCACCGCACGTGATTACCCCTATATAGTTAGCTAGCGATCGCACAATGAGAAGATCAACCATCCCACAGGTTATGGCCCGGATTGCAGATTTTTAAGAAAAACAGACGTTTTGATTAGAATACGCTGCGACTGATGTTATATTGGATGAGTTAAACATTATTCCCCTGAAAAGAGAGCTCTTTGCCTATAAAAGTGGTGTAATTGACGGAATTGCTGTCGAGACTGCTCCAGAGATTTCATTACTATCTTGAAGGGATCAAAAACTTATTTATTTATTTTCATTCAGAACCTCCCTAAGTCAGATTGATTATGAGTGGTTCTCGATTACCTGCGACCCCAATATCAGGACGTAAGAAGACACTACGTTCGCAATCAAGGGTCCCCCAATCCTTCCCCCCTATTACTGAGCAAGAATCCGGCTCAGAAGCGGAGGGTGATCAAACTGAATACGCGATGGCAGAGGAAGATATGACAACCTCTGGCTCAGCACACGATACTGGCAAGATGCCAGAACGCGAGGAATCCGAGGATGGCACGCCCAGTCCTATGCCGATACCTACGCCGAATCCTAACGGCATGGTGACCATGGCAGCAGCAGATCTCATTGCACTCTGCGAGCGACTGATATCAGCACGCGCGCCGCCACCTCCTCCACCTCCTCCACCACCTCCACCTCCTCCGAACCCTATACCAGAAGAAGATCCGAACATGCTGGCTCGCGAATACCAGAAGGAAGCGCAGGCCTCGTTGAACACAAAGTCCGTCACCACGTTCGATGGCACCAACTACCAGACGTGGAAGATGGCGTTCTTGTCGGATGCAGAAGTGATCGGTGGTGCAGATATTCTTAATAAGAACCAACAGGAACCACCTGAAGGTTTATCATCGCTCGATCAGCGATATTGGGTGATACGTTCAAAACTTCTCTTCCGTCGCATGTTGCAATCCCTAGTAGGTTCTGTCCGTTTGACCATGGGATCCATTCAACCCGACAACGCGGCGGCCCTATGGAACAAGGTAAGCGCAGTATACGCGATATCCCTAGGGGAAGAAAGGATTAACATCCTTAAAGAATTTACCCACTTGCATGTCAAGGACGGTGATTACCTGGCATACGTACGCCGATATCAATACCTGTCTGCTCGCATGCGACAACTAACGGAGGACCGTGGTGAGAACTACCTCCATGATTTCTTTATTATCGGCCTCCGAGATTATCAGAGGACCTATGTTAAATCACGCCTCGATACGTTCTACGGGACGGGTCAGGGTCCGATTGTCAACCTAGATATCAACGATCTCACAAAACAAATTGCTCACCGGATGAGTAAATCAGAGGGTACTGGACGCCCTAAAGCTCCAAAGGCCAACGCGGCCACCAATGATAATGACAACACAACTTCCGCCGCAACCGCAAAGTGCGGATACTGCAAGGTCCCAGGGCATATAAAGGCTAATTGCTATCATCTGAACCCTGACAAAGCGCCCGAGTGGTGGAGGAAAGAGAATAAGGATAATAAGGGCACTGACAACACTGAAGGTGCCAAAAAGAAGGGAAAGGATAAGAAGAAGGACAAGGATGACGACAAACCTACTGGCACCAGAGCGCCAGATCTCCTTGCATCGCAACCTAATGCCAACGCAGCAATTGCTTTATCTACGTCGTCCGCTACAACATCCAAACCTTGGTATCTCGACACCTGCGCAAGCTTCAATATGACGGGTGAAAGGCACTCGTTGGTGCGCGCAAAGTCGTTCGAAGGTGATTTAGAAATTACTACCGCGGACGGTGGCGTAGGACGGGTTGAGGAGATAGGTGATATCCTTCTAGAATCAGAAGGGGGGGATATCTCAGTGGGTTACGTCCACTGGATCCCCAATCTAACAGTCAACCTTCTATCCTTTGCGAAGCTAGAAAGATCAAGGCTTCAGATACCAACTATCAGATACCACTCCTTCCTATTTTACAATAAGGGCCCCGAACGGTGCCAACTTTCACCGCTGTTCGCACGTCCAAAGAATCGGTCTACAAGATAATAGAACGAGAATCTCAAATAGACGTCCATCACCCGTCCCAGGCCGTCCATTTTATGGCCAAATCTTACAATTACGGGGACGCAATGTCGACAATCGCGGGGAAACCTAACGATCAACCTAGCGATCGCAACCCCCTGACAAGAACACTCATGGAATGGCACGTCACACTAGGGCATATCCACGCTGGCGCGATCATTGCACTAGCGAAGGACCCATCATCCGGCATCCGCATCAAAGGATCTAAAACAGGCTTCTTCTGCGATAGCTGCGTCAAAGCAGGCATGACACGCAAGTTCTCGCAAACTCCCATGCCACGAGCGTTGCGAGCAATGCAACGTGTTCATATCGACCTTGCTGGCGGTGGTCGTACGCTGGATGACATGTCCGATTACCCTATCGAATCTCGTCAAGGGACCAAATATTATATGCTCATCACCGATGACGCCACCCGCTACAGGTGGATCTATTTTTTACATACCAAGGACCAAGCTGTCGAAATTTACGCTCACTGGGTCCAATTCATGAAAAATCTCGGCTTCACGCCACCGGCGCTAGTTAGGACTGATATCGATGGTGTCTTTCGATCTAACAAGATGACAACAATGATGACCAAAGATGGCACTATCTGGGAACCTACTACGCCCCAATCTCCCCACCAAGATGGTGTTTCTGAGAGAGGAATCCGTACGATAATGACACGCGCAAGGGCAGTGCTTTTAGGCATGAATATACCGAAGAAGTTCTGGGCAGACGTTCTCGAAACGGTGGTTGCAATTACCAACAACACACCAACATCTACCACCCTGTATAATGAGAAATACTGGCCTACCAACAACGCCGACGAAGCACCTGCGCGATGCCCCTATACGGTCCCATTCTCAGCACTAACCAACGCCCCGCCCCAACTTCGCCATTTTAGGGAGCTAGGTGTTGATGTTTACGCGCACCTTCATGGATCTCAAAAACCTACTGACAAGCTGTCCGCTAGGGCAGAAATTTTTAAACTTATAGGATTCCGTGGTAACTCAATCTACCGCCTCTGGAGTCCTACAACTGATAAAATAATTGTCACCAGTGATGTCGTTTTCCCTGCAAAGGAACCTACAACCTCGCAGGATGACACTAACCACACGACACCCGAACCTGCAAGTCCAGCGACTTATCTCGTTGATGATACTACCGTTCCTGAATTAGCTGACGCCGAATGGGTAAGACCAGCGAAAGCGTTCGCCACCTACGTTCCTATACTCGCCCTCACCGGTTCCGTTCCGAAAGGATATAAGGATGCCGT
>NW_001813982.1:6485789-6486833 GCF_000149585.1 Histoplasma mississippiense | reverse complement strand
GTTCAGCCCTCGTTCCTGTTAGGCAACACGTATTGTCCCTGCGTCCGCACGATTATCTGTTCACTTTGCCCAGCCATCTCCAAACCCAATCTTTTTGCCTATCTAACCCCGATAAGCTCAAAAGCCCGATTCAACCACAGCGCCTGTTGCGGTGGTTGCAATATCTATTTGAGGGCTTTCGCTAACTTACTATCATCTGCTCTCGTGTCCCCTTGCGGTAGTTTTCTCCGATCCCTTCCCTCGTGTCCCCTCCTCAATACCGTCAAGATGGGTATGGCATTTTCGAAACTGTTCGATAGAATATGGGGCAAAAAGGAAATGAGAATTCTCATGGTTGGTCTTGATGCTGCTGGCAAGACCACCATTCTGTACAAGCTGAAACTTGGTGAAATCGTTACAACCATCCCTACCATTGGTAAGTTCCTCGATTCTCGAAACTGATCAACAACCCTCACCCCTTACCACATCCGTGATGGTTCTTTGGGAAAAGAAACCGAAAACCAAAAACAATGCCTAAAATGAAAAAAGGCAACCCACCACTCTTTATTTGTTAGTGCGATTCGTTTATTGATGATATTCGACTCTAACTATATGCAGGCTTCAACGTCGAGACTGTCGAATATAAAAACATTCAATTTACAGTGTGGGACGTCGGTGGACAGGACAAGATTCGACCTCTGTGGAGGCACTACTTCCAAAATACCCAGGGTATCATTTTCGTGGTTGACAGCAACGATCGTGACCGTGTTGTCGAGGCTCGGGAGGAGTTGCAGCGAATGCTCAACGAAGATGAATTGCGCGACGCATTGCTCCTGGTCTTCGCGAATAAGCAGGATCTCCCGGTACGCACCCTATTACGATTTCTTTCTTTCTCTCGTTCTATTATTATTCTTCTCTTGTTATTTTATTTTTTTACTTTTTATTTTCGGATCATATTTGTTCTACTTAGATATGCTAATGAATGATTCCCTTTATAGAACGCTATGAGCCCAGCCGAAATCACCCACAGTTGGGTCCTCCAGAGCTTGACACGACGCGCATGGG
>NW_001813982.1:6482359-6484197 GCF_000149585.1 Histoplasma mississippiense | reverse complement strand
ATTCGAAAAGAAAAGAGCCTTGCGGGTAGGACTGTAAAGCATGCAGTGGATTATTTCATGGTTCATTTGAATGAACATGCACTCTCTAACAGAAGAAAAATGAAAATCACCCATGATTAAAACACACCTTCTGGACGCCCCATTTATCATTAAAATAAAAACAAAATGGAAAACAAGAAAAGCTGCAAAGAGGGCCACCTGAATGAAAGAAACTTGCAAAAAGTTTCAACACAGCTAACAGTTGCGAATGAAAAGCAAGAACATTCCAGCATAGGGGAAGGAGATGTGAAAGAAATGAAGGGTGCTGCAAGACACTGCAAAGGAAAAGAAAACAGAGAAAATGACATTAAAACAAAAGAGCATCTTCCACCCATGTTAAATAGTAGAACTGCTTTTCTAATCTACCTAGTTGATTGTTTGGAAGTGGTCATTAATATTCATGTTGCTGCTTAGAAGGGGATTCCAACTCCGTTCTCTCATTTCCTTCTTTTTCTGAGATGGAGTGGGTTTCATTACCTTGCTTATATCTGCCTAACAAAGGAGGAATCGTGAGTGGAAACAAAAATAAAAGGAATTAACAACTTAGCATTGGGCACTTTTTTTTTTTTTTTTTTTTTTTTTTTTTTTGCTTTGAAAAGTGCATGTGACACTTGAGTATAGAGAGTTTGTTGATAACTTGTGTAGTAGTTATCATCCCACTCTCCAGAGGGAGGGTGATCCTGAATGAAATGAAGACAACAATTGAGAATTAAATGATAGGAGAAGCTATCATTTTCCACGTGTCTACATACTAGGTGAGATGCGGTTTACTCTTCCTAATGAGCTGAGTCTTGGAGGAAAAATGAAATACCATTTTCGCTGTTGGTGCAGTTTGCGTTCATCCGAGGGGAAACCCAGGCATCTCACACGCCGTGGTTCCTGAATCCTGACTTGCAATTGCGTTAAGCTCAGTAGAAGAGGAGGACCATACCTGGTCTTTTCTCACGACGTCACTTTCTGTCTCACGGTTCTGCTGCTGGTGCTGCTGCTGCGGCCGCTGCTCTTGAGACGTTGCTGGAGTGAGGCCGTTGTTCGAGTCGAATTTGCACAAATCAATCCCACTAATCCACCACGACGCGGCGTAGATGATCTGAGTCACGCAGCGTAATTCCTCCATGGTACGTGGGGAGTAGATCAGGACGAAAGTAGGAGGGACGAACCGGAATTTCCACCACCAGCTTTCTCGAGCAAGGGGGTGGCGCTCCCCCCATCCCTTTTCGATAATGGTTTTGACGTCTGCAGGGTGGAGAGTGAGGTGCATGCTACCATCGTACGCGTGAGAATGGCAGATTTCCCCATTGCATGTCAAATGGCTTTGGCATCGAGGTAGGGAGAAGAGACCGGTGTTATGCTTTTCGAAGCGGGAGATCCCCAAAAACAAGCTGTCCGGGTGGCGGAGGGATAATTCTTTAATTGTTGCTGTCAATGCGGCATAAATAGCTTTCGGGCCGCGGTCAGTCATCTGCCGCTGCGGAGCAATCCCAACGACTTCTGGGCGACTACCGATTCGCTTGGGCAGGTCATTCAGAATCCCGCTCTGAGGATGAATGTATGACGGGATGGGCGGAGGGTTCAGAGGATTACGCAAGGTAAAGATACGTAACATGCAGATGCGAAGATAGCCGGCAGGGGTGGAGGGCGTTCCGCCAGGCCCAAGTGCAAGGAAATCATGGTATCCCTTGCGGACCTTTCGGGCGAAAGTGGTCAGGCAGAGAGCGACGACGGTCAATAGGGTGATAATGGGAATGGAAGATACAAGGGGATCTTGCCAGGAGTGCGCGGTAGACTGGTTTGCATGC
>NW_001813982.1:6464568-6480600 GCF_000149585.1 Histoplasma mississippiense | reverse complement strand
TTCAATTTTTCCTTTGCCGTATTATTTATTTTTTCCAGTCCTTGAGGATGATGATGGTTTTTCTTTTTTTTCTTCCCCCCCCCCCCAAAGAAAAGCTAATTTCTTCCACGTCTGTCTTTTGACCTTTCTTGATATGAATATAAGAGGAGGATGGAAGAATATCTTCTATTCCTAAATTGCTGTTATTGTTTCACGAGGTTTAATTGAGACAATACCATCCTCCCTCTTAGTGTAGAATGTGAATAGAATATACGGTATGTTCTCTGTATAGGGAGTTGCTGAAACAACGTTTACCCATAGACTTCACGAGTGAAACGAGAGACAGCGGCTCATCTGATATTGAGGTTTCCAGCCATGGCTCTCATCTGTGGAATGCCATGGCTGAAGCATTGGACGAAGCAACGAAGGCTTAGTGTCGTTCCTCTGATGAGAGTGGGCGGTCTAGAGTGGGAGGCCTGCATAAATGACGCCATGCCGTGGATGACAATATATAACCTTAAAATTTATGAAATGCTGGCCCACTTATCGTGACGCATGTCTGGTTTAACATTTAGTGATGGAATGGGGTATATACAGCCATACAGTCTCAATCGGCCCTCCCTCCCTTGCCCCTCTGTCCAGGGGTAGTTCTATTCCATTCAAAAAGGCCAGTTTCTCGATTTCTTTTTTCACAAGGAGAACCTGACATCGGCAAATTATAGACACAATATTGTCAAGCGGTGGGATGTATGTCTATCTCCCGACAGAAGATCCGCTTGTTGAATGCGAATTCCAGCTTGCTGCCGTCGAAACCAATGGTTCTGATGGCGGATACGATTCCTCGAGTCTTCAGTTGGCCACATGGTTGGCTACAGGACTGAAGAAAATGAGGCTCGTCAAAGGCTTCCTGAGGTGCAAACGGTTCAGGGGAACGGCGAAAATAAGTTACGCCCATTCGCCCACATCGCGGCTGTCGGCCATATGTGGAGTTTGCATGTAGCTTCAAAGGGAGGTAGATGGAACTATGGTCGGTTGCCCATTACTATGTTGGCCGCTTCTGCTAATCCTGCCCGCAGTTACTTATCTAGATGGACAAAATTAGTTAATGAGCATTACATGACTTAGGAAAATCTATGGCTCTCTGATGGAAGATACCTGCTCTGGTTTCACGGTGGTTCCACGGTGGTTCCAAATTTTACGTGTCCTCAGTTGAGTTCTGGAGGGGCCGGGGGATTGTTGACAGCGGATGAAATGGAATGCAGCAGGGTACAGAGCAGGTCGTCAGAGAAATGTAGGCTTGTAAAGTGACCTGCTGATATGGAGGAGTAGAGCAGAGGGCGTGTGCTCATGGTAATGATGTATTAAAGGGGGATGTATTTACTGGACATGGGTGTACTCCGTACATACTATGGTATACCCCGGTGTTTCGTTAGTGGCCCTCCAATATTAAGCAACCAAAATATTGGGGTGTGGAGCTCATGATTTTCTGTAAGTTTTTTTATAATAAAAGATAGAGATGAGAGATATACTATTTATATACACTGTGATTTTCAATTTTCAGCACAATTCAAAAATTCAATTCCGGATCATCAAGAATCTGCATAAATTGAAATATAGAAAAATCATGATGATCCCTCAAAATTGCGGTTAGCACAACACTAAAATATTAGAGATCCACTAGTTAATAAAAATATATGATTTCTTGAATGATTCAACTCCAATGTAGCCGCAGATTTGTACAGGCGATTGATCTCAATTACGCTGATACCGCCAAAAACCCCAGGTTTCAAAGTTGAAAATGGAAATTAAAATTCAAGTTCACATGATACATATGGCCCGATGTCTGACTGCTGTGATTTCTTTGCATCCCGCCTCTTTGATGATTGTTGAGGTGAGGGTTGTTGAAAGAATCCCCTTTCAATCGCCAGGTCCATGCTTGCTGGGATCCTGGCATTCGGCCATTGACGAGTATGCGACGCAGGAACCAGCGGCGCACTTGTGTTGGACCTGGTTTGAAATTTGTAAGGTGATTCTAGCCATGATGAGAGCAGCTTTTCTATTTTCTAACCACGTTCCCTCATAGATGTACTACTGTACATCAAGTCATCTAGATGTACCATACGCTAGTCCGCAATAGGAACCGCGAGCCAGGTTACCGTGCCCTAATATGGTTGAGTCAGCGCCAAGCATCAGTCCAAGGTTGCTGTGGAAACAAGAAAAAGAACGCCATACCCGATGTGGAATGAGAGGATCAAACCGCGTCTTGTGATTGGCTGATTCCCCACTATTGACCACAGCTCCCACGTGGTAGCTCGACGTACTACTACGCCATAGTTGTCGAGGTTTCTGGGATTGATTTTTAGGTTTATCATTTCCCAGGTTCGGTTTGGACTTCTCTCTCAAGATAGGTATTTTTTTGGCAAGTGGAATGTCGGAAAAATCTACACCTGAGATCCCTCCGCCATCTATCCCATGTCCTTGAATTGTCACGGATCGAATGCCCATGATATTGATTGATGTAGGTGTTCTTCTGGCTAATTTTTGCTGGCAAGCCCGCAGTAATTTTCTTGGAGTAAACGTCTGAGACGAATCTCTGGATGCCACCCTTGAAACACGTCGATTGAGCTTTCTTCCCCTCCGTCTGGGTAGATGTCATGGTCCGCACTGCAGAGGAAATGACACGCCGCGTGGCTGGCTTTCAGTTCCGCGATGACATTACACGGTGTTCCAAATTAGAAATAGACACAGAGAAACAGAATTATTATACGTACTCATCACGGGATACATCTTTGGACCATGATGACGACTCCCGCACCTATTTCCATTCTCCTTACGGCTCACCAATCTCCTCTCATCCCATACTCGGCAAGCCTATACTGCCGTCGAAACGGAGGCAGAGACTCCAGTTCTACAGACCACCACATTCTATTATGCGATGGATATGCTTGGGCGTGTTTATGAGCTTGCTGTTGTTCATCGCGTTTCTATTCCGGTTCACTATCACCGGTTCCTCATTTAGGCCTGTGCAGGTAGACTCGCTCGGACAGAAGCCATTGCCGCCCTTGTGGGAAAGTTTCCCCTTTCTGATGAGATATTATGGTGGGATAAAGACACTTGTATCCAGGCAGGATAATGTCCCCGAATATCCGGGTGATGGGATGGCGGAGAAGATTGTGGATTCTCCAGCAGATGCTACAAAGGGGAATGAGAAGTCTGGCAAGAGATCTGGGGCGATGAAAAGCTTGATCTTCAATCCTTACCCTGATTATACGTCTGAAAGCTATATTGAGAAGTATGGCGTCAAGAATGACTGCTTTTTGGATCCTGATAAGAAAACGTCGATTCCACCCGTACGCCATTTCTCCGGAATTCCTAAAGGCTTCCCTGATGCTGTCTTGGGATCTAATAAGCTGTTGGGAATAAATGATGATGTTTGCTTTGAAAGATTTGGTCGTCTTGGGCCGTATGGCCTAGGCTATGGCATTGCTGCGGGGGGCACGGGTGGTGGTCTTGAAGGTGACAGATCCGGGATAGATGAGGTGTGGCATGAAATCCCTAGCGTTGATTTCCGGACCGTTAAATGGGCCGAAGCGCAAGAGCGCTGTGCTGCAGCAAACAGTCATCGATTCCCTAAACTCGGACCTCCAAGGATAGATCGCTTCGCGGTTATGCAAGCCGGCGCATCGGCCGCCAGAGACCAGGCCACGGGGAGTTCCCCGCCGGGAGACAACAAGGATTCTGCAAGTGCTATTGCTGCCAATAGCACATCAACTCTTCCACGATCTGCTCTTATCATCCGAACCTGGAGTGACTATAACTATAATGAGGAATCGATTATGAATCTTCGTTCACTAATCTCGGAAGTATCATTGCTGTCTGGAGGAGAATATACTGTTATTTTCCTTATCCAGGTAAAAGATGACAACTTGCAAATATGGTCCGACAATGAGACTTACAATCGCGTGCTGGAGAACGCCCTCCCTCCAGAATTCCGCGGAATGGGCATATTGTGGTCGGAAAGACAAATGGGGCTGTTGTATGGCGGCCTGGAAGAGACATTTGCACGAGACCTTCCCGTCCATGGTGTCTATAGGAGCAGCTTCATGCCTGTCCAATACTTTTCCCACCAGCACCCGGAATACGATTTCATCTGGAATTGGGAAATGGATGCCCGGTACACGGGCCACTGGTATCACTTATTCAATCAAGTGAGTAAGTGGGCGAAACAACAACCACGTAAGGGCCTCTGGGAACGTAGTTCACGATTCTACATTCCATCCGTTCACGGATCTTGGGAAGACTTCCGTCAAATGGTCCGTGTGCAAACCGAGATTGGAACGGGCAGCCCCAATAACATATGGGCGACTCCTCTTGACAAGAAGCGGCAATCAGAGTTCAAAGGCGAGAAGCCAATCTGGGGCCCGCAGCGACCACACGAACAGGACATTTTAGAGACCGACGGTGAAGGCATACCCCCTACCACCTACGAAAATGACAGATACGAGTGGGGTGTTGGCGAGGATGCCGATTTGATTGTATTTAACCCTATTTTCGACCCCGAAGGCACCACTTGGCTCCTTCGCGACGATGTGACTGGATTTAACAAGACAGAGGGTTTGCCCCCGCGTCGCGCTGCTATCATCACCGCCTCGCGATTATCACGAAAACTCCTCGCCACAATGCACCGTGAGACAAGCATGAAACGCCACACGATGTTTTCGGAAATGTGGCCCGCCACAACGGCTCTCCATCACGGCCTGAAAGCCGTTTACGCACCTCACTCTGCATACATCGACCGCCAGTGGCCTATCAAGTATCTTGAATCAACGTTCAATGCGGGCCGCAATGGCGCGACCGGAGCATCCAAAATATCTGTCTTTGGCGACCGGGAACACAATTTCAGAGGCACAACATGGTATTATTCTGCAGGCCATTCGTCGAATCTCTGGCGTCGCTGGTTTGGATATAAAGTCGATGGCGTCGGTGGAGAGGAATACGAACTTGCGACTGAGGGGAGGATGTGTTTGCCTCCCATGTTGTTGCATCCTATCAAGGACGTTGAGATGATTATTGAGAGTGTGGATCGTTGATGCAGTCCCGAATTTTCTTCTTCTCTATCTTTTTTCTTTATTTAGTATTATTTTTTTTTCTTGTTCCTTTTCCTCTTGTGATATATTTGCATATATATTTCCATCCCTGATTCTTCGCCTCGATGCTGCTGGCACGTATCTCTTTAACCCCATCACGTCTCATGTTTTGTATTTTCGGCGGACTAGCTTGTTTGTTTCCCCCCTCCCTCTCGTCAGCTGTACCGTTTTTCTTTATTTCTCTTACGGAATTTGCGGACTCTTCATGCATGACAAATATTATGACCTTCTCTCCTACGATAATGATGAACGATGGACTACGGACACAGAAACCGCACATGCGTAATATTTATTGACAAATCTTATGAAGCCATTGTTCTTCTGTTTATCGTCCCCGCCCGAACTAGATCAGCCGTTACTAATTTCTTCCCTTTTTCTTCTTTCTTCAACCGCGTATATTGCATTTCTCCTTTTCCTCTGACATTTAGACTTAGGGACTTATATCGCAGGGTCGTCTCAATGCCCTGTCCCGAGCTTAATAATTTATTAATCTGGGAAAGCGAAGCGAAAATCGCCTTTTAATATCTCATTCTCTATATCTGTACACTTCCGCTGGGGGGTATTTAGATACCAACTGAATTCTCATAACCGTCACGGATTGAGTGATGGGCAGGAGCTTGACAGTCTCCAGGAAGAAAGGGAAAAAGAAAAGAAAAGAAAAGAAAAGAAAAAAGAAATCATGTATTGCTTTCCAATTTGATGCCTTAGTAAATCTAGTTGTATAAATGAATGTTGTTACTCCACCTCCGTGCATCTCCGATTGTCCATTATTTGTTCTGTTCCTTCTGATGGCACAGCGGACCCGCCGCCAAAATCGATTTTCAATTTGCCATACAGATTCCCAACGCTAGTACACTCCGTACATCCTAAAATGAAATCAAAAATAGAAATAAACGTATCTGCAGCTCTCTCTGCTGCACTCTCGTCAATCACCTTCGGATCATACTGGAATTTCGTTTTGTAGCCTGTTGGGGATTTAAACACCTCACACATGAGGGCATAGTTGAAAAACATCCTATTCTGGCTCACACCCATCACGATCCAACGCATATGGGCGTCGAGCGTTTTGGGAGGAGGGTCGAACGGTTGGAAACAGAACATGGTCTTCGCAGAACGTCTGCTCCGATCGACACCAAGCGCTTTATAGATATCCGCAAGCCCAACCATCCCGTTTTCGGTAGTCTCCCAGAAAAGCACCTGGGTATCGTGCAGGAGAGTCCTGAGGGTTTTGGTATCTTGGAATCGAGTGCGGAAGGGGAGGAAGTTGGCACAGTTGCCATTAATCAGTTGAGGATTGTCGAGATTGACGTTGCGGCCGGTTAGCAGGTTATCGTACGTGACGTCGAGGCTGTTACTCAGATATGACAGGAGTAAACCCCAGGCTGTTTGGAAGACGATGGGTACGGTGATTCCGGTCCCGTGAGCGAAGTCATTGACTTCTGTTCCAAAGGATCTGAAAACCATTCCTCCAACCTTCGGCTCCAGTGATTGGGTAGGATAGTCGAATTTATTTCCGTCAAGTAAATTCACCCAGAACTGGAGCATTTTTCCTGTGTTGCTCGTTGAGTGGTATTTTATGAGCTCCGTAAACTCTGTTGGTTTTGGAGGCTCCTCGTTCTTCGCCATTGCGATGAACTGATCGTCAAATATCCGAAGCAGTGTGCCGTCGTACATGGCATGATCCATTTTGATATACAAATCAAGTGTACCATCCATTGTTGACCTTAAAATTCGGTATTGAATGAAAGGCTTTCCCACTTGGAAACGACCATCCCACAAGGCGTCGATAATTCGCTCCCTCTCTTCAAGGGTGTCGTAACATATTGTCTCCAAATCCAGAACGGCCTCTTTTAGAATCACTTGCACCCATTTTGGAGGCTCATCCTTTTTCACACTCTGGATGAACATGGAACGTAAAATTGTATTTTTCGCAGTTAGCTTCTGCACCAACTCTATCCACCGTTGGACATCGAAGTCAGATGGGACACGTCTCACTGTCTGAAGTTGCCAGAATTGGTGATCGGTATGGCCTTGCGTCAGAAACTCAGCCTGACCCGGGACGCAGGGGTAAATCGTTTCAATATCCTCCTGGTCAACACCACACCGATGCAAAGTGTCGTATATGTCATCTCCAACTTCATACACATGAGGGGTAGAGAGAAGACTCCCATTTGTTGCTAGTAAAGGCTTGATAACTCGAGCTTGCTCCTTGATGGAAGGAAATGCTAAAACATCAGCAACAGAGAGCTCGTATCCAAGTTTGCGACTCTCGCTTACGAGGTTGATGGCCGCAATCGAGTCGCCACCAAGAGAGTAGAAACTGGAGGTTGTCCCGAAAGAATGAAGGTTACACCCGAATATGGAAGCCCAAGCAGTTTTTAACAATCGTTCCTCGTCCGTTTCGGGAGCTGAGTGATCCGCCTCTCCGTTAACAGAGGTAGATTGAGGGTCCTGGTAACTTGCCAACAGAGAATCTTCCATCGATTCGATCAATTTTAATACCTCCTTTCGGTTGGTCTTGCCCGAAGGAAGGAGCGGGAGATACGCAACAGGAAGCCAGACGGCCGGGATCATATAACGTGGAAGAGTAACCAGCCTCGTTTGCAAATCTTGGAAGGAGTGTGCTTCTGAAGGCGGCAATAAGGGTGTGATATTCTCCTCGATATTGTCAGGGAAATCGGAAAGCAGTTGGCAGATCGCAACAAGTTGGGTCTTGCCGTGTACTTTCGCTGCTAGAACCACACAAGTCTTCACCAAGCCGGTCCTGAGGATGGCACTCTCAATTTCACCAAGTTCTATCCGGTAGCCGTTGACCTTGACTTGGTTGTCCCTTCGGCCGAACAGCTCAAAACGGCCGTCGGAGAGCTGACGAGCAACATCGCCAGTTCGATATATTCTCGATCCATCATCTTGAGAAAAAAATGCCGCATGAGTTGCGTCGGGGTTATCCAAATAACCGCGCGCTACCTGTGGACCACCCAAACAGAGCTCACCCAGTTCTCCCAAAGGTGCTGGGGACTTTGAGTCAAACTCGAGGATGGACACAATTGAGGTGGATAATGCCGTGCCAATATCGTTGATGGTGCTGGTTGGCTCTATAAGCGCAGTTGTCGCTAGGATGGTTCCCTCTGTCGGTCCATAGTTATTATAAACAGGAAGGAGAGGTGCCCAGGTCTCCAAGATCTCGGGCACAAGGGGTTCTCCACCTACGACGAGGGCCTTTAAATTAGGTACATCTGAGGGATTGAGGAGTTTGTTGACGATTGTTGGGGTCACGTTAACGTGAGTAACATCGAATTGATTGATGAATCCAGCAAGATTTGAAAATACTCTGGATTGACTGACCAAACAAAGTGTGCCACCAGAGCCAAGTACTGCAAAAAGGTCAAAGTAGGATCCATCGAAAATATAGTTGAGGGCCCACAGCGATCTCCATGAATCATTCGCTCCCGTTGCTTCGATCATTCCTTTGCTGGCATTGAAAGCATTGTTGTGAGTGATAAGAACTCCTTTTGGGTCACCAGAACTTCCAGAGGTGAAAATCACATAAGCAAGACTATCAGGAGACATCGTCGGCACAACGTTTTCGCAACTGAATTGAAACGTATCCAGTTGATCCAATACCACATGCTCACAACGAAAGCACTCCAAAGAGTAAGAGCTGGCAGGATCGGTGATAATCAATTTTGCTCCGATTTTCTTCAAGATAAATTGGTTTCGTGATGGTTGGCTTGTTGGGTCCAAGGCGCAAAATGCTGCACCAGTTTTGAAAATCCCAAGTATGGCAACTACCATATCAATTGACTTATCCAAGCAGATAGGAACGATATCTTCTGGGAGGATTGCCCTGGATCGAAGGAAATTAGCTAATTGATTCGCTCGTTGATTCAACTGCGTATACGACACAGCACTTCCATGTTCGTCCTCTAAAGCGGTTTTGTCTCCGAAACGAGAAACCATATCCTCAAAAAGCGAATGTGCAAATCCAGAATTAGTATCCTGGGGTTTGAGTGTGGGGTGTTTCTGGGAGGTGGAACTCAGGACTGCTTCCAGTCTCAGATAACTAACAGGGGTCTCTGCATCGAAGAAAAAGGCATCAACAACAGATGCCAGCCCAGAGAGAATTTGCTGTGCGAACTTGGGATCTAGAGTCGACGATAAAGATATGCTGGTAAGGTCCGAGTCCTGTGCCTCGAGTTTGATATAATCGGTAAGTCCAGGTTGTTCATCAGAAACAAGGTTAAAGGTGTCGTCTGCATCGGACGAAGGCGGCTTCACCAAGAAATTAACAGAAGTGTCAAATAAACTAGCTGGCTGATCCGCGGCAAGCAAGATATTTCGCAGTCCGTAATGCGCATGATCTACCACCGATTTTATTTGGGTGTGGATGTCTTTCGCAACTTTGCCAATGGATGAGGAGTTCGAAATCTTAACCCGTAAGGGAACTTGCACAACCGCCGGCCCTTCCATAAGCAGAATATCTGGAACTGGCACATCTCGGCCAAATAGTGTGATACCGAAAATCACTTCGGAGCTTCCAAGAACATGGGATAGGACTAGTGCCCATGATGCATACAAGATCGAACCAGTAGATACCCCTATGGTTTTACTGGTTGAAGGGATTGGAGTCTTCAGGTTCAGTTTGGTGATAGTATTTGGGCCTGGTGTGTGTCCCAATCTTGATGTTTTGGAATCCTTGAGATAGCTGCGCCAGTACTGTTGACTTGAGGTTTTGTCCTTCTGGGAGAGGTATTGGACAAGTTTATTGTATTTGGGGCGATTAGCCACAGGGCGTGTGCGGATCAAATTGGACAAATCATCAAATATAAAGCGGCTGGACCAAAAATCAAAGAGAGCATGGTGCATTGTAAAAACTAGTTCCCCAGTGGAAAGTGCAGTGACTTTAAAAAATGGCCCTCCCATGGCGACGGTGACTGGCCTTATCTCCAGGTACTCAGCCAGTTTCATGTCTAGCTCTTGCCATGGCAAAGGGCTTTCCTTGGGAATGGTTTGAAGATATGTTTTTCCGTAAGGAGTAAAGATGCTTCTGAGAAAGGAATCGGCTTCCAGGAGCTTCTTTAGGGCGACAGTCCATAGATCTTTACTAGTATCTTCAACGTTACCACCCTATTATAGAGATATTTGGTCCCTCCAAGCATTACATCAGCAATTAAAGGCTCTTGAGAGGGGGTAGAAGGCCAAGGGTCTTCAATTCCGTTAGGGGCAATGTAACTTTCAGGAAGAAGAGAGAACGGTTCTACCCGTAATATTTGGTTTTGGATTCTCCTGCAGCGTTCTCGCAACTTCAAGCAGACTGTTTTGAAGCAAGATATCGTGAACTTTTACTTCGATCAGCTCGTTGAAGGCATGTGATGCAGCGACGATGTGAGAGAGAGAAGAACCGCCGAGATTCAGAAAAGAGTCTTCCAAATTTATACTTGATTCAGGCAAAATATAAAACCTCTGCCCATATCCGCCTTAGTGAGCTTTCCATTGGAGTGAGTTGACACCGGTTTATGTGTTGGCTCTGAGCAATTGAACGGGCGAGCAGTTCTTCTGGTGGAATCGCCTGTACAAGCCTGCAAAGTAGAGAAACATCAACCTTGCCGTTGACGTTCAGTGGCAGACAATCTCGCTTCCACCAATATGCAGGAACCATGTATGATGGGACGCAGTCTCGAAGTATTTTCTGCAAACTCTGGACAAGGGTTGACCAGTCTCTTTCGCCTCTGGGCACCACAACTGCGACGAGTGATTTTTGGTTTCCTATTGTCGCGGACACAGTCCACGAATCAAAAACATCGGGATGTTGCTGGATGTAGCAGTTGACCTCACCCGGTTCGACACGCTGGCCGTTGATCTTTACTTGGAAGTCTATACGACCAATCATTTCAATACTGCCATCGGCATGGGTGACAACCATATCGCCTGTCCGATAAAGGCGACCGGGACCAAATGGATTTTGTATGAAAGACTCCCGCGTTTTCTCAGGACGGTTAAGATATGACCTCGCAAGTTGGTGACCACCAAGACATAATTCTCCCGGCTCAAGTATCGCAGCAAGTTGTGTCGTTCCCGGGATGAGAACATAGGAGCGTGTTGAATCGACAGGGCGACCAATGTTTTGGGGGTTTTGTTTGGGATGCATAACGTGGCGCCAGTTTATCTGTGTAACCTCACTTAAGCCATATGCATTGAGGAGTTCAAGTTTGTCCATCCAGACCGGCAGGAGGGCAGGGTTGATCAACTCGCCCGCAACAGTCATTCGACGGAGAGTGGGAACACGTGTTTGGTCAATAAGAGTCGCCGTTGAAGGCGTCACATCTATGACGTTAACGCGCATGGAATTGATCATCTCAGTAATTCGAACGGTCAAATTTTCTTTCTTGGCCAGGCATAAGCAGCCTCCCTGCTTCAATGTGGAGAAAATTGAACGCTGTGCGGCAGAGAAAATAGGATTATGGAAAAGAAGTTGGCGAAGGTTTGGCAGAATTGGGAACGCCATCAGGCCTGTGTATGCCGATTTATGCTCTAACAAAACACCTTTTGGTTTCCCTGTTGAGCCAGAGGTATATATCACATAACATATGTCGGTTGCCTCTTGACGGACGCCCATATTTGAGCCATCGAAGCGGGGAGTCAACGCTATCAGGGTTTCGATCAACAGAGGATATGCAAAGTTGATTGCTGAAATCCGATCTGTTATAACAAATGGTGCTTGAACGTCAGTGACAATG
The DNA here is from genome assembly GCF_000149585.1 of Histoplasma mississippiense. Classification (NCBI taxonomy): domain Eukaryota; kingdom Fungi; phylum Ascomycota; class Eurotiomycetes; order Onygenales; family Ajellomycetaceae; genus Histoplasma; species Histoplasma mississippiense. The sequence goes on along the minus strand of NW_001813982.1, from coordinate 6,468,737 downwards.
AAGGAATTCCGTTCGACGGGGCTTTCAGGGTCCAGAATAACGTAGGCAGCCCCCGTTTTTAGGATGGCCAATATAGAGACGATTAATGCAGGTGAACGGTCCATGCAAATGGGTACGTAATCGCCCCGACCACAACCAAGCTGGCGAGCAACTTGATTGGATAATTTATTGAGTTCCCCATAAGTAAAGTCCATTTGGCCTTCGAAGTTTAGGCATTCGCGTTGCGGATTCAATTCGGCTTGACGCTCAAAGAGTTCATGGATGAGGCCGGTGGCGGGCAAGGTAACGGGCTCGCTGCACTGTAATAGGAACTCCTTTTCCTCCTTTGGTACAATGTCAATGCCCGACACAATGGCCTTAGGGTCTCGAATGGCCTCTTCCACTAAAGCGATGAAATGGTTGAAAATAACCTGTAAATTGTGATCTTCTGATGTCTCAGAATAATATTGCATATTGACCAAATGTCGCTCAAGATCAACGTTGATTGTTAAAGGGAAGCGAATATCACAGTCGCCTTCCTCAATAATATCAAGGCTGTCGGATACAGTTATACACACTTGCGCTTTTAGAGGTAAGATTTGGTCCTGGATTTTGTCATATCCTATGTAGGCATTCTGCGAAGCCTGTTGGTCAATTTTGGAAACCTTTCGAATCCAACTAAGTAGCGATAAATCATTTTCAATCACTACCTTTAACGGATAGTATAATTCAGCAGGCCCAACAACTGTATCATAGCCTGGAACGCTGGTATCTCGACCGGTGACAGCGAAAAAGGTAGTGCCATCAGTGGCTGCGGTATGCCGATACTGAACAAGCGACCATAGTGCATGGACAAAATCTCGCGCCGACACAGAATAAACACCCAAAAAGTCGTATATAGATCTCACCAAGGTCTCATGCAAATCGGAGATGAATGTCTTCCTCATTCCAGAGATATTCGTTGGGAAACCGTAGGATAGCGAGGTCACTGACCCATTCATCAAATTGCGCCAATACGATTCCGCATTCTGGGTCTCGCGTTGGGCGATGTGACTGATATAGTATTTAAAATGATCGTGAGGTTCGCAGGATAGACCTTGATAAAAGAGATCAAAGTCCCGACATACAAGAGCGAGGGATCTGCGGTCAACTAACGCCTGGAGGATACGGAGACGGAAGGAAACACCAGTTTCGCTCAGGATAACAGTGAGTTCGGCAGTCTTCAGCGAGGAGGATTTGTATGCGCCATGATTGGAGAACCCTTCTATGCGAATTGGAGCAGCCCTCCTGAGAACAACGAGGCGGGGCTCTTGGTCGGTTCCAGAATATTTGATCGATGTTCGAAGGACAGGATTATGGCTAGCAACAGCTTGCCAAGTGTATACAAGCCGATCGATGCTTGGGCAAAGTGGACGTGTATTCCAGCGCAGAACGTATGTTTGCTGATTTCCAGTGATCGTATGAGAAAGGTATTTGCGTTGTTGCCCGGTACACTGGATTTCCTCCTGGTACTCTGAAATTACCATCTTGAGATACCCTCGTCGATCCTCTTCTTTCTTTTCTTTTTTCTCAAGACAGGATAGGATCTTCCCAAATTTGGAAAAATCAACAGGCAAAATAGTATGTTCGTTAACAATAGCACCAAATCTTTAAGAACTAGTTATGTTGAACTTGAGCTTTGATTGTTTATAACGAGCGATTCCGCATCAAGTGCACACCTACGGAGAAGTATTTATACAGCACCATGGGGTGACTGGGAATACCCAACGCTAGGAGTAATAACATTGCTGTGCTGAGTCTGCCATTATTTTTGGGTTGGTCGTATTCTTCTTGCCATTGACCAGCAGCAATTCAACTAGGTTTACGCCCTGGAGAAGCGGCTACCGTGGCTGAGTTACTGGATCAGCCCCTGATTGCAAGAAAGGTCAAGAAGAAAGACAGAAAAATGTTTTCGAATGCCATTATTCGGAACAATCTACATGGTTCCTGGCCGTTGGATCGTAGTAGGGTATCATCAGCCATGCAACTATGGAAAATAAAAGTCAGGGGCCCACTCACACGAGGTAATTGAAACCTAGCATATTACTGCATTCATTTGCAAATGTATGTTTGTTGGCGTCAGACGAGATATATGATCTGAGCCTGCCAGGTCGTGCGGTTTGGTATCAGCCGACGTTAGCTACGAGGTAACTAAGTATAGTTTACACATTCTAAGGAGCTGGAGACGGAGTTGAGGTCTTACTTAGATATCCAGAGCGTTCGTGAATACACCATGGTGGTTCTGTTTCCGCCAAATTTGGGCATTTGCATTCCTAGCACGAGAAGGCTTCTTGTGCGATTCCGGCATGAAAGCCATGCACTCGTGCCGTTTCCAGTGCCGACTGCTCATCATTTTAGGGAAATTAACCGCAGAGTCGATATTATGGTAGCCACGGAGACAACGGCAGCACACATGGCACTAAATATAGGCATCATAGTCAGTCCTGGAATATATCCCACGTCCAGCATGTCTTATTGTCCCGTTTCCTGATGGAAGAATAGTACAGTTGTAAGCAGCGCTCGGCAGGGCTATAGTAGGATAAGGAGTCGATGTTTAAATGGTTCATTACCAATGAGATTCACATAAGTGACGATAATATGCCTGGTGATAATATAATATCCTCGGCCGCGACCAAGCGAAATATATTACCGGTAATTATTGGCTGTATTCATGAATTTAAGCGCCCACAGACCACCTAACACGAGTGAGATCAACCGGGATCGTTTTGCAACTCAGTCTTCATGGCAATTGGCCAATTTAATTTCCAAAATCGTTTTAGATTACTGCGTGGTATTGTACGGAGTAACTCATCGCTATTTCGCATTCTCGTTGATCCTAAACAACAGCATGCCTGGAAGACACCGCACAGGGGACATGCTGACTGCCATGTCCATGGGGATGCCCTGGCCTAGTACAGCCATTAGTTACACTCTAAAGATAGCCAAATCTTGTGTTCCGATGTTACTCTTTTTCTTTTTATAGACTAATAACATACCCCTCTCGGCAAGCTGGATGAATACGTATTTGCTCAATTCGACACTATTATCTCATCGCTGCGACGATTGCTGCGACTTGGATGGGCAAAGATTATAGCCCCATTTGAGAAGAAAACATTCGCCTTGCTATTTCCTCCTTTACGCAATACGCTCATCCAACTGCTTTGACACTCCTCTTGCCGGCTCATCTTTTCAGACACTGCCATCAGCCATTCATCCTCTATCCCCTAGCTATGCCTTTAGCCTTGACATTCGCGAAGCCCAGCTGGCAAGCAGCAGAAGCTCTTTTACTGGAAAATTATCCGCAACCGGAGCCAAAGGACAATGAGGTTCTAATCGAATTCCTTGCTGCACCAGTTAACCATCTTGACTTGCTGGTTATCGCTGGGAGATATCCCATCAAGCCAAAATTCCAACTTAACGGGAACCACGTGGGGGGCTTTGACGGTGTGGGCCGAGTTTTGAAGTGTGGCAAAGATGTCACCAAACTTACCCCAAGTGATCTTGTCATCCCAAAAGCCCTGGGTTTAGGGACATGGCGTACACATGCAACATTGATAGCGGACGATTTGATCGCGATTCCCCCCACGCCGGACGTTACCTTTGCGGCAATTCTCAAAACCTGTGTGCTCCCAGCCTATTTGCTACTCGAGGATATGAAGCAGCTGAAGCCGGGTGACTGGATTATTCAAAATGCAGGGCTGGGAGCCATTTCGCAGATGATTTCTCAGCTTGCGCATTTGCGTGGGGTGAAAGTGATATCCGTTATTCGCGATCGTTCGCCGGGAACAACCTGGAACACTGCAGCCGACATTGTTCTCAACGAATCGGAATTACCAAACGCAGAAATTTTAAAGGGGAAACGTATCATGCTCGGCCTAGACTCCGTGTTTGGACAGTCGGGAGAAAAAATCGCAAGCTGTCTTTCAGCCCACGCAACCTTCGTAAATTACGGCCAGCTGAGCGGTGGTGGCCCAGCTGCGTCTGTCAATTTGACCCATCAACAGGTTTACTGGAATGGTTTAACTTTTCGGTGTTTCCGAGGCACTGAGCAAGTTGCTCTGCGCACTGATTCGGAAATCAAAGACCTCTATGCGTGGTTTTTAGAAGCTCTTTGCGGATGGCAGGTTGAAAAGCCCCAAATGAACATTGTC
>NW_001813982.1:6459646-6464037 GCF_000149585.1 Histoplasma mississippiense | reverse complement strand
GATATTGATTAAGGGCTGGGAGGTTAACTTAAATTGTGGGTCGTAGCATCATAACGTGTTGGGTTTGACTGATAACCAGACTTTTACTTTAATCCATTCCTCCGCCATGGCCTGGGAATTGACTAGTACCATTTACCAGATGGCGCTGCAAAACGGTTTTGACTCACACTAAGAATCTAAATTGAAAATACTCCGTACTTATACTGGCAAATACGTATAGCCGTTCCATTTTTCAATTACAGACGTATCGCCCTTCAGAGAGCTTTAGTGGCGATCAACGCCTGTGGCTTGCTCACTAGCTCACTAGCTCACTAAACAATGCCCAATAGCACAAGCAAAAGATCCTTTTTAAACTATTTATAAGGAGCCTTTGTGAACCGCAAGTTTGTTCACTGCACAGTTTACAACACAACTAAAAAAAACTGATTAAGTACAGTGTATATACATGATCTTACATATAAAATAACTGGCATTTTAAAACCTTAATAATTCTATTGATTAATGCTCAACTATGAAAGTAAATAATTTTTTTTTAGAGAAAAGATTATACTCAATTCAGTTGATGAATGAATTGTTTCAGGTTTATGCAGAAAATAATATAAAACCAGGATTGTAATGGAGAACGCGGGCAGCACTCAACTGGCCAGAAGCCAATTATAGTGTGGAACCGCATCACTTGATATCATCACTAGATATCATTGTCAATATATATATAGTGCTATCTTATCACAGTGATGATAATATCTAGCAATGCATTGCTTTCTAATAATCAACAAGCTCTATTATTCAATTACAAATAGAATGAATATGATCGGTGTGTGTACATTGTAACACTAGTATAAAAAACTCATTTGACACATTTGTCACTAGAGAGCTGCCGTATCCGGATGCGAGACTTAAAACCATATCCTCCACTGAAGATCATGATCTAGATTGATTTACATCTATGACAACTCAGCCACTGCGCATACAAACTTATGTTGTACAACCCAAAGAATAAGTACTGGTCAGTCTATGGATACGCAACAACACGAAAATGTCCTAATCCGGTTCATCATGATTTGATAATTACAACTAATTTTTAGTGGTAATCTATACTACAAATGGGTTTGGAATAGACATTGAATGCCCCGACTGTTAAAAAAAAAACCCATTTTTCGCGAGTGACCAGATAAATCGCTATCCCACTTTGAATGCTGACTTCCTTCTGTGTTAAACTGTTACTGTTCTTGTGAATCACAGGGAGGCTCGGCTTAGACAAAAAGGTCGAATCAACGAGGAATTTATACGAGTAGACTATAAATGTTATTTAAATTTTGACCTTGCCATGGAAATAGAACGCCAAATAAAATAGCTCTCTATACCGTTCAACTTCAGATCTGTCTTCTCGATATGCTCTTGAGGGTGAACAAAACACCACTCGACATAAAATATCAATTCATGATTGTTTTTCCACTATCAGTCCAAACTGCGATTTGACCCATCATGGCCTCCGGTATCAGTGCTTTTGCACCCAACCTCCAGTTCGATAATCTCCAAACCTACTCTATTCTCGTGGCGTTTCTCTTCTTCGTCAGTTGTATATGGACCAGATATAGTCCGGGCCTCCGAAATGTTCCCGGTCCATTTGTCGCCAGCTTCTCAAACCTATGGAAGATTTATAGGGTTTTGAAGAAGGATATGGCATGGCGGAACATCGAGGTTCACGAAAAGTATGGCCCTTTAGTACGAATAGGGCCCAACCACGTATCAGCATCTGATCCTGAGGCCTTAAAGACGATATACAACTTTACCAATATCTTTCCCAAAGTAAGGTCGCAGTGTCTTGCTTCCCATATAAATTCATCTGAACACTCAGGCGGCATTCTCCATCTTATTTTCATAGATCATGGGTAACAGGTCCAATAGTCTGAGTTCTATTCCATCGGAGAGGGCCTTTATGAAGGCAAGAAATTGCCCACCCTTTTCACGACGCGGAGTAACGAATACCATGCGCGGCTGAAACGAGCTTCAGCCAAGGGTTTCTCAATGACTGCACTCTCAGAATTAGAACCATACGTAAACGGCTGTATTGAGTTGTTTTTGAAAAGGGTTGAGGGACGCTCGAATGATGGCAAAATAGCCCTCGATATTGGACCATGGATGCAATTCTTTGCATTCGATGTTCTTGGAGAGGTTAACTTCTCCAAGAGCCTTGGGTTTTTGGAGACGGGAGTTGATGTGGACAACAACATTGCCGCGATTGATCAATTTTTGTCATATGTTTCGCTGGTAAGCGAGTTGTTTCAATCTTGCACTGACCGGGGAGACTAAGGCTTTGGACTCTTGTATAGATCGGACAGATACCCACAGCCCATTATTTTCTCTTGGGTAATCCAATTTTGCCTCTAATTTTTTCCAATTATGAGAAATTGAATAAAATCCAAGAGGTCAGTTATTCTCTGCACCCTGCCGTCTGTTGCTTTTGTATTGGTATTATGTGTGATGGCTGAAAGTGCGACTCAAAAAGTTCGCTATTGCCATGGTTAAGGAACGCAAACAAAATCCGGTTGATCGAAAAGACATACTTGCATCTCTATTCGAGGTTCACGACTCGTCTCCTTCAAAACTATCGTCTCGGGAGATTGTTGCCATTACAACTACCAATATGTGAGCATTACCCCAGTCAAAGCAGTCTACCGACAGATTGATGACGGATACTAGTCTTGCCGGTTCTGATACGACGGCAATTACCTTGAGGGCTGTATTCTACTACCTTTGTAAGAATCCATCGACGTATCGAAAACTTCAACAGGAGGTGGATAGCGCAGTTGAGGAGGGTCGACTGTCCGAGCCAGCGACCTACAAAGAGACCACGACATTGACATACCTGTAGGTTCGCCGTGCGCGTCTAGCGAAAACAGGTAGTATCAACAGCTGACTTATTCATTCTGGCAGTGGGGCTGTAATCAACGAAGCCATGCGCATTCACCCTCCGACAGGATTTATATTGGAACGTGTCGTCCCGGAAGGTGGACTCACACTAGGTGGCACATACTTACCAAAGGGAACCGTTGTTGGTGTCAACTCGTGGGTCATAAATTATAACAAACATGTGTTTGGCATGGATGTCGGTGTTTTCCGACCCGAGCGCTGGCTTGAAGGTAACCCGGAAGAGTTAGCCGACAGGAACAGAAATATGTTCGCGGTACGTGATTTTCGACTCTTTATTGCTTTTGGTGAAGTAACGTGTTCTTTTACTAAAATCCTAGTCGATCTCAAGTTTGGCGCCGGTCCCCGTGTGTGTATTGGAAAGCACATCAGCCTTTTAGAGATGCGGAAGCTTGTTACAGAATTTGTCCGTCACTTCAATTTCGAGTTGGAGGACCCCAAAGCAGAACTGAATATACAGGCGGGTTGGTTTGTGAAACAAGAAGGCCTCAAATTAAAGTTCAAGAGGAGAGTTTAATGGCCTCTCTCTCCTATTTTGCCAGTTGCTTTTGTTCTTATTACTTACAAGCTGGAATCGCTCGCTTGTGCTCGCTTACTCAGCTTGAAAAACACACTATTTAATCCCTCAGATAAACATAATAAAAAATATATAAACAGCCGTATATAACTTGTATAGGTGAATTCTCTATAATTTACAGCTGTTAATAGAGAATAATTATATATGTGATGGGTTAACACCCGTTAATGGTTAGCTTACGCAACCAATCCCTCACGTGGCCACGCGCACCCACGAAACGCTCCTCTCCTCGTGATTCTGCTCCGCGCTCGCGTAGTCCCTAATTATCTCAGCATGCTCAGCCTCTTTTCTCGATATTTTCTAGCGCGATCAACTAAACTTCTTTAGACTTCTGCCAAGTCCTGCTAACTTCTGGACCAATCAATTACTCCACACATGCTCACAATATAATATCTCATAGAGAATCTGAAAAGAAATGATTTCATCTTATGTGAAAAATCAATTCTGTTTATATAAAATATTTGATTGATTTTAACATCATACATCTACTCTAAATATCTGTCTGATCATTATAAAACTGTTATTTTTTGAATCCTCAGTCATTCTACTATCATCTCTGATATTTTTCAATCTGCTATTTCTTTTCATCATGTCACAACTATCAACAGAAGATAATATGTTTTTCAAATCTCAAAATTTTCAATGTCAGATATATTTCAATCAATTTTCTTCATCAATTGAAGATGAAATCTCTCAACAATCATTACACTCTCTCAACAATTTAGATGATGAATATGAAACATCAGATAATGATTTAATAGATTTTAAATTTATTAATATTTCATTAAAATTTAAAATCACTGATAACAATTTCTTACAAATTTGTTCATCAATATTTCTTCATTTTAATGCACAGTGTCTGCATTATATACTTTATAATTAA
>NW_001813982.1:6454957-6459423 GCF_000149585.1 Histoplasma mississippiense | reverse complement strand
TCTGATTTCAACTGCTTTCAGATATCAGATGATGCATATTGATTTAATCTTATTTATTTCTGTATTAAAAAAAAAACACATCAATCAAAAGAGTTATGAATGAGATTCAGATAAAATAATATCTATCAAATAATTGTTTATTATTATGAATATTATATATTATTTATATTTTTTAAAAAATTCAAACTTCTTCAGCTCCTATTATTATTATTATTATTCTTCAATTATAAATGTATGCAGTTAATAACTATGACATCTAACTGAAATACTTCAGAATTTTTCAAATCAAGAATAATCTAATATACAAAAGCAATTTGATATATTCATTAACAGAATTCCAGCCCGGAATCAAACAACTATTCAAACTGTTCAATTAAAGAAATCAAAATCAAAAGAATGTCAACAAGTCAACACAACTCAGTTTGAAAACAAAAGAAATAAACATTGTAAAAAACAGCTTTATTAAAATAAAGAAAAGAAAAAAACCACTAACGACATTGATAATATCAATAAAAAACAAATCAAACTTTTCAACAACCAATTAAAACTAATCATAAATAAACTTAAAAGAGACATCAAAGCAAAATGAAAATAAAGAATAAAAGATAAATTAAAATAAATCAAATAAAAAAATCTGATCTCAATATTTTTAACAGACTATTTATTCAAACTCTTATAGCAACATTTGATTCTTTCAAATATTCAATTAAAAACTTGTTTCCAATTTCTGTATTGAATAATAGGTTTAAATTTAATTGTTTCAATTGAAACTTCTTTCTCAGTTTCAATCTCAATTCTGAATACTTTGTACAAAGTAACAGAAGATGCTCTGAATTTTCATATAATTGACAATCTAAATATAGATTATTTAAATCATCTTTAAATTTTGTTAAATATGATTTAAAGTATTCATGTCTAGTTTTAACTCCATTATTGTAGCAAAAAGTTTCTTTTTACACTTTATTAAACAAGTCTTCCACTTTGACTTTGTTTCAAATCTGAAGTAATACACACTTTTTCTTTGCATAAATCAGATATCTTGTCATTTTTGCAAATATGATTCTTTTATTTTTCTTTTAATAAAAGCTCATATTACAATTCTTTGAAAGCAGACTTTTAATTCAGTTGCTTTTTTTTATAGCTCTATCAGCCATTTCATTATCATATATACTCATGTGAGCAGACACTAAGTGAAGATGAATAGAACAATTAAATGAGATTATTATTATTATTATTCTTTCGTTATACTCGTATACAAGCAGTGCTTATGACGAGTCCTTGTGTAATGTTAAATACAAGCAAGAGTTAGTTATACAGGAGGAAATGCTTAGTGTTGAATGATGTCAAGAATATAACAGAAATATAGAAAAATTAATAAAAGACAGAATTTGATACCCATAATACAGATTTTCAGCTCAGAAACAATAAACTAAATCAGATAGTAGATCTGTTTGAAGATATCTATTTAGCAAGTTTACATCTCTTTATTTTAGAAGCTGAGAAATTGACTCTGAATGTAATATTATCCTCTTGTGGGTTTCAAACCCACGCACCTCGAGTCCCCACGCCAAGGCATTACCTGGTGGCTGCATTACCCATTCAGTCACTGAGGCTATATACTTCACTGTGAGACAGCTTCTGATATTCTTCTATTTCAATCTTCTTTTTATAAAAATCCTCTTCATATAATCTTTTTTTCTGATTTCTTTTCTTTTTCTTTTTTTAATCAATTCACAATCTGTATTTGGAATAGATTGTTAATTGATGTGTATTTGTTACAATATAATTTGATATTTTTAAGTTATTAATATTTCTATCTAACTTTTCAAATTTTTAATAAAAATTGATAATTTTTATTATTTTTTGATATATTCTTTAAACTTCTATCAACTTCTGAGCCCCGGTGGCTGAATGGTTAATGGGGCCACCAGATAGCGCCTTGGCGTGAGAACTCAAGACACATGAGTTTGAAATTCACAAGAGAACAATATTACATTCAAAATCAACTTCTTAACTTCTAAAATAAAAAGATGTGAATCTGTCAAGTAAATATTTTCAAATGAATTTACTATTTAATTTAGCTTATTGTTTCTGAGCTAGAAATTTATATCATAAATATCAAATTCTGTCTTCCATTAATTTTTCTGCATATCCGTTATATTTTTGATGTCATTCAACACTAAGCATTCATTCGGTATAATCAACTCTTTTAATATTACATAACGACTCGTCATAAGCACTGCTTGTATATGAATATAACAGAAGAATAATAATAATAATAATACATTGTTAAATATAATAACATTAAATTTTTTGAGTATTTTATTCCATTTTTGAAGCCTCGATGGCTGAATGGATAATGCGGTCATTAGATAGCGTCTTGATGTGGGGATTTAAAATATGTGGATTTAAAATTCATAAGAGAATAATATTATATTCAGAGTCGGCTTCTCAGTTTTTAAAATAAAGAGATGTGAATTTGTTAAATAAATATTTTCAGACAGATCTATTATTTAATTTAATTTATTATTTTTAAATTAAAAATCTGTATTATAAGTATTAAATTCTGTTTTTCATAAATTTTTCTATATTTTTGTTATATTTTTGACATCATTCAACATTAAACATTTCTTCTGTATAATCAACTCTTATCTGTATTTAACATTACATAAGAATTTATTATTATTATTATTATTATTATTATTCTTTCATTATACTTGTATGCAAGCAATGCTTATAACAAGTCCTTGTGTAATGTTAAATACAGACAAGAGTTGGTTATACAGAAGGAATATTTAATGTTGAATGATGTTAAAAATATAATAAAAATATAAAAAAATTAATAAAAGACAGAATTTGATACTCATAATACAGATTTTCAATCTAAAAACAATAAATTAAATCAGATAATAGATTCACTCAAAAGTATTTACTTGACAAGTTTATATTTTTTTATTTTAGAAGCTGAGAAGTTGGCTCTGAATGTAATGTTGTTATCCTTTTATGAGTTTCAAACCCACGCGTCTTAAGTCCCCACACCAAGGCGCTACCTGGTGGCCGCATTACCCATTCAGCCATCGGAGCACAAGAACTCATCATAAACACTGCTTGCATATGAGTATAATGAAAGAATAATAATAATAATTCAAAATTTTAGCAGTTTTTTCAAAATTTTTAATCTCTTACATTTGATTTTGATATTTTTTTTTTCTTTTCTTTAGAAACTCAATTTCAGAAATCTCTTTAGAAAACACATCTCTCTTTATCATATTGACAAATATAAATGATTTGATTGTATTTCAATTTATTTTTCCTAGTAATACTAGTAACTAGATCAAGTTTTTCAAGAGAACTTAATAAACTGAAACTGATTTTTAAAAATAGATCTGTTAAATCTTCACAAATTGAATGCTATAAATATAAGAAAGGGGAGAACTAATAACTTCAATTTGAATAAATCAAAATTGAAATATCAATTTTTGATAGAAAAACTGATAAAAAAAACTCAGTTTTTTAAAGAGAAGTTGTTAAAACTAGTTATTTATATTCTTTACTGTAAAGATTTCCCCTCACAACAAGTGTGCAGCTCAATTAATACAGTAAAAATATATAGAGATAAATTAACAAATATTAATGAAAGTTCTTCAGCCATTAAACAAAGTTAAAAAAATATAAATTTTGAGCAAAACTTCACTGTTTTATTAACTCAGAGTTAAAACAATGAAAACACTCTATCTCTTTTAAATTTTATCTTTTTCTTAATTAAAAAACTTCTCAAAGTTTCTGTTTAAACTAGGTTTCACCTCAGTTTAAGATTATATTTTTGAAAGATCAAAAGCTTTCAATACTAAATAAATTTCTTTTCATTGAAATTGAACCATTTTATTTTACTAAATAGTTTCCAATAAGTTGAATATTGAGTTTCCAAAGAAATGGGTATGCAAATAAAAAATCAATAGGCTACTTTTTTCCTTTATAATAGATTATATATATATAAATATATATATAAACTACTTGCAGGGACCAAGCTATCTTTCAAACACTGAAATTTCCACTTTTCTCTTATGTTTTATCAATGGGGGTTATTCAAAGGGATTCGATGAGGGATTTGAGGGACGATGCATTCGAATTGATGGGGTATGCACTAGTCAATTGTGCCGAGGTATCTTTTGGCAGGCACGTGTGGTTGGGAGGTACTCAGGGGGGACTTGGCACGGATGCGTTGGAACACGAAAATCGATCAGAGTTTTCTCAAACAGAGAATCAAGAATAACTCAAGCAACTGCAGATCAAATTGAACAAGATTTTAATAGATTATCAGTATAAGATAGATCTATCTCTGATCCAAATCTGAGTTGATTTGATCCAGTATTGATGGAGTAATTTGATGAAATGTTGAAAATCCGCCCAAGCAGATGCCAAAACACTATTCATCAATATCTCCCTCAAAACTTCATCAAATCTTT
>NW_001813982.1:6451737-6454836 GCF_000149585.1 Histoplasma mississippiense | reverse complement strand
TGAAGCAAATGGTTCTCATATTGCTAACAAACTGAAACTGTTTTTCTCAGACACTCTCTGAAGAGTTTGCTGAGAATGTCTCATTTAGATTTAGTGTAAGCTTCTTGACAACTGATTTGACTCAGATGTTAGTAGGACTTGATAGTAGTTTGGATTGGGTTAGCTTGAAGTGGAGTGGCTGAGTTTTACTGAGATAAGCTCTAATAAATATTTTGCTTCTTGTTTTATCGCAAACTAACGACAGACAAATATAAGACCCGAATTTGATAATATCAACAAGTCTGCCGCAGACACCAACTAGCAGTCATATTACTAGTGGTCGAACCCATTTGTTACGCTCTCCGCCTTTTGGTCTTTCAGCTTAATAAAACTCACGCCATCAAATACCGGCAGCATCACCACATCTACCCTTGGATCTTCGATGACGGCATTGTTGAAGTGCCTTAATGCCCTACCACATTCCGTCCAGTATGGGCGGACGCTATCAGGAAGGGTCGGATTGGACGCTGTCGAGATCGTCATTCCTCGAGCGAACACTGACGGCAATATTAGCAACCGTGCGAAAACCTTTTATATTGAACTTGGACACAAACCATTGTCACACATAATCAATCCGTTCTGTGAAAGGAGGTTTCGGTCGAGAATGGTGTTGACATAGCTTTCGTAACCGTCCTTGTTGGCATCCACGAAAATGAGATCAAAAGTCCCTTCCAAGGTTTTGAGCCTTGTGCCATTGTAGCGTGTCAGCAGGTTGGTCGCGATATCTCAATAGCCTTTCATTGTTGAATACAGTGTAAACGAGACGAGTGGGGAAAACTTACGATTCTGCTGCTGGACCTTCAATTAAGGTCACTCTGTCGTTGACATTGTGTTTATCAAAAACACTTCGTGCAGCCGCAATCATCTCTGGGCTGAGCTCCAAAGTGATGATTTCTGCCTGGATGGCTTTTGTGCCTTCGTACCAGGCCAAAGCGCTGTATCCGGAATACGTCCCAATCTCAAGAACTGTATATCGAGATTAGGCCCCGGCGTACGGTGAGCGGAATGTTTGGGTTCTTGACCTCTCTGTGGTTTACGGATCTTGAGCTAAAGAATATCATCCAGGAGCCCCTATGAATTCGGTCGGCCACAATTTTTGCATTTGTTACTTCTCCTTGCACTCTCAGCTTGTTTGTTATTTCAAACTTAGCTTACCTGTATGGGGGAGGACATCTTATCTGCGTCTTTGAATGATTTCGCAGTGTGGTCCCATACCTCCTCCATCATCTTGGGAACGCCATTTGTGTGCTTGACGCAATACTCGCTCACCTCCTCAGCGACCTCAGGCTATACTGAAAGTTAGCTGATCGTTGTAAAGTGAACGATTGTGAAAACCTTACAGTGAAGGGTAAGATGCTGGTCAACATTGGTTCTTCTGAACTGGTGTTTTCAGGCTTAGGAGACTGGCATGCAAATTCGATATGGTGAGACGGCTTTGGAAAGTATGGGAATAACCAACGACAGGCCAACTTGCGAACCCAGTACCCTTTTTATACAAAAGGCCCATCGTAGTGCCCCAGTATGGAATGGATAATTACCACAATTTTGGCTCTTTAACTACACCACTCTGAAATTACCTATCTATTGGAGTAAACTATAAACTGCAAAATACCTGAACATGGATTTGATCTCCGCCATTCCCTCCCGGCTCTAATGTGACTAATTAATTACCCGGGACCCTCCCGTGTAAGCATGGAGCTAACGTACATTATACAGCTCGTGGGAAACAGGCTTTTATTCTGCAGAGTTGATACCTTACCATCTGAGATCGCCGGCGTTCTGAGACATAGCTGCGGAGAGCCACTGGTATTTTTGGTATGAGTATTATCTCCGTATTACATTGTTATTTCAGCCGCTGATAACGGGATACATTCTTGGGCCAAGGCTTCCTCCCCTCGCTCTAACCCCTTGGCGTCCAGTCATCATCCTCCGAGATCCTTGACCAAACCCGCATTTAATTTGTGTGACGACCCCCCTCGGACCCACGGGAACCTGGCTCTTCCTAAGTTCCACTACCCTACTGCCATTGGTCCTTGGTGGCCTGGGGTCTTCCTGGGTGGTTAGGTGCCTAACCACCAATCTCCTCCACCTTGGTAAGAGAAGGTGCATTAGTAAGGGATATTCTTCTGGCCTTGGTCTGATTCGAACCTGTGATATGTAGCATGTTGGCACACCCTTTAGCAGTCGCGCTTACCCGGGCTCATAACCTATTACGCCACTAGGGCAAAAGAGCTCTATCACCACCAGCGCCGTGGTGGTATAGAGGGTACGAATCACCCAACCCAATCCCCCAACAATATAATACATCTACGATCTTAAAAAACTAACGTTCTCAGCTTCATTTTATTGGATAAGAGAGATTTGCAATTCTGGCTGATGTTTCGTGCCAAATATACTTCATGCTCATCGCATTTGACATGGCAAGTGGTGTAACCTTCGGTCGATCCCTGAATCCGAGCACTAGTTTATCTTCATACGGGTAGCTGATTAGAAATCCATTTCAGCCTTTTACTCTGTGCCCTTCACAAACTAAGCTGAGCTTACGTTTTTATTGAAAAAGGTGATTTCGAGCTCTCTCTTGGTCTTTCTTAAAATGCTTTGGAAAATTTGTGACTTTCACTTCTCTCGATTCTTCCTCTTGTTCTATGGTTAATCTTCTATCCCAATAATAATAATGATGGCTCCCCCACAGTCGGAATCCGACCTTGTACAGAATGGGCTCGAGGAGAAGCTCGCGCCCATAATTGATGTCGAGGGCTAATTCTCCATCCACTTCCCCACTTCCTGAGACTCGCAAAAAAAGAGGAATTTCTGTGAGAAATACATATAGCTCAGGTAGAATCTATGAACCCACTAGCTAACACCGCCTTTAGTGGTTTTTAGTCGTCACCAGCACTCTTTCTTGCATATTTCTCTATGCGATAGATAATACTATTACTGCCAATGTTATCCCGGTTTGTAAACTTCTCCCTCCATACTTGTTCAGAGACTATCGGCTGAGTCCTGCTTCTCCAGGTCATCGCAGCCGACTTTCAAAATACGGATAAGCTGCATGGTGTC
>NW_001813982.1:6440998-6441864 GCF_000149585.1 Histoplasma mississippiense | reverse complement strand
CCACAATCCAGGGCAGTCCTGGCTCTCCCAGGGCAAGATGTACCCTTTGTATGAGGCAGCATGACAGAGCTGCAGGTTCGAAGCCACCGGCCATCGTACATCAATGCCATTTTCATTCAATCTCGCGGCGGGACGGAGCCACATGCATGCCTTGCCTGCCGGAGTGCTCATCCAGGTCTTCGGCCATCCCCAGAATGCCGTCGCCTGCCTGGCCACTTTGGTGGAGCTTGTGGCAACTGCAAATGGCGTGATCATGCCATTCGCTGCTCCGTACGAGATGGGGAAGGGGTGGAGGTGATAGAGATTGTGGATGATGATGATGAGGAGGATGGCCCTCAACGGCGGATGAGGGGTCCCTCTGAACAGCAGCTGCTCACAGCTGGTTCAACACCTGCTGCTCCTATAATCCTTGATTAGCTCTCTCTCTCTGGTATGCTCAATCTCTTTTCTCTTTCTCTTTCTCTTTCTCGGAGGGGCAGGTATGTCATACGGAGTCTGTGTATGACACCTAGACATGATCTGCACCTCTACGTTGGTGTCTAGGACTAGTAGCCCATATGGTGAAGCCAAGCAGGTCATATAGATAGAAGAAAGATAGAGGAAAGGTAGCTAGCTAGCTAGTCAGATCTATATCAATCAATTTTTACCCACAATATTTTTCTTCAGCCAATCATCTTGTACAGAGCTCCAATAACTGCCAAGATAACATGCCAAGCAGACCCCCCCCATATAACTCAATTATCCAGGGGGGGTTTGGCTGGGGTGGCGTCCGGGATAACCTGGTTATTTGGGGGAAGGTCATGTTATAAGAACCCCCTTCGTACAACCTTGCCTTTACGCTCTTTTCTCTTTCTTTCCTTAATCAA
>NW_001813982.1:6439260-6440563 GCF_000149585.1 Histoplasma mississippiense | reverse complement strand
GTAGGTCAGATGGAGGAGAGCCGGCCACGAACCGGAGTCGGCAGAGGACATTCGAACCGAATCTGGGAGCATAAGCGACCAATTCGCAAGTGCTTTATCAGCCTCGTTAAGAACGGCCTTCCGCCGTTCGGGACTGACTCGCAACCCAAATCTTTCTTTCACGATGAACGAAATCATGGTGCAAAGCTCGGTATAGTGTATCACATAATCAATTTGAACGCGGCTCCCACAACCTTCGAAATCCGTCGCAGTAAGAGGCTGAACATCGCAATCCTCCAAGTTGCTATTTGAGTCGTGGCCCTGGTTAGTGTCCCTTCCCCATGTCGGAAAACTCCCCCCGCCCCACCCAAAAAAAAAAAAAAAAAAAAAAAAAAAAAAAAACCCCGCGAAGGAAATTGAGTTAACTCACACAGCCTGAGGTCTTCCATACAATAGGGATACCATAACGTCGAACTGAACCAAGATCCACCAAACCCGCCGCCACATGCGCTTATCAATCGACACCATCCTGCTAGAGCTCGCATTGCGGTGCATTCCCAAGCCCGTTGCGATTCTGGCAGCCACCCCAACCCAGTAGTGAGCGTTTGCGGAGACGTCATCATCAACAGGATCGGAATACCAGGTGAGAAGAAGGGCTGCCTGGACAAGAATATCCCGATTCCGTTCAACGCGCGAATCGAACAATATTTTGGCCCGGCGGAAAAAGGCGGTCTTTAGCGAATCGCGTTGTGGGCGAGGGCGAGACACATGCGCACCCACAAGGAGGATGGCCTGAAGAAGCAGCAGCGAGGGAGGGTCTGAGAGATCTCGACCTTTGTATTGTGCCATAAACACGTCCTCGTCGATTATCGGGCAGCCGGGGTTGACATGGGCGAAGTAAGCATCCACCAATTCGTCCGCGAGTTGCTGGTCGGGAAGGACGAAGGCATCCCTGGGAATCTGCTCCAATCCGTTGTTCATGCAGTGCTTCGAGATTTCGTTTGCCGGGAAATGATAAACCTGATCGTTTCGGTCGCTGTGCTGCTGTCGAAAGAGGAAGTTGATGTTTGACACATCCTGGCCAACGTATATAACTCTGACACCCCTCTTGATCGAGCGATGGTGGTCCTCCTCATCCAAGATTTGAACCAGGTGTCTCTCAAGCCGACGGGTATCATCCTCCTCAGCCTGTGACTCGGGCGTAATCCCTTCCAGAAACGACTGCGGTGTTGGAGGGTTTTTGAGCGCATTTTGTGTTGTTGTTGACGGAGTATTCAGGGAGGTAGGTGGATGGAGGTAGGCTGCGACAGCCTTTTCGCCGGGA
>NW_001813982.1:6415533-6438136 GCF_000149585.1 Histoplasma mississippiense | reverse complement strand
CAGTTTTGTAGATTTGCTTAGAAAGTCCAACCGTCTTCATCAAGACAGAAAAGCTGGAGATCCTCAAGGGGCGCTTTTTGAAGGTGCCAGCGAGTGGATCGCTGTTCATGAAAGAGTGGAGACACGGGTGGCCAGTCTTGTTCGCGAGTATCAGGAAATCAGAATACGGCAAAGGGAAGACAATTTTTTGCAGATTGCTGGACACATACCGTAGAGGCAGAATTTGTTGGGAGGGGATAGGGTCAAATTGAGCAGAGAGCGAGTGCAATTGAGAAGGAAATTGGTCTCGTGCTCATCTGGAACTGTAAGATACCTCCGAGATTAAAATTCTCCGTAGGAACCTGTTAACTAGGCATTACTAGTGGTTATACGGGGGGGGGTTTGGGTGGCGTTATAACCCATGTTACTATGTATGTTAGCCAAGCCCCACGATAACTTTTTAGTGTTTAATTATATTGTACATACATTCAACCCCACTTGATTCATACCGTACGAGCAGGCATCATCCTTCAAGAATAGATTTTTAAGCACCCCTGCTCTGTATTCTTCATCATGACATCTCTAGCTGACTGTACAGAGGTGGAGCGGCAG
This sequence comes from Histoplasma mississippiense, assembly GCF_000149585.1. Lineage (NCBI taxonomy): Eukaryota > Fungi > Ascomycota > Eurotiomycetes > Onygenales > Ajellomycetaceae > Histoplasma > Histoplasma mississippiense. Next base: position 6,437,545 of record NW_001813982.1, on the reverse strand, counting down.
CTTCAGATCAGCAAAGACCTCTTTTCGTACGGGGAAAAGGCCCTGGCCCTGGCCCTGCAGAATCGACCAAAGAATACCAATAAGCAGTATCTCCCCAAGCAGAGAGAATGGCGGGTGGGTGGCACTGCTTCCCTGCATCCAGATTGATCATTCTAGTTCTAACTCCTATCTCTTCGTACAGGACTTCTGCAAGGAGACTGGCTTTGAAGATGGGGAGATGGTGACAGAGAGAAAGCTGGTCTGGTTTCTGGAGGAGAAGGTGCTTTGTCGTCCACTGCAGGGCTCTGTTTATAAGAGCAAGAGAGCTCGTACGGACAGGGATGGCAACACTGTGCTGCAGACTGTGGGTAAGAGCACAGTCAAGCTATATGTGGCAGCCGTGGTGGATCTGTACAGATTTCAGAAGAGCAGAGGAATCAACTCCTCTGATCATCCACATGAACAGCTGGTCAGTGCAGTTCTTTGTACGCATGAAACCAAGGAGTCTGTACGAAAGCGGGCACAGTATGTGGATCAGGGGGCCAATACTCTGCAGGATGGATACAATGAGAAAATGATGATTCATCTGATGAAGTTCTGCTGAACTGGCTGATATAAAAATGATCAAACATCTGTGATGAGCCATCTTTGTACAGAGCTGAACTTCCTCATGAATCACAACATGCTTCTGCAGAGGGAGACATCCCGTACGGCACAGCTGCCTGACCTTTTCATCCTTCAGCTTTCAAATGAGGGGCCCACTCCATGCTGGCCTATGATTCTCATCACAGATAATGGCAAGACCAACCAGCTGGGGCAGCTGAAGTATGCTGCTGTGATGAGACATAAGAATCCTCTACTCTGTACAATATCTCATCTGACATTCTATCTGTTCTACCGCTGGAATATTGTATGGGAAAGTCTTCCAGACTTTTGAAGACACTCTCTCTGGTATGATATCCACCTTCTCTGTGAACAGGATACCTTCAAGCCTCTTTCATACAATACTCAGCTTCAGTGGGTCAATCGCATGTATGCAGCAGCTGGGCTTCTGTCAAGCAAGAAGACTCATCTTGGTCGGAGTCAGGGGTTCAGATATGCTGAACTGAATGGGGTGTCAGAGGGTCAGATTCGCTGGGCTGGCCGATGGAATAATGATGCTCTGACCAACTGCTATCTCACCAATATCCCCCGAGAGTTCGTACGAGCAATGGCAGGGTTTGAACCACAGACTCAGGGCAACTACTTTCTTCCTCGAGCCACCATCCCCCCCCCCGAAGCAGCTGGAGGCTGCCATCTGGCCATGGGTGGATGTCTGGCTAGATAGATTTGATTCGTACGAGAGATTGAGCCAGAAACAGAGACAGACACAGAAGAGGGAAAGAGAAGCAGCAGAAATGGAAGAAGTGAAGAAGACAGAGCAAGAATTGTCAGAGAATGAACAAGACTTAGCAGCTCAGAGATTTCTGCGGCTGCTGAAGCAGCTTCATACAGTGATTCTTCAGAACTCTGTGTTTCTGCAGAGGCAGTTCCCTGACCACCCTCTATGGTCAGATGCTCTCTTCGTACGAGAGGATTATCAGAAGTATACTCTTCAGATTGTTCAGACTCTTGAGACAGCTGTGGAGCCTCAGAAGATTCAGATTCAGCGAGTAGTATCTGTCATTGCTGATCAGCTGAAAAATGTGCGACAGGAGATGATTCAGTCCATTGATAAGTGGGGTTATGAGAATCAACAACTGCAGCAAAAAATGGCTCAGCAGCTTGCTGATCTAGTTGATGGTCAAATCATTTTCTTCATACAGGCAGTTCCTCAGAGCTCTGCTGCTCAGAATTCAGTGATGAATCTGGCTGCCATTCTCTCTACTTTCTCTCTGCCCTCCTCTTCTTCTACTCTTTCCAGAGACATCGTACAGAGGTCAGTGGAGTCAGAGATGGAGATGAGACAATCATCATCTAACAATGCTGAATCTGTGGATCTGACAGCCACACTTCTCACCTCTTCCCGGACAGGAAATGGTTATTCTCTTTCCCGTACAATACAGTCAGTGCCTGATCTGTGGCGGGAGTGGACCACTGGTCTGGGGGGTGGTCCATCAGTGCAGAGCCTGGAGGATCAGGGAGGCAGCTGGCGCAAGGGCTTCTCCAAGGAGCAGATGATGTTCTGCCGGTGAAAGATCATCATCAATGAGATTCGTACGCGTGTGTCCTCTGATATGACTGTCAGTGCTGCTGTGGAATCTCTGGAGCTGATCCGCCAGCGGGGGAAGCTCTCTCTTAATAAATTGACAGAGCTGTTGAAAAGACAGAGGCAGCTCTAGAGAACCTGTCATTTCCTTTCTCTTCATACGGAGTTGCTGGGACTTTGACTTTATATAATAATATAGATAGAGTGTATTTTTAGATGGATTAGAGTGTACTGCTAGCTAGCTAATGCAGCTCTGCTCTTCATTGTATGAAGGTTTCCTACTATACAGTGTATTCTCTCACTACAGCTGGCTATCGTACAAAGACAACAGAGGGTGGTGAGCTGATTGATGGGGGTGGATGAATTGGCAGATTGATGATGATGACAAAAGCAGTGAATTACATCTGCTTCTTTGCACCCACTCATCTCTTTATAATAATATCTTCTCCTCTCTCTCCTCTTCTTCTTTTCTTCTTCTTTCAACACACCATCATATCAACCATGTATGTACAAAGCTCTGACAGATTGCTTCATCAACTAGATATCAGATATCACAACACTAACTGCCCTCTTCTCCATACAATATAGAGCTCTCTCCCTCCTCGGTCTTTCTGGCCCTCAGGGCCCCCATCGCATCCTCTTCGTGGCTGATCAACAGCTGAGTCCCTTCACCCACAGTCCACAATCCAGGGCAGTCCTGGCTCTCCCAGGGCAAGATGTACCCTTTGTATGAGGCAGCATGACAGAGCTGCAGGTTCGAAGCCACCGGCCATCGTACATCAATGCCATTCTCATTCAATCTCGCGGCCGGACGGAGCCACATGCATGCCTTGCCTGCCGGAGTGCTCATCCAGGTCTTCGGCCATTCCCAGAATGCCGTCGCCTGCCTGGCCACTTTGGTGGAGCTTGTGGCAACTGCAAATGGCGTGATCATGCCATTCGCTGCTCCGTACGAGATGGGGAAGGGGTGGAGGTGATAGAGATTGTGGATGATGATGATGAGGAGGATGGCCCTCAACGGCGGATGAGGGGTCCCTCTGAACAGCAGCTGCTCACAGCTGGTTCAACACCTGCTGCTCCTATAATCCTTGATTAGCTCTCTCTCTCTGGTATGCTCAATCTCTTTTCTCTTTCTCTTTCTCTTTCTCGGAGGGGCAGGTATGTCATACGGAGTCTGTGTATGACACCTAGACATGATCTGCACCTCTACGTTGGTGTCTAGGACTAGTAGCCCATATGGTGAAGCCAAGCAGGTCATATAGATAGAAGAAAGATAGAGGAAAGGTAGCTAGCTAGCTAGTCAGATCTATATCAATCAATTTTTACCCACAATATTTTTCTTCAGCCAATCATCTTGTACAGAGCTCCAATAACTGCCAAGATAACATGCCAAGCAGACCCCCCCCATATAACTCAATTATCCAGGGGGGGTTTGGCTGGGGTGGCGTCCGGGATAACCTGGTTATTTGGGGGGGGTCATGTTATAAGAACCCCCTTCGTACAACCTTTCCTTCTGATCTCTTTTCTCTTTCTTTCCTTAATCAATTCGTAATCTGTATTTAGGATAGTGCTAGATCGTTAATCGATGTACGCCCGTTACAATTATTGATCATGCTATTGTCAATGCTTATATTTTTCATAGATTGACTAACTACTATTGATATCATTACTGACACTGACACTGATTGCTACGCCCTGCCACACGCAGTGCCACGCCTTCGCTCCATCATACGCGTAGTCACATGACTACGCACAGGGCTTCACCTCCTGCTTGTTTCCGCTTGCACAGCATATCTTAGAGTTACGACGATAAAGAATAAGAATAGCATGCCCAAGAGCTTCTTCGTACGGCTTCGCCTTACACTGATATTGCTTTATTTCATATTCAATTTCATCAATAATTTTATCTTCATTTCTTTGAATTCTCAAGTTCTCTACCCTCAACTTGATTAAATTCAAATCTTAATCATTGAATTTCTCTGTTAGAATCTCAAGTTTGTGTCTGATGTCAGTATAAAAGAAAGAAAACAGAGCAGAATAAGAGTAGAGTTTCAAAATTAAGATATAATTGTGTTGTATGTAATAATATTCCTCTCTATCTGAAAAGTTGATGTTGACAGGAGTTCCATTTTAATAATTAAGATTAAATCAAATAAATTACATAAATTACACTAAAACACATCAATACAGCTGATCTCTCATATAATTCAGTAGTTTTCGTGTATTTAATACACTAAGGTACGTGTTAAAAAACCGCGCTAATTGTGCCTTGCCCCCAAGACGAGGTGATAGAGGGTACGAATCACCCAATCCAATCCCTCCAACCCCCTCGGACCCACTCTGCCATCCGGCCAGCTGGGGGAACCTGGCTCTTCCTAAGTTCCACTACTCTACGGAGTACTGCCATTGGTCCTTGGTGGCCTGGGGTCTTCCTGGGTGCCTAACCACCAATCTCCTCCACCTTGGTAAGAGAATGTGTATTAGTAAGGGATATTCTTCTGGCCTTGGTCTGATTCGAACCTGTGATAGCATGTTGGCACACCCTGTAGCAGTCGCGCTTACACGGGCTCATAACCTATTAGGCCACTAGGGCAAAAGAGCTCAATCACCACCAGCGCCGTGGTGGTATAGAGGGTACGAATCACCCAATCCAATCCCCCCAACAGATTCGTTGACATTCCTATCACTCGCTTTGATGCCACGTGACCACCCCTCCTTTTGAAGCAGTGCCTGGCCTGCTTGATAATTACTATGAATCAACCTTCCAACACCATCAGCAACCCGATTACTATTTCCTAGTCTCATTACCTCCAGCTCTGTTTTGCTCGTGGAATGGTTGCTCGTGGAATGGTTTTGGGGACCCGAAGGAGGGCTCGTGCTTTTCCGAGCCGATAAAAACGTCGCCCTGTTGTGTTGATGTTGATAAGGTTTGATGAAGTAAAAGTTTTGTTTCAACCAAAATAGCCTAGCGTTAGGGCTTGGTGCACTTTTCATACACCATGTCACATGATTCCTAGTATAAAAGCTTGTCGCTCACTTCGAAGACTTTTCCTCTTTTTCTTCCTTCTTTTTCCCATCATCAGTAGAGGTTTACATAGCCATGTAAATTTCAAAACTAGAGCTCCGCAACATGCGGCATGCTGAGGGTTATCCGTCCTTACACCACTTTTATTTTGTGTGTTGTTTTGTGAGAAATGGGTTTCCTTCCGTTCCCGGCTCTGGAGACCAATTTCTGCGTTGTCCTTTTTCCCAAATTAACTTTTATGGCTGGGCTTATTTTCCTGTGGGCTTTAGCTGTGGAGGAGGCGTGACATATCATGGTAATTCTCTCTTGTTTATCATGGCCGATATTGGTATCACGCTTGTGTCCGTCGGGCTAGGGTTCTGCATTGTAATTTCAGCATGCTGTGTAAAAACATAAGGGGGACGGCATACTATTTTATCCCGAGAACTTCGTATTGCGATTATTCCTATCACTTTTATGCCTCGTAAAATTCAGCTGCATAATGCAAACTCACATCGTCTCCTTTCCCCGAGTGCTGGATATATGCTCCATGAATCCACTTGACCATACAGCTTTCCAATCAATTAACTTGTTTCCTCCCAAAAAAAAAAAAAAAAAAAAATCAGAAACCTACGCCCTTCACAAAACTCCTCAATTAATTCAGCCAGCGGCGATGAAATGCACGCCTAAATGATTTCCTATCGTCATATCCACGTATGCCATTATCTAAAAATAATCAAACACAAACTACCGCCGCGTCAACCGTACTTTTATATTACTTCAAGCCTTCTTCGCCCGTCCAGTCTGAATGATCTCCCCGGTATGTTTATCATCTTTTCGCAGGACCGGCCAACTCGTCCCGTCCGCCTTCGCTAGGTTCAAATCCATCTTCGTGCCCATGATCTGGAAACTGGACTTCTCTGTATCGATTGGTGCGTAGAGGATGAGGGTTTCCTTGAAGCGCTTGTTATCAGAGGTCGGGAGATCCAATTCTATTGTAGTAGGCGAGGTGAAGTTGACTTTCGCATTGGCTTTGTCGATCTTCTTGAGGTAGAGGGTGGCCATGATGGAGGTAGCGGTTTGGTAGAAATCGGTCCTTCAAAGTTAAGGCGAAACGCAGTTAGCAAGCCTGTCCGAATTTTATGAAGGTATATCACGTCAAGAGGAATACAGATGTATCTGTCGTCGATACCATAGGTTTCTGAAGAAACACATCGTTGAAACTCACCGAATATTGTCAACCTTCTCCTCCGTCTTCTTCGCCTTCCCAATAAACAAATGCCTCGACCTTTGCTTACAGCCAGCTATCTTCATAAACTCATCGAATTCTAACACTCTGCGCTTGCAACAGCTCCAGCCCTTGCTCCCCTCATGGAAAATAGGCAGACCCGGATGGTGTTCGCATTTCTCATCATCCCTTGGAACGGAAGGTGAATATTTACCATTGCAGCCTCTTCGACGACATGCCGCACCAGCCTCAATCGCAAGGGATGGGTCATCGGATTCTGATTCTGGAGGAGGAGACGTTGAAGGTTTGGGGGAATGAGCACCTGCCGCGGAGAGAGTGGTTGGAATGTTTCCGATGGCAATCGGAATATGTTTCGGAGTAGTGTCGGGTGCTATCTGGGGGGGATCATTTTTAGACTCTGGAGTTGGAGCGTTATCGACTGCTGAATGTTTCCCCGTCGTGCACGGTGGGATGGCCAGGAATTCGTCGAAACTGAGAACGCGAGGTTTACAACATTTCCATCCTGTATTGTAGCGGCAAATCTCTGTCAGCTACCAGCGCTTCTTCGAGGAATCCCCGCACTTGTCGGTTCATGGGGCGTTCTCCTTTGATTTTGAGCTGTTTTGTCTCATATCGCATCCTAGTAAAGAACCAAATCCAGGATGACATGAACACTGACCTTTGTGCCCTTCGTGAAATTCAGGCGGCCCAGGATGATAGACGCACAGTTCGTCAGGGTCCGTAAACACCTTACCGCAGCCCTTGTGGACACATTTTTGCGCCATATTTTAGTTAGCGTTTTATGATCCAGTAAACAGATCCCTCAATCGTTATAAGAGCTGGTTGATAACCTGTAGCCGTTTGGCTTGCAGATTGGAACCATTGGTGGGATGTTAAGTGCTTCTAAATACTTTTGCTAGCGCTAGCTTCCCAAAACCATCGAAGATTCTGGAGGCCCGGGACAATGAAATATGGACAACACCAAAGCAGACAGCGATATTTCCCAAGTTGATCTTGAAAATTAATGCTCACGTATGTGCTCTCTGATTCATATGTAACTCATGTTAATTACTGATATAATTTTATAGAGGGGCTACCTAAACACGACACGATGCGCACTTCAATCCGGCTATTCCAAAATGCCCAACTCACCCTCTTCACACGCGTCCATTGCTCTCTATGCGATACGGCAAAAAACACCATAGCAAAGCTACGAGAAAGGAAGCCATTCACATATTCAGAAATTGATGTTATGACCCCACAAAACAAACGGTGGAAGGACGTTTACGAGTTTGACGTACCTGTTCTGCACGTTCAGCGAGTCCTTTCCACATCCAATGACGGAGGCGAAACTCTATCAGATCCAAAAAAGTTATTTCACCGATTTACGGAGCAGGAAGTTGAGAAGGCAATAAAGGAGGTAGAAGAATTGATATAAAAATTACGAATATGTGTGATTATGTTGCTATCATTAAAAATATTAACGTGCATGTCTACCATATCTCGCGCAAGGGACATTTGACCTCCTTATAAGCGCGCCCGAGCAGTATTTAGCGAGTTCGATAGATGGGCAGTAAGAGCAGCGACGTCGGAAATCACAGATATCTGCATATTAACGTCAGCATCCAATGCAAGAGGCCGAAAAGGATAAAGAAATTTTTGAATATAAAAGCCCCGTCCTACCATGTGAAACCCTTGCTCTGCGTACTTGCTTGCGGAATCGCCATCTGCGCTGTAAATTCCAGCCTTCTTACCGTTGTCGACGGCTGCCTTGCGAATTCTTTCAATTGCAGCCACCAAGTCAGGATGGAAATCACCCATAACAGGCCGACTAATATTGTTTCCCAGGTCCCACGGACCAACCAACAACACGTCTACTCCTGGAACTTTGGCGATTTCCTCAACCTATCCGTTGCACTCGAATTACCCTAGTCAGCTTGCCAGGCTTTTGAATACCGTCAAAGGATGATTTAGTGATTGATAAAAAAAAATATCTGCAAACTTCACGTTTTCAAAAGCCTCTTTGGTTTCTATTTGAACAATTGTAACCAAGGCTTCATTTGCCTGAAGCAAATAGTCCGTTTGAGTAAGATTCCCAAATGAGCCCATGGAAAATGGGCTTCCAAACCCTCTTCTGCCCAAGGGAGGAAACTTGGCCGATTCCACTAGTTTCCTTGCATCGTCTACAGTATGGAGGAGAGGGACAACAATTCCATGGGCTCCTGCGTCCAAGGCACCTATTCTTGGAATTAACAATCACACCATCTGCGTGCGATCTGGGTGATAAGTGAACCCTTCTAGAAAAGGGATACATACGCTTAACCATCCACAACTCGTTAGCAGCAATTCGCACGACGGGACTGACACCCGTAGCGGCAATTGCAGCCACGGCTTCGTGCATTTGGCCATCTAGAATCAACAATAGTTAATAATTTGCACAATATATATATTAACTGAGGAGCTCGTGCCTGGCTAGAGGCTTCCCCCCTTGCCAATTCGTAGCAGTACGGGGTTACGTATATCAGAGAACAAAATCAATCCGCCGTTTTCACTGCTTCATTATTTACCTGCAATGTTTCCGTGCTCCGTGTCGACACAGATCCAATCAAAGCCGCTCTTGGCCATGATCCGTGAATGGTTGGCGCCTGGAAGCATTTGCCATGCGCCAAACGACACGCCTTTGCCTGTTTGAAGCGCAGTCCGGAGGCGATTGGCAGCTTGCATTGTTGGTTATGAAGATGATTATTCTGTATAATACTAGGATCGAAATAAATGTGATTTGATTGGCATAAACTTCTAAGACCTAATATCCCCCCTTTAGATATATATAAGCTGGCACAGCTTTCTAGAAATAAGTTAAAGAAAAAGAAGGGAGGAGCATGTAGTAAATACCCTATCTTCGACCTTTGAAAGTGTATGCCGTATCTTGACTTCTTGTCTCGACCTGGCAGAGTTTGCTACGCCCCGCCTTCGCTCAATGTTGCCGAAAGCTCCCCTTCTGATAACCGCTAGTTAATTATGCGTAGGAGCGGATGCATTGGCCAATGGCGGGGTACCTCGGCAGGGAACATCCTTCCAGCTCCCACAGCATCATGCAGAATATTTGCAGCTAGATCTTAATCTTAAGTGCTCTTTCATTTAAGTGTACACTATGTCTCGTCTTTTTCAACTATTTGCTTGAGCCTCTGTGATCAAAAATACTAGCATTGTCACGCGTGCAGATATTCTACAACGCCAAAAGGAGAGTAAACGGGGGAAGGATATTAGCACGCAGTTTTCTTATGACACGCTCTCGATAATTGCTATGCACTACACAACTGTACAGGAAGCGAGCTGTGAGTGTTCCCATCCTCACGAACATTCTTTGGGCAACCCACAATCGATCTAATATTGTGCGATAGGTAACTGGATGTATTTCATTGGCGAAGCCATTGAACTGCTTTATCGAACGGCATCCTACAGGGCTAAACATAAGTACCCGGTTTTAACAAAAACTGGCCTGGTGCATGCTATCTTTCGAATATTGGTGACACGGGGCGTGCTCGGGTAGCTGACTATACCAACACAGGCATAATGAAAGTGTTTTGTTTTTCGGAATCAACATATTTCAAAAATGCAGCTGATGATTTGATTGATGCTGGGAGCCCATATTTAAAATTCAATTTCTGGCTGGTAGGTTTGTTTGGATGGATGGGTTGAGCGATCGAAATAGGAGTCTCCCGGTTTCCATTCACTAACCCAATTTCACGATTTCCTAATGCCAGGTATGATCTGCTATACACTCCAACAATGAGAATATTTCTAATAATAATGTTATCGATGCATAGGTGGCTTGATTATAAGCCGTGTGAGCCAAATGACTCGAGATACCGTGGCTGAAGTGTCCTATCGGCTCAGTGGTGATGTCTCTGGAATGTGTGAGAATAGAGGGCCCAATATTCTTTTTATTTCACATTCTGCGGATTTTCTCACTTCGAGGACAAGAAATATTTCGCCGATGTATCCATCCCCTTCTCATCTTTGAAAATACTCGCCTTAAAGCCAACTGTCGGATTCTACCTCCCCTGAGTCCTACGTTACTTGTTCATTCCGAGTTCCCATAGAAAGTCTTTTTATTCTTAGCCGATACTCTATTTTGCATCCACGACAAATTTGAAACTTGATCTCGACATGGGCAGCTGTGATGAAGACAATTTGTTGCCGGTGGCCATAGTTGGCAGGTCATGTCGGCATCCTGGAGATGCCACATGCCCTGATACTCTCTGGGAATTGTGCTCTCATCGCCGCAGCGGATGGCCCACCATACCGGAGAACCGTTTTAGTGCGGCTTCTCATGTTATCCTAACCCTGACAAAAATGGAATCTTTAACATATGGGCCGGTTACTTTCTGAAGGAGGATATCGGGATCTTCGATGCGCCCTTCTTCAATCTCACCAAGCATGAGGCTGAGTCTCTTGACCCAGAACAACGTGTGATATTCGAACGTACATGCGAGGCTCTTGAGAATGGAGGCATTACTTTAAAATCATTGGCCGGTGAGCAGGTGGGCATTTTCGTGGGCACCTCGCTCTCAGACTACGATTTGAACAATTACAAAGACAGTGAAAATATTTCACGGTATCATGCTACCGCTTTCGCATTGTCGCTTCAATCCAACAGAATTTCATGCCATTTCAATTTCAAAGGACCAAGCATGTCCATAGATACTGCGTGTTCGTCGAGCTTGACTGCATTACTTGTAGCATGCCAGAGCATTCGTTCAGGCGGATCCACTTGCGCTATAGGTGGTAGCTGCCATCTCAATATATTTCCAGACGTGTTTATATTATCCATGTCTCTGCAGAGGTGAATATAACTAACAATCATTCCTAAACTTTCCCCCGATGTTGGCAAATGTTACCCCTTCGATCACAGAGCGCATTCTGGATTTGGGAATTATCCAGTATTCACCGCGGCAATGGAAGCGGCGAATCAGTGCTTAACCAATCTAGGTTCTAAGTTCTCTATGATTTTGTATGAGATTCCACATGTTGAAATCTTTTAGTTTGCATTCTTCTAACGATTCCAAGATGAGTTATCAAAAAACAGTGGTATAGGTCGCAGCTCACAAGCATCCCTTTGGCAACCGGCTTGTACGGCCCTTCAAATAGCCTTGACAAACTTTCTGTGTTCCTGGGGAGTGCATCCTGTTTCTGTGGTTGGTCACTCTAGCGGCGAAATTGCTGCTGCATACACTGCGGGTATGCTTTCACTCCACTCTTGATCCATCAGATAGCAATAGAAGTACGATTTGTTGGACTTAATTACAAAGATATTATGGTTGCTATGGGTCAACTTCAGTATGGTCACTTAGGAAATGAATGCAGCGGCATAGTAGTTGCTGTTGGAGATGAGGTAGCGGATTTTCAAGTTGGTGACCGGGATTGCGTTGTCTCAGAAGGGGCCTTTGCGAACTATTCCCGCGTTCGAGGAACAAGCGCCTGGAAAATCCCGGGACAATTGAGTCTCAAAGTGGCCACATCCATCCCGATTGCATTCTGCACACCCTTCTATTTCTTGTTCGAAGTTGGACGACTGCAGCCTGGAGAACGGATTCTTATTCATACAGCGGCAGTCATCTTGGCCAAACCGATTAGTGCAGAAATCTTTGCAACAGTTGGTAGTGTTAGTGAAAAGAAGTTCCTAATTGAAACTCACGATATCGACGAAAACCGGAAATTTTTCAGTCGTGATTCCCCTTCCGCTGAGGGGATTCGCAAAGCGACGAATGGTGTGGGTGTTGATGTAGCATTGAACTCCCTGGCTGGAGATACACTACGGGCGACTTGGGAATCCATTGCCCCTTTTGGGCGATTTATTGAAATGGGTAAGAAGGATATCATGTGGAATTAGAGACTGGCAATGACCCATTTCGACCGCAATGTGGGCTTTGCATATGTGGAATTGACTTTACCGGCCAACAAACGCCCGCAGCTGGTGAAAAAGATGCTATTTGGAGTCGTCAAGATGTTTGACCTTGGTGCTGCTAAGCCTATATCACCAATTACTTGCTTCTCAATATCCAATTTCGAAGAAGCATGCCATTGCTCGAAGACTGGTCGCAGTATTTAAAAAATAGTGACAACAGAAAGGAATGCTTTAGTCTAGGTTAGTTTGATCAATTCGAGAACAGCTTATAGGTGCTAATGTGTATCCATGACAGGTATCCACAAGGAAGAAAGCAGGCACCTTGTGCTCTCCAGAAGCCTCTTACCTCATTGTTGGCGGGACGGGGAGTCTTGGCCGCAATATCACGTCGCGGCTAGCTGAGAAAGGGGCCCAACGTATAATTGTCAACTCACGAACTGGTAGCAAATATCAAAGAGTTGGGATGCCAGTCAGGGAACTTTCTGCTAACGGAGCGACAGTCGTCGTATACCGGTGTGATGTTAGTAATAAGGAAGAAGTAGATGTTAGGCCACTGGGGCAAAAGAGCTCTCTCACACCAGCGCCATGCTGGTAGTAGAGGGGACAAACCAATCCAAACCCCCCAACAGTAGAAGGCAAACTGGTATCAAAGCTACTACATATGCCACCTGTACGAGGGGTCATATATGGCGTAATGGTTTTTCGTGTCAGTGACGCCTCTTATCTCCCCATATTGCCAACATATTCAAATCAACTAACTTTCATTCAGGACACATCGTTCGAACACATGAGCTAAAGCGAATACGATGCTGTCGTGAAACCCAAAGTTGCTGGAGTCTGGAAAATCCACCACGCATTCTAGGATTAAACTGCAACCTTGATTTCTTCATCATACTCTCCTCAATAGCCAACCTTGTTGGTAACCGAGGTCAAGAAGCATACGCCGCGGGAGGCACATTTATGTCAGCTTTTGGACACTATAGGAACGCGGTGGGTTTGCCTTGTACTACGATTGATTTTAGCGTATCTTCCAGAAAACGAACAAAGGAAGACTGACGTTGCGGACATGTTGAGTGTTGATTGGATCGATGATACTGAACTCCACAGGCTACTTGGCGCAGCAACCACAGGTGATTTGGCGAACACCTGCCAACACCACTGCATCTATGCCTCAGCTGCCTACATGCTAATACAACCACTTAGACGTCCCACACATTGCAGTCCATGACCGTTAAAAAAAATAGTGGTCGACCCCTTGGTACAAAGGTATCGGTAATGATGATGAAGTCCGTCGACGAGATCGACCGTTCAAAACCACTGGGAGCTTACGGGTTGGACTCCCTTATTACCATTGAGGTACGAAACTGGATTTTCCGCGAGATTCAAGCGGGCTTACAAATTATGGAAATTCTAGTAGCAAAGTCAGTGGTGGAACTAGCAGGGTTGATATTGAAACAGTCGAAAATCATCAGTGCAGCATTGAAATCTAGATGGGCATTAAGTTGACGGGTGAAGGCTTATTCCGTCGAGGAAAAATGTTCGTCGAATATCTAATACTTTTTGTACAAGACTTTTGGAGTGTTACTTCCTCTCCATTTCACCTTTTTATAACAAATAGCGCAAGTTTCTAGTGGCAACCAATGAATAATAGATTTGATCCTCAGTTTTGGACGAAGATGGCCAGAATCGATGAGCAGATTGGGTTAGATCTAGAAAATAAGCTTAAATTGACCACACAGCTCCCGTCCAACCAGTGAGAATACCGGTATGGGACACCCATAGTCAATTACAACATTAAATGAGTAAATATACGTTTAAAAATCCAGATATGATAGCGGAACAAAGGCTAATTCTAACGATGTATGGCGCGTTGTGTAAAATTCCAATAATATTCAGCATGACCTAAATAATGAGGACATCAGAGCGCTGTTAGGGTATGGCAACGCGGAACCCGGTATTCCGGCCCGATTCCGGCGCTCGTGCCCTTGGCTGCAAACAACACTTCACTTCAGAGCGCTTTTCAACTCCAACCCCACAACATCGCCTGAATCCTTCAGCAGTACTCTGCTGGGTCGTCTAGATTTGATGCTTTAAGGTTTTGTACATTTGCTTAAACCGCATAATTCACGATTTTTGTTTAAGTCATGAAGATAATAGCCATTTTTTAACGCGACGCGTCGATGACCCAAGGAGAGAAAGAATCAACCGTCTTGACTGTGGAAAGTGCAGCCATGGGCGATTCCTCCCAGGCCAAGCCGCTCCGGGCCTTGAGATGCTCAAATTGCCAACTAAAACATATTCGCTGTGATGCGGCCCAGCCAGGTCAGCAAAACTTCTCTAGCGGTCGAGGTCCCTGTGGTCGAATGCTGACATGCAGTTTTATCTTCTTTTCTACGGGCGGCATATAGTTTGCAGTACATGTTTGCAGAAGGATCGCATATGTCAATATCCACAGTCGTCTCCAGCGGCTGCAAAACCCAATGTTCATCAGCTGGCCACTAAAAAACGAGCCTTCAGCGCTTGTCTTGTGTGTAGAGCTGCGAAAAGAAGATGCTCTAGGGAAGCACCAGGTAATTATACTTTTTATCTTCTATATCCCGTTAATTGCAGGCCGTACTTACCTTTTTCCGGTTCCAAATTGTTATGTACTTCTCCAATATGTCTTCTATCATTGAAAAACGTACTCGGTACGGGAACTGATTCAATTAGCATGCGGGCCTTGCCGAAAGAGAGGTCTAGAAGCGAAATGCGAATATGATTCTGCTCCGCCCTTGCAACGGTAAGATTCATTTTGTAAACTCATCAAATGTTGAGAACTAAGAGATATGAAATAGGAAACGTCTGGAGCCTCATCGTTCGTCTCTGCCGGAATCCCCCTCAGATGAACGCCCATCCAAACAACCCCGAACATCTCTCCCAAGAGTTCTCAAAGAGACTAATGGAAACCTAGACATTTCTGTCCGCAGCTCGCAAAATTCACAAGCGCACCGACGTCGTGCTAGCCCTAGCTTCCAGCTGGTTGGAGCAATTTCTGAGACTCCACCCGAATCGGACAAGTCTCATGAGGGCGATGATGAGGGATCGGTCATCCAAGATGATGAAAAGCTGGACGGTCCTAGCGATGTTCAGCTGTCTGCTCATCGCGATCAAAATTTTCCTTTCAGAATCCGCACACTTAGTAATTACGAAAGAAGGCGACAATCTCACAATATTCGACCGCATACTCCGGAAGATCCGGATATTACCCTAAAAGCTCAACAATCTAGTGACTCGGATATATCTGAAGAAGAAGTTAATGACAAAGAAGACTCACCAGAACCCTCTGAAGGCGATAATGAAACGAATGACGCCAACTTCTTTCTTTCACGGGTCCGACAAGCTGTGTTCCAGAGAACGGGTGTCTCAAAACCCGGAAGCACAGTTCAATCTGATCGAGAGCTAAAGCGATTAGATAAAATAGCAAATCGGAAGGGAAAATCATCAATATTATCTGCTAATTCAACGGACCTTCGCCTTCCCCACCGCACTGTTTCCAACAAGTTGGTCTCTACTTATCTTATGCGGGAGTTTGTCAATCTACCGTTATTCCAGCGGGACACGTTCACTGACCGTTATGAGAAACTGTGGGGAAATGTGAAACTGTGGGACTCAGGAACAGAAGTTTTAGATAAAGATTGTTTATTTATTAGTTTTCTCTTCGGAGTGTTTGCCCTGGCTACCCTGCTACTCAACCCAGGTGACCTTAAAGATGCTGAACAGTACTTCGCACGTGCACAAAATCTTGTATTTCTGAATGGAATTGAAAAAGGAGGAATTTTACATATTCAGGTCTATCTTGTCCTAGCCCAATATCTGGTTGCGGATAATAATCTACCTGTTGCATGGAAGTTTGTCGGCCTCGCTATACGTGCTGGCCAGTCTCTGCATTTGCATCTTGTATCTGGAAGCCACCATTTGACTTTGAGGGACAACCAGGAGCTAGCGAGACGAGTTTGGCATTGTTCATTGATGCTAGAACGGTATGGCACACATGACTCTAGCTCGTGCTTCACACCTTCCCTGAACTTAATTTGCTAAAGATTTTTCACACAGGATTATTGCCATGAAAATGGGCATTACAACCTTAACGAAACATTCTTTCGAAACCCCTCTTCCTATTCCCGGTGATCGGGACTACATCGACCGCCTCTCGTTCAATGACTCGGCGGACCGAAACGCGACAGTTGATCGTCCCTCAATCATAGAATTCTTTAACAACTCGACGCGCCTCTACAATCGATATAATGACATCATTCTGATCCAAGAGGAACTCCGATCAACTAGTAACTCCGGCGCACGCAAGAAGATTGATGCCTTAGATCCCCAACTACTCATAAGTGTCGATCAATCCCTCGCCAACTGGCAAGCTGGATTGCCGCCTTTTCTACACCCAGACACCAACGTCAACTCATTGAACTACCTCCTAGCGAAGCGACAACACAACATCCTCCGTATCCGCTATCTACACATGCGTCTCCTCCTCTGGCGCCCGCTATTGGCCATAGTTGCGGCCACTTCACCGGACATTGACGCGCGCTCACGAATGCAAAAGCCCACCTCCCAACCATCACGGCGAGGGTTAGCTATAGATAAAATCGAGATACCGCTGACTCACATAATCGCTCATGAAAGCGCGGTAAAATGCATTCTCGCCGCAGCGGAGATAATCAATATTATCGACGAAGTCGAGAGTCGTGGTACAGATGTCATAAATGGGTATGACACCCTCTCCATACCAGCGGTTTGGGAGACTACAGGATATGTGTTTGCATGTGCGCAGGTTTTCATTGCTGCTCGCAGGTGCCCTAAGGGCGTAATAGACGACCTTGGAGGGATGCAAGTTATTAGCGAAGGAGCATGGACGAGTATTGAGTTGATGAGGAAATATGCCATTATTTGGCCTCGCGCGAAAGTTTGTTTGATGGCGTTGGAGAAGTTGGATTCCATGTTTCCCCCTGGGAGGGATGAATATACTGATGGACCACGCGATAATGCGATGAATGATTTGTCGTGGTTGGAATGCCTGCCGATTGATCTGCAAAGTTAACGACTAACACAAGGTTGGATAGAGATGGTGGTTTGGTAATTGGATCGTTGGCTGGCTGGTGTAGATCGAAGAACTCCTCGCCAGCAGACGAGTCAATTGACTAGATATTTGTGGCCTGACTGACAAAGATTGAGGCCCCTGTGATGGTGTAGGTTTTGCAAAAGTTTGTGCTTTTGATTTTGCGAACATGGCACGCACATTTGTCTCGTGTTCTCTAGGCTTGGACACTTGTTGGCCGATTTTTGATTTAGTTTATGTAGTCTTCAAGATGTTCCTCATTATGGTCTATTTTGTGCCCTAAAAGTCCTTTCGGCAAATTTCCCTTTTTCAAAAGCAGATATTGACATCATTTCTCATGCGATCAATAGGAGCATCATTCAATTAAGAAAGAAATTTATCTGAAAACAATCGAAAGCACATGACTTTGGCCATTCATCCGCCGTAAATTTGTACCTAGGTATGCAGATTCATACAACAGAATCGTTTAGTTATATAAGTGAAACATAACGGCGCGGGGTGCAAGTGAGAATTTTTCTTTCCTTAGAAGGAGAGAAGTAGAGGTTTAAATATCAAGATGGAGAAAAAACAAGAAAACCGATTCGACAGAAGTGATATTCGGGCTTCAGAGCCTTTCGGAGATCCTGATATTCCAATTCAAACATCCCCATTGCACGATGGGCAATTTCCAATGATCCGCCACACCCTGAAGGTTCCCAAGTTGAATGAGGATATAAGAATATAATTCAGTGGAAAAAAATACAATTAGAATGACTTAAGAAGAAAGAAAACAGAGGAAGAAAGGTTAAATACAAACGTACGAGTCTTATGCGCGAGAAAAGCGATGCCGGCGTATCGTCTTAAATTTATATACAAAAATGTCGCTGTTGGTAAAAACAATACCAAAAATGGGGGAAAGAAATTACAAACACAGAAGGTAAAAATCGCAGACATGCATCATCACAATAGTGCATGGATAAATCGTACCTGATTGAACACCATCTATGCCGCTGGTGCAGACCAGACACACGTTTTGGCTCTTACTCCTTCCTCTCGAGGTTAAATCCACAACACACTCACCACTATACAAACAACTATCCCCAGTAAACTACCCCGTATCTCCTTTTCACACGACGAGATTCTACTCCGCGTCGCACAGATGGTGTACGAAGAGGATGGAGAAGAAGTTGCAAATGATGATGACGATGATGATGACGAGGGGAGGGAAGACGAGATTTGGGAGCCCGAGGAATTATCCACAGTTGAACTCAGGGGATAAGTATATTTGAGATGAGGTGTTTGTCGTTCTGCCCCTCTAACAAGAAGTGGGAGAAGGTTAAGTCGATTGATATCTTTCTGTATCAGAAGGCTGGAAGGTACGGCATTGGGACTCGTCGGATAAATTGATGAGGAAATGCTGTCATTCGATTTGTGAGGGGACGGTTGCTCTCGTTGCTGTTGCCAGTATGATGCATAGATAGGATGATGGATATGTCCGATTTCTGGTGGAAAGTGAAGGTTGGTCACTCCATGCGATTCAGGTAAATCTTTATTTAGTTTCTCATTATCATTGTCGTTGGCGTTATGGGGGTATCGTGGTAGGCTTGTATGGCCGTCTTCGAGAGGATGTTGTTTTCGCTTTTGTTCTTTGTGCTGGATTTGCTGGCTTTGCTGATGGACATTAGGATATACTCCTGGTACTCCCCGCACTCTAGAAATGGAGATTGAACGGAAGACATCTATGTTGAATGGGTCAAGTTTCCATAGCCCTTGAGGTATCGACAGTGTTTTTTCCCACGACTCATCACCAAAGGTGTGGTGTTGACATAGCTCTGACCAGACGAGGCAGATTTCTAAAGATATAGAATCACATGTGAGCAACAGAACTAAGACTGAAACTAACATAAACGACATACCGTCAATATCATTTACAAGGAAGTTGAGGGCGGCGGCATCCTCCATGTAGAACGTATCTCTCCTATAGTTGCTAGACAAGGCCGGGAGGAGATGAAAATGGTACCAAAGAAACGAAACAATCAACACAGAGACGCTTGCTCCTACAAACTTCTGTTGCATATTTGAAGCTACCTCAACGCCATTCTCCTTTGGAGGAAAGAATGTGACTTAGACAAGGATGACTGATAATGGCTGCGTGATAAAAAAGAGAGCAAACAGAGGTCTTTCAACTCATCCACATCCATCAATGGAAGAGCTGTAGGAGAGATAGCACAGCGGGATGTCGACCATCCACACGATATATTGAGTTCAGCTCGCAGTAACTTCACCGCGTAGTTATGGCCTTTCTCTCGGACTTTAATTCGTAGCCTTTTTGTCAACAACGGATGGATTCTATGCAATGGCCGCATGGGAAGTATATAACATCCCAGCAACCCCATATTACCCTCGTCAACCATCAGCATTTTTCTTCTATCCTTCTCTTAGATGCCCCCTCTTTCGCCAACAACTTTAAAAAAAGATTCCATGATACCCAGGTTTTTATCCTTTACTTCACCAGCACGAAACTGGAGTGGCGGCCTCACTCCCAATCAGGGAGCAGAGAACCCAGCGAAACGTTCAGCTAGCTAAACCAAGTGGAGGACACCAGGCATGAACCCAGCTCTCTTGTATGTTCAGCCTTGTGTCAGCGAGCAGGCCATCATCACAGGGCCTGCTGGGTTGGTGAGAGCAACCGAACCTGGTTTTTCACACAGAATATCTCTCCTGTGATTCAACAGGTAAAGAAACACCTCCTCGAAAAGCTAACTATCTCCACTGCTCCATGCCTGCGGTCCCTCGTTGACTTTCTTGGAGCTTTCTTAGTCTGTTCCGTTGCTTTATTTTGTCTTATTATCCCTGCTGATTTTTGGAGCTTGAACCTACTACGTAACCTTTGGTTAGTTACTAAATTAAAACCGGCTTGGGGGCCAAAGGTCAGTCGTCCTATCAGTGGATATTTCCAATAAAATAATATTACAATAATATACATTTTATGATAAATATATATATATATATATAGCATCTCATATGCTAACTAATTCTCAAATTAGCAAATTACTATGGAAAATTAAGGTAAAGTCGAGTGTGTCAAGCATACTAATGCAATTACACTTTATGCCACTGACATCATTCATTCCTTTGCGAAACTTCTTCCGTGTTCTGTAGTGTAATCGGTCCCTTCCTTCTATCTCATCCATTTGTTATATTGGTAATATGTCCGACTTGGAAATATTTTGTTACATTGAGAAGTCATCTGCTGTTCGCTCTGCCGAGATTCTCGAGGCTGCCGGTCTGAGATGTTTCGTTGGAGAGCTAGTAGTTGCGCGACATTACCCACTGTTTCCTGCGATTATTTTGTGGCGGTTGCAGACGAGCAGGCTTAGTTCTATAGACAAACGACTTGAAGAAAGCACGGTAAGCTAGCTAGCCAGGTTATTGGACCTAAACTCAAACCGGTGGGAGGTAAACAGGAGCTATAGACATTAAAACTCTGTGCAGCAGTGATCGGTATTCTCTCTGGTATTCTCTCTGAGCACTACGTGGATGGGCAGCTGAACGAAACGATTACTGGATACGTTGAGGTCCAATATGCGTACCTACTTGGGTGTTTTCAAGGATCTTATTGCTTGCTTGAGCTTCGACTAAAGCTCACGCCCGGTGACATCCAGTATTTCGTAGATATTGGCGGACGAAAACTCATGCTACACTGGGAGAAAAATACCCCTGACCAACAGCAATACTTTCGTTGCTTTGCGGAACTGGGGGCGGATCCGTTGACCGTCGAATTGGACGAACAGCAGGAGGGATGAGCAGTAGAGAAAGTGTGACCCCTGAATAAAGACAGCAGAAATGCCTCTAGCATCATACATATCGGGCATACACTTGATTTTTCAATCTCGGCCGGAAAACCTTCAGCGTGGGTCTCAACATTCCAACCACAGAACACCATTGCGCATATTAATATAATTCAATATTAATATAATTCAACTGAAAGTCAGTGTGGAAGGGTGTGATGTGGGTGTGTCTTAGATGTGATTGAAGTTGAGTGTGGTTTAAGAGCTGGGCCGATTGTTATTCAAAGTGTATCCCTCACCGTATGTATTCTGTATATATCTCACAGATAAATCCAGTCAAACCCTGTCAAATATCAAAACACCCCAGCTGCTCAGCAGTCCGCGACCCCTCCCCATAAATCTCACCTTCATCCCATGTTTATTCCCTTCAGAAGACAAAAACCTTCATTTTCAGCAATTCAAGGTGACTTCTGCCTCCAGTTCTTTTCATATGCAATTAGTTCTCTATTCTCGCACCTGTTTTGTACTACGTCTACGGCAGTGTTAGAAAAAATGCAACGTCATTCCTCCATGGCTATATTGAAGCCAATATTCAATCCTGAGATCAGCGTATATTTGATGTCATCCAGTTGGTTGCTCAGAAGGGTTGGCGAACTTACAAAGCAACAGTTGTTCGCAAACAACTTCAAAAGTAATCAGAACCTTCATTTATTTTGGGTTTCTTTTTCCTTGGAAGCAGATCGCTATCTCGTCAATGAAAGCTATAGTTATCAGTCGAGCGATCTCAGATATGATGAAATAATCGATGAATTAGATAACTGATCAAAAGGC
>NW_001813982.1:6410648-6413003 GCF_000149585.1 Histoplasma mississippiense | reverse complement strand
AAGAGAGGGAATAATATACAGATGCGGTACGGAGAAAGAGACGGCTGGAAGCTCTGAGCCATCTGTCCGTTTCCAGGCTCCATCACCACAACTATATAGGCCAGTGACTGTCAACGTCTTTAGGAATGACAGCCCAATGACATACCTCTCCAACGTGGACCGTTCAGTACACTGGCTACAAACCGCCGATTCGTCAGAAGAATTAAAAGCTCAACCAATGGTAAGATTGCAATCCAATGCTGCCCGGAGGGAGCAAGAAAGAAGAACAAGAGTTTGTGGCTGTACCGCAGAAGGAATTCGATTCATTGTTTTGCAATTGGGCGCAAAGGAGAGCGAACACAGACCAGAGGGCACTGAATGAGAGTACAAGGGGTTGAGATGACTTACAAAACTAGTTTGCATCAGAACGAGGCAAAATAAATACAGGAAGAGACCATGGCGATTGAAGGAGGAAACAGGAAGGGAATCTGGGCAGAGACAGAGCCCCCAATGGCCACTGAGCAAGAGTCTGTCGATCTGTCAATGTGCAAGTGTTTCTCTCGCGCAGATGTTCGCATGAGAAGCAAATTGAGGTCTGGGAAGCGCAAGACGACGGCACTAGCCCCGATGTGGCGGCGAGCAGCACGACAATTTTTGATCGCTTAACGGGCACCTCCCAACGGACTGGACACCTCTGTTGCAAGTCTGGAGGGCAGTTAATTATTCGTGTCTGGCTTTTTGGTCGCTATCTTTGCATTCCCCTCAGTTCTCACGGCTCCATCCAGCCATCCCTGTCAACAATTAACGATTCAGTGTGGAGATTTGGGCGTCGACTTTTTTTATCGTTATCATACCCTCCTGAGTGCAGGGCTCGTGAGAATAACGACAGGGGCAGCGACAGCGGTAGTTATGCAATGCGATCCAGCCTCGTCTCACCCGAGAAAAAGCCTGGCTACAACTCTGGCACGACTGTTGAGCTGGTACAGGTGGCATGCACGCCAAAGCGAACTAGAGCCGTCGCAAGTTACGTGTCAATCAATGCCAGAGCTCTTCATTTTAATCTAGGACCCTCTTAACCCTGGCTGGCTTTGGCTAGGTAAGCCTTTGCCCTAACCAGGTCGATCGCTAATCGAGAACTGGGAGGAAATCGCCAACCGACGTGAGGCTCATCAAAGCGTCATTATTCTTCTCGAATAATGGAAAATGAGCCCGTACGAGGCAAACAAGAAAAGGAACGAACTAGAGTAGAAACCTGCCAAACTTTGAAGTGCAAGGGGTGTTAGTTCGGCTGTCAGGCGCCTGCTAGCTCTTCTCGGTGCAACACTTCTCCCCCAGTATCGGGCAGCTAAACTAATCGACGACTACCCCAAAGTTCAACAGCGGCTCGAGAGCGACAATTCCCCTGTCGTGCTCATTGCCAGCGTGGCACGTGCAAGGAACGACAGATGAAGCAATCATGGTGAAGTTCCCGCGACCCAAAATTTCTCGTCTTCACCAGATGTGTGCAAGCCTGGCGAACCAGGAATATCTGTGGTACAGATGTCATAGTAATCTTGGTTCTTTAAAAACCAGCACAAATCCCGGAAAGCTCAGCCACCTCTGGGTGCCAACACACCAAAAAGTCAATCAACATCAATTCGATCCAGCCACAGACGACTTCGACTGCGGAATCGAAGCTGGAATTTACTATTTCCGATTCAGCTTATCGAACAAAAAATCACGTTCCGCCTGCCAATCTCACACATTCTCGTCAAGAGCACCCCAGATTACAATGCGTTTATTGCAAAAGTTTGAGCAACCCGTAGAGCATAAAGCATGCCGTTTGGAAACGAATGGCTGCTGGATGCCATCGCCGTAGAAAAGGCGGTGAAAGCACCACTCCATATCCCAAAACAACGTTTACTAACAAGCAACTTAAACCCTTGAGGTCCTCAGGGCGTGAAGCCGCTCCACAGACAGACTTATTTGGTATCGCCAGGTTCCACCATTCTGGAAACAACACACAGACCAGCCGGAGAATAAAACCCAGATTGATGACGTTATGATGGATGTAGTAGGCTGGTTCACCCTCCATAAAAGGCCGTATTTCTGGCTTCAAGGAGTCCACGTTGCAAGCAAAGGTTAGCTAAAATACTAGCAACCCCTCAGTTCTCACTACGATCCCATCAGTTTTTTGACGGGTTCACAAATTTTTCTACAAGAGTGGCTAATAATAGAGGGCAATGTCAGGGCTTAAGCTGCGTTCATTAGACATGGATACTAATCTTCTTCACTCTTCTCCGTTTATTTCACTTTTAAACCAAAAACACCTCCGATATCCGGCGGTTTCTAATCCATCATGCAAAGCCCAATGGAAATCCAGAACATATCGATATA
>NW_001813982.1:6405590-6407126 GCF_000149585.1 Histoplasma mississippiense | reverse complement strand
GACTGATGTTAGCATCGATATGCATTCCGCATTACGAGTGAGAGGAGGGAACATCAGCACAACCAACCAGTGATATGTAAAATACGACCATGAAGCTTTCCATCTTTAGCTTCTTGTGCATCATCGCCAGCAGAAGTCCAGAGCGGTCGAGATGCTAGGAGCAAGAGAGCTAGGACTAACTTGACCATGGTCCGTTCACTCCTCCAGGTTGGCAATTGAGCCAACGGTGATGGTAGCTCAAGAGCATCTAAGGGCGGACTGGAAATTTGTGAAAGGAAATCTAGGCATCAAGCAAGGGAAAACATGAACACTGCTGCCGTCTTTTGTTGCATTTGACATCTGCAGTACGGAGTACATCTGGAATGAATATGTTCGGTGGATCGACTAGGGCTGGAACCAGTCCGAAACAGGAAAATGTTTCTTGTCATGTGACGTCATACCCGCTTCAACCTTCACCCGAACATTGAAAATATCGCTGGGTTGGCAACGAGAGGCTTTTAGATAAGGACTGATCCAAATTCTTGAGAGAGCTTGACGCAAGATAAAGAATTGAGGATAAACCCCAAGGCCACAGGGCCATTTGCGACGATGGGGAAACCCCTTTTAATGAACTAAATTGAAGAATTCTTGATCTGGCAAGTTCGCTGAAAGGCAAGGAAGAAAAAAGCATGGTGTATCAAATTACTTGGATGAGTGTTGGAGCAGTTTGGATCAAGTAGATGGAATAATGCCTCAAAATTGCACCTCATCTTCGACATGGTCTCAAGTAATCCCGAACTGGCTGTTCGCATTAGTAACGAACTACCTCTCTTGTCTCCTGCTAGATTTTTAAGAATCTCTTTCTACGTAGGTACGAAATGGTGTAGCAGGGGAAGAAATGGGCAAAATAAGAAATGGGCAAAATTTAGTGTGGGGTATAACAGGCATGTAATATTTCATCTGCCAACATTCGCTCCCCCTTCTCGACATTCCTTTTCCCTCTCTCAATTGTTGCTAATAGTCTTCCACATATATTCCCTCCCATCCGTCCTAGTAGTCAACGCGAATCGAGTTGACAAACTGCACAATCATGGCCCACTTCCCAAGCCTCGAGCCAGCCTTTACGATGCAGGTAAATGAGCCATACCCCGCATCACCCTCGTTTGTTGCTGGAGCTCAATGACGACTTGGACAACCCCGATTGATATACCAAAGAGGCATACTGACCAAATCGGTTGAAAAACAAAAATGAAAAACAGGTCAAAATCAAACCTCCAACTACTGTTGGTGAGCTAGATTGAAAATAATCCTCCCATCAATACAAAAACTCCATGGGATTTAATTCAGCCACGATACAATGTTGTCAAGCAAGCAAATGACAATAAATCGGATACATTCTGATCTATCAACCCGGACAAACAGGAAGTTTTTCACGCGGAACCAAGCTTATGGTTACGGTATACATCAATCAATCTCCCTTACTCCCTTCTACGCGGAGTCCAGACACTTATAGAAAATAAAGCGACTTATTTTCTAATATGATTTACCTTCTATATC
>NW_001813982.1:6402382-6403567 GCF_000149585.1 Histoplasma mississippiense | reverse complement strand
GGAGTTCAAGTGCTGTCGTCACCTCCGACATAGTGGATGCGCTCCGGGGTAAGTTGCTGTTGAGGATGATTGTTCGTATAATCGACAAATTAGCCCATGGTAAACTATCTTGAGTTCCGGGCCTAGATTTTTGCCTTCCTTGCTCTCTTTCTGCCGAGCCAAGATTTATGTCAAAAGGCCCTTCCGTAGGACATATTGCTCTTTTATTCTTTCGATACTGAGACTGTGCGAAATATCAACAGGTGGACTGTAAATTGGATAAGCTCGCTTGGCAGACTAGTTTGCGGGGAAGCTTGGTGAACATTAGTTAAATTATCTTATTTCTAAAGCGGAAAAAGCTAGCTCTCGCGGGCGCTGAGCAAGATATAATACACATTTACAGAGTGAGAGAAGTAAGTGCTAGATAGCCCTTAACACCCCACGTCATAATTTTGGTAACGGTTCCAACAGTATCGGGGCAAATGGCTCAGGGGTGGACCGGATGCAAAAGGGGTTGTGAAAAAGTTGTAGTAGAAAATGCATGTTGGAAGAGTTAAGGTAAAACACCCATCCTGCAATGACATCCGTTTTTATAAAGGCGTAACGTGTTTTCTTCAGGAAACAGAATATCAGGTGAAAAATATGAATTTTATTTCTTCGTCTCGCCGCTTCGTAATGGCAAAAAATGGCTCGCATCAATAGAAAACAACGACTATAATAATATTGTGGCGGACGTAAAGCTTGCGAAAACAGAATTTTCTGCCACCCCCTGAAAAATAGTAGCAAAACACCGCAGAAATAACCAAAATATCCACGTATCTCTAAAATCATTCAAATATCATCCAATTCATTCAAATACGCACCTTTATCATCAAATCTGCCAATATGCCCCCCCAGCTCAGCGAATTTACCACCAATGAGATCGTACGCCTTCTAAATGATGGTTATATGCCTGCTCAGATTGCGCGGACCATTGAGTGCAGTCTGGCCACTGTATATCGAATCCAACGAAATATTCGCTGCTTTGGAACTGCTAGAAGTCCTCGTTCAACATGGGGTGTAAAGCCAAAGATCACACCGGATATCTTGTCAGGTTTGGAGGACTTTTTTGAGGCATATTCAACTGCATATCGCGATGAGGCTGTCTGCTTTGTGAAGGATGATTTGATGTTGATATCCACCCTCGATCGATATCTAGATGTGAAG
>NW_001813982.1:6384321-6399773 GCF_000149585.1 Histoplasma mississippiense | reverse complement strand
TTAGAATTTTCTTTTGTTTCAACTATCTATCGGGGCGATGACGGTGACGGTGATGGTGACAGTGGGTAGATTGGCAAATGATGTGTGTGTGGGTGGAGGGGAGCGTGATCATGTTCGACGTACCCAGAAGCTGACGTCGAGGTTTCCGCTGCCTCCAAACTCCCTGTCGCCGGTTTGGAAGGTGACGGTCATGCGGTCATCCTTGTGCAGGTCCTCGTGGAAACACTCTCTCGAGTGGGCCCGGAGGAGGATGTTATGTGAAGATGCGACCCCTATCCATCCCAGCAACGAGACCAGCACCGTGGCCGCAGAAAATCGCATGGTGTGTCCTCGTTCCGGGACCCGGCGTGTTGGAGCTACGTTCAATTGGGTTTTCGGGAGGACGAGGCAGAATCCGCCGGGAGATACGCTGCTGGGTCTTCTAGAAAATTAAAGACGCTGGAGAGCGTTGCAAGCATATGTGTTGGGTATAATTTGCTCGTCGAGGTCGTGAATAGCTGAAATCTGGCTGCTTTTATTTAGCCTTTGCCGTTCGTTGATTGGGCCTGAGGTGGAGATGCACAATTGGTCTCTTTGTCCCACCGTAGCCTGCTTGGCTTAACATGTTGACCAAACTCACACCAGCTCATCATGCACGACCCAGCAGCCCAAGTCCAACTATCTGTGGACAACTCATCACTTCTTGCTGCTTCACTTACCGTTCGACCTGTCAGCCAGAGGGGATTCCGTAATGGGTTCTTTTCTTACTGAGTAGTGGGATGGGCGGGCGGATTGTGGGATGTACGACGAGCTGGCTGCTGTTATATGGCTCCGATTGCTCAGATGGCCCTTATTCTGCCAGAAAGAGGCAGTCATGCAGAGATTCCTAACAGACAACAGTAGGTGGATGTGTGTGCCATTGGCATTGACAAACAATCATCCAGGCATTTCTAGGTTGCGCTTGCTTATGCTTTCTCCAACTTCTATTGACACTTACGCTTGCGATTCTCTAAAAAAACTGTTGTATATTCCTGTGACAGAATATAATTGGTGATTTGATATCACCTACGAAGAGATCCTCTCTTCTATATACCTATATTTCTTTTGCTCATTCTATGGTTCCCCAGCTATCTTTTACTTTTGTTTAGTGGAGTTCTAAACTAGGAAAAAAATAAATATTTCAAGGTTAATTTCTGGAAAGAAACTCACCCAGCCTGGCTGGCTCTGTGAGGAAGATCTCCGTTGTTGGGTGACTTCCTGTTTTCCTCTTCATTGTGAAAAAACTCATGGTACCTCTCCCACACACACTCGCACGTTTATACATAACTTATACCAAATGCTTCAACCCATCCTGCCTATCTGTAACTCATCAGTGGTTTTGAAAAGCGACGGGCTTGAGGAGTGAACGACAGACTAAATAAATAGAAACAACATGCCTGCATATACCGATGGCAGGGGAGGGCTGAAGTTGTCTTTTGCCGATGTCTTCAAGAGCACCAAGACGATCCGGGAGGTGATGGCTGCGGCAGCCTACAAGGTAGGAAAAATGGTTTAGACAGCAATGCCTGGGTGTTCAAATATCCTCCTTTTCTAACAGCCAGAACTCCAGAAAGCCGCAACAGCAGCCAGGAGCAAGAAAGCAACAGCGGACCTAGCTGCCCGCTCCACAACAATCAGGGGATACCCAGTCAATTTCCGCAATGGATCCCCTCCCAGCCTGCCCCCGGGTTACCCTCCGCTCGTCTACGTCCCCGTTCCGTCCAAAGATGCCAACCAGGCGAACGGAACCCAGTCTGCTCTACAATACCAACCCGTTCCCCAAACATCGGTTGATCAGGTGCAAACAAATCCGGCGAGCACTGGCGGCGGTTCCAGCGCGAATAATGCGAGCATCAGTCCAACTTTTCAACAGCAGCAGCCGCAACCGCAACCGCAGTCACAACAGCCACAACAGGGATGGACAACAGATGATGATGATACGCTGCGGAGATTAAAGGCGGAGGATATGAGCTGGAAAGCGATATCAACGTCCATGGGTAGGCCCGTTCAGTCGCTTAAGACTCGGTGGGGGATAATTCGGCCGGCGGTGGAACATAAGATCCCACGACCACATACCAGCGCACAGGGCGAGACTAGCTTAAGATCGCAGCAGCAGCAGCAGCAGACAGACACGAACAGGAGGCACGAGCGGCGAGTTTCATTCTCCGATCCGCTGATCATGGCCGGCAAGGTAGGTGATAAAACGTCATGTCACCTCATATTCCCCCTTCCTCCCCCTCTCTTCTGTGCTAATAAGAAAGAGCCTTCTTCCGTATTGAATATCCCATCTACTATATTTGAAACCAAAGCAACTTCTCCTTTCTTCATTGACGTTTGATTGATAGGTTGCCGACAACTACACGTCCACCTACACACGAACTCCCCACAAGAAGAAAATCCTCTACGTTGACGAGAATTTCAGCCTCGAGGAGATATTGCTCCTCAATAGGCTGGCGGCGCAGTATGATGAGGAGAAATGGCTGCGGATTAGTTCGCGGTTCTATGATAAGACGGGGAAGCGACTTACGCCGCAGGAGGCGAAGGAGTATGTGCAGCGGGGATAGTGTTTATATATATCCTCTTCCTCTTCGTCCTCTTTTTCTTCTTTTTAAAATATGTGAGTTGTTCGATTTTGGGTCTGAATCCGCTTGCTTGTTATTTTTTATCTTTTTTTTCATCTGCTTCTTTGTGTAATGCTACATACATACAGTACATACATTCATAGGGAGGGATTTCCTACAAACATACCATAACATGAAAGACCATGATCGTCTTTACTGTATTCCGTACTTAGGTTACTATTAACTGTCGGAGAGAAGGGGCAATAAAACCGACCTGGGTTAAGTATTGGGTGATAGAGTGAGGGATGGGTGGGGTGAGCAATGAATATCATGATTCTGAACAGTTCTGAATTCTTTCTCTTTCAAAACTGGGAACAGGGTCGAGGGATTCATTAAGTGGTGGTGTGCATTTGTTAGTTACTCAAGTTGATCAGAGTTGTTTTCCCCAAATCCTCAAGAGTTTCAGTTTATATTATGTATAAATTCATTCCAGCAGTGGTAAATGCGCTGTCCAACACCGATGGTCAGATCTCCAGTTCCTATACTCACCATAAAGCCGAAAATTTACCATCCCCTAACTTAAAATTTTTTGTCGCTCCACTTTGCACAACGCCACGCACGCTGCCGCTCTTCGTAGAAGCCTAGGGTTTTCGCGGAAAGAGGGCCAAGATGGTTTTTTCTGGGCCCCTGAAATTCTCCAGTGGTTGCCAGCCGCCAGCCGCTTGGGAGCAAACAAGCAACGCTTTAACCAGTTAAGTGAAACCCGAGCCAGAACCTAAGGTAAGGGGGGTTAGTTAACGTTATCATGAAGAATTGCCTCTCTAGACACATGTCTGTGACGATGGGGCAATCATAATTTTGACTGGACATCCGTACAACGTAATGAATCTTTTGAAGCAACCCACGGTCCAACGGGCGATGCGGCGTGTCTTGTTTGGTGGTTCCCCTGGCTGCTGGGCTGACCCTGATCGATCCGGGCGCCTGGAACCTGGGGGCAGGCCCCATGGACATCCACCGATTGCGGTCCGCGACCCATGGAAATTGTGTGGGGACAGACCACCAACTCCCGCATCGGTTGCCACTGCCAGTCCCCATAGTACATAGTAGTCTGCCGCTGCTCTTCTCACTCTCTTCCCTCTCCCAAAGCCCAACTCTCCTTTCTCACTGGCTTCGCAATTAACTTCCCACTCTCGTTTTCGTTGGTTTTGTCCTTTGGCCTATCCGTTCATTCAATAAGTTTTCAGTTCTTTTTTTCTTTTTTTTTTTTTTCCTTCCTGCGATTCCTTTTCATTCCCTTTCGTTCCCTTTTTTTTTTTTCCCCTTCCCTTCTTGGAAACATCATACGATCCTTTATTTAACAGTAAAAGGACACTACAAAACCAAGGAAATAGAGAAAGGAAATCCCACACCTTCATTAGAACTCCGTTCAAAATATCGTCCTTCGCTTCTATTTTCATACGGCATAAACAATGCGTCTCTCTAACCTCCTCCCACTCGCCCTAGCAGTGAGCCCGGTCGTGGTCTCCGCCGCTGGCACCTTCGGCTTTGCCATGGGCGTCAAGAACGCCGATGGAAGCTGCAAGACGCAGAAGGATTTCGAGGACGACTTCGACGTCCTCAAGGCCCATACGCGGCTAGTCCGGACGTATTCCGCGAGCGACTGCGATAACGCCCTGACTATCATTCCTGCTGCGAAGGCGAAGGGCTTCAAGGTTGTTCTTGGGATTTGGTATGTCTCACTGCCATCTTCTTATACATTATATATATTTATTTTCCATCTGTTTTTATCTGTTGGCCGGTCTTCCCCGTCTGGACAATTAAATAAGTAAATGTCATAATCATGGTAATAAAAATTAACATTTGTTTTATATAGGCCCGATGTGGAAACCTCCTTCAAAGCTGATACTGCGATTCTGAAGAAGGTAGTTAAGGGAAATGAAGACATTATCTCTGCTATCACTGTTGGCTCCGAGACGCTCTATCGCGGCAACTTCACTGGCCCAGAACTCCTGGCGAAAATCAATGATGTTAAGAAACAACTTCCCGGTGTACGCGTGGGCACTGCAGACAGCTGGAATAAATATGATGATGGCACCGCTGATGCCCTTATCCATGGCGGCGTGGATTACCTGTCTGTCCTCCTTCTTCTATTCTCCTCATATCCTCTTGGCCCTGTCCGACAACCTAGCCGGTCACACAATTGAAACGGACGAGCTAACTTGTGTCTGCTTTTCCCTTCCTCTTTTAGGCTCGTCAACGCTTTCGCCTTCTGGCAGGGCCAGGAAGTCGGTAATGCAACAGCCACCCTCTTCGACGACATGGCCCGCGCCATGGCCCACATCCAGAAGGTTGCCGGCTCCCGCGCAAAGGATATCTACATCGCCACCGGCGAAACGGGTTGGCCAACCGGTACGAGCTCCTTTGTTCCCCCTTTGAAACCCAACCCCAACACACCCCCCAACCCCCTCAAATGAAGATAGATTTTATCTATAATCCAGAAAGCCATTCGATGCACTAACCAAACTAAACAGACGGCGGCTCCCACTATGGCAACGCCCAAGCCGGCACGAGTAACCCGAAGACCTTCCACGACAAGGGCGTCTGCGCCCTACTCGCGTGGAACGTGGCCGTGTTCTTCTTCGAGGCGTTCGATGAGCCGTGGAAGCCGGATAGCGTGGGTGATAATGGCAAAGCCGCGAGCGAGAAGCATTGGGGCATGTACACGGCAGATCGGAAGGCGAAGTATCAGGTCCAGTGTTAGGGATGGATAGGAAAAGGGGCGAGAGGACACATGTAGCAGGTAGTTGTGGGTGGGGTCTTGTCCTCTCTTTTCAATTTTGCCGTGTTTGTATTTATTCCTGTTTTTCCCTTTGTTACTGACAGATGTTTTGTTGGGATATATGTATATGCTCCGTTCGGGGTATATGTGGATACCATAGATCGACAGATACCACCTACACCAGGCAATAATTTTTTTTCTTCTTTTTGCCATTTACCTCTGTCTATCTTGGCTATTATTACTGGTGTATGGTATTTTTTCCCCCGCAATTACTCATTTGCTCGTTCTCGCTTTAGGCTGTGTATGTCTCCAAGTGCTTGGAGATGTGTTGTGATACCCAAAGGCGTTCCTAGATACACGCCATATTTCCCCCCTGAGTAATGGAACTATCTTCTCTCTTTTTCTTTCTTTGTAAATTATCTATCCAGAGTAGACCAACAGCGAAGAGCGAGGTCAAAACAATTATTTTGCGGGCAGTCGCGTTGAGAAGACGAATAGTTAGCTAACTTACAATGCGCAGGCCAACGCAGAGTGACTTATTGTTCCTGTACATACATTCCTCCGCTGACCGAGGCTAATGTATCCTATACCGTAAGAGGGTGGTATCCCACGCCCCGATCGTCGGATCTGGTGCGTAATCCCGGTAATTACCAATACGAATAATCTCGCTTGCACCGCGCCCATTCCCTTCTTGGGGATAAAGGGGGACGGGGGACACAAAATTGTAAAGGGGAAGACGGAGCGTGAGTTGGCTTGTTGTGTTGGAAGTCTTGCTATTAATAAAGCTTGCTGTTCTCTAACACCCGTGATTAATTTTGGCTCCCGTTTACCTCCATATCCCGTCAATCTCGGATTCAGGGTCGACGGGTGGCAACCAGAATTTAGAGTGCCGAGCGGGTTCAGCGCCATGGTTCCATCGCCTGTCTATCCTTCTTGTTTACTTCTCCTTTACTACTTCGGGTAGCTGTCACCTCTCGCCATCCCTCGTCGTCGTCGTCGTCGTTGTTTGTCGTGTTCCTCTTCTTCCGCTTTTTCGTTCTTCTTCTTCTTATATATTCTTATCTCCTCTTGTTATCTGGCTTGGTTTGGTTTTTGGTATTTTTATAAATATTCTTATCTTCGGGCACGTTGTCCGAAGCCCCCCCCCCCCCCAATTCTCTGCCCAACCCCCGTCCACCGCTTGTCGCCTCAATCCTGTCAACGTGTTCGCCTAGGGAGAAAAGAAATAAACCAGGGGAAAAGAGCTAGAGGGAGGAGAAAAACAAAAGAGAAAAAAAGAACCAATAAATAACCTGCCCACTCAGCCCTCAACTGCCAGTCCTCCCCTTTGCAACGTTGGCGTTTTTCTCAGGTTGAACAGGAACACCCGCCAAACACCAACACCACCCGGCCTGCGTCTGTATTTTATTCCCCCCTCCCATCCGCATTGTTTGATTTCCATGCTTCAAGATTCCGGGGTATATTCAGAGCAGCAAGCGGGTGCTTGCTGCCACAGACGACACGGAAAGTACGTGACGTGATATATATTTTTTTTTTGTCCTTGGTTTCCTTGAAATAAAATAGAAAAAGAAACGAAACATGTCCAATCCGCTTCCTCTGCACACAGACACTCCCCCCTCTAGTCTACATTTTTACAATGGGATGAAGTTAACTTACACCTTCTCTCCCGCATCGAAACTGGGCTAATCTCTACCTGTCATCTCCTTCGTTCTCCAGGCTTAGATCTGTCCGCGGATTCGACCAACCCTGTCTTCCGTTTAACAGCTGTTAACGGACAGAGCCAGACAACCCCAGTCGGAGACCTTCCTATCGCGACAATACCATCTCTGAGGCGCTCAGTGACTCCAGGGGCTTCAGGCCTCCAGGCTGCTCCCTCGCTCGGATTGCCGCCGTCCCGAATCCCC
Organism: Histoplasma mississippiense; assembly: GCF_000149585.1. NCBI lineage: Eukaryota > Fungi > Ascomycota > Eurotiomycetes > Onygenales > Ajellomycetaceae > Histoplasma > Histoplasma mississippiense. The sequence goes on along the minus strand of NW_001813982.1, from coordinate 6,392,511 downwards.
TCCCCGGCTCCTAGCAACTACGGTGCCGCCAGCAGTTTGGTCTCTCTTCCATCGTTACCCAAGTACCACGCTGAATCTGATTCCCTCTCCTCATCTCCGGAACACAGGAAAACTGATAGCAGCGTTTACTACACTACGGCCTGGGGCTCACCGTATGCGACTCCGAGTCCCAAGCGACATCCCTCGTCTTTTCTGAGAAATCGTCGACGGGAAGAAGGAGGTTATAGCAATAACACTAACAGCGAGGAAGATTCTCCTTCGTCCACGAAAAGTACCCATTCTAATTCAAGAAAGATAAGTGGTAGCAATCACAAAGGTTCCGTAAAACCGTCCTCCTCGCGCGTCTCAAGGCGCTTCTACGGGTCCATCGGCCGAGGCGCGGCAAGGGGCCGACAGGGGAATCCTATCAAGGATTTTACGGAAGAGTGGATCAATCAGTATCTGTCCGGACAGCCGCGAACAGAGCGCACAAACTGGTTAAGTGACGACTCAGCGGATAGTGGCACGGGTTCATTTCTGACTGCCAGAAATCACCTGAGCGAGGACCAGTCTGAAGGTTGGCTTGGTCTTGAGGACGATTCTCAGGACGAAGACCTCCTCAAAACCCCCACGTCGCGCAGCTTTGGTAGAAACAAGTCCAAGGACTTGCTTCTTCCTCGGGACAACGGCCGTCCGCCTCGATCTCGCGTCCTGCCGAAACACATCCCTAAGAAAAGCACGGATACTTTGAAACAGTCCGACTTTTGGGATATCGGACACGAATTGGCCCCTACTCCTACCTCAGCAGCAGCAATGTCGGACAAAGAGGCTTCGTCCAAAGCTTCCCTAAGCCCTCATCCAAACGGCTCCTCGTCAGCTGGTGACTTAAGCCTTCCGATTTCGCCCATTGATAAGCCACTTCCCCCACCACCACCGAATGAAGCCAATGGCGGTGTCAATCATCCCCCTCTCCCTGCCAGTCCACTTGTTGTCCCCAAACAGACCAGGACGTCAACCCCTGGTTTTCAACGACCTAGGAAGAAAGTGCAATGGGGAAAGAAACAGTGCATCATTGCATTACCCCTTGAGGACCGTCGTGGTTCCAGCCAGGGCGGCTTCCATCTGCTTACACCCACTGATGTGGCGAGCCGGCTAAAGAAATGGGAAGAACAGGGATATGACGACGGATCCCATGTCAAGGGGTTAGATGCCATCTCACAGAGCCGGCCAGCATTCCCAGACCCCCACGAATCTCAGAGGGAATGGCGGGAGAACAAATATACCATCAGTTTCCCCGATCAATTCGAGTGGGAGGCGTATGTCAATTTCCTCAAAGAAGAAAAGTTACGTGCATTGGGTGTATTCCTCGACTCGGACCCACCTGCTTCAGCCACCGGTATTTCCCCAGGGGGATCTTTACCTTTGAGCCAGGCTTCGTCTCAATTCCCTAATACTAACCTTCCATTCCCTCCACCAATCCCAACATCATCCGCAGCTAGTAACACATTTGGCCTGCCCACGAACGCCTTCTCCGCCCCACTCAGTCAAGCTACACTAGCAGCCTCAACACCTGGCGCATTTGCGTCACCTGCTACATCACCATTTGGCTTACCGAGCAGCTCCTCCTTCCCTGCTCAGCCTGGTCTCATTGGCACAGATCATTCCTTCAATACCCAAGGGTTCCCCTTCATTCCCTTCCAGCCCACACCCCCCGCGCAAAGTGCTTTGGCGTCACCGAATTTCTTCGTCGGGCACCAGGGGGCTGTTTCTCCTGCGGGTTCTGTGGCGAATAATTTGGCGAATATAAATAATATAAATTTCTATGCTGCCGCCTATTTCGCCCTGTGGCGTCTGATGATGCGAAGCAGATACATTTGCAGTTCCCTAACACGGCGGGTTTGCTGTCACAGTTGCAGGGCCCGCTTCCCATTTTATCGCAGCAGCAGCAACACCATCAACAGCCACAACAACAGGAGAAGCGACAGCGACCGCACGAAGAAGATCCCAGTCAACTCGTTGCCCCGCGTTCGAATACCGAAACACCGGCGGATTCCGATGCCACAAACTCCCCATCGTCGGGTCCAGAAATTGCCCATCCAACCCCTCGTGGACATCGCCATAACGTGAGCGAAACGCTACAGAAGGGTGTGGAGCAGGCGGAGTACCATCTTGAAGATGTCATTAGGCGTCAATTGGAGGAAGAAGATAAGAATGAACACGATTGCGAGCCTACTGATGATTTAATGAAGTCGCGGTGGGCTGTGGCTGATGAACCCGTGTTAAATCTTTCCAATGTGCCAGCAAAGGTGTTGCCGCAGCAGTTGCTCTTTGGTGGGCAAAACGATGATGGCGAAGGTGAAGGAGATCTCCCACTCGATGCCTCCGACATCAATACAAACCCTAGCCTCTCAGGCTCCTTCCATGGCCAGTTTGGCGATCAAACAAGTACAACCTCTTTCAAACCACGACACAGGTCGTGCACGTCTGCGTCGACCCTCAACGTCGAGGCCAGGGAAATTCGACCCATCCGGCTCCTTCGAGTCCAACACCTTTTTCTTTTACAGGATCTAGCTTTCCAGCCACCGCAACAACATTTTACCACATTATCCCATCTTTCAATACAAACAATAGCTTTCCAGCCCTCGCATTCTATCTTTCAGCCCGCGCGTGTCACAACACAGCGCTACCTCTTCCAGTGCCTTCAACGTGACTGCGCCATCATTTGCGCCGCTGGGGGGCAGTAATAAGAACACATCTCCCTCCATCTCCTCAAATACCAACTTCAATTTCTCCACTGCGTCTTTTAACATAGACGCACCTGTCTTTAACCCGGGCCGCAGCTTCGCCTCAGGTTCTACGGCAGATGTCCCCAGCAAGACGGCCGTGTCCGGTTCCGACGGTACCCACGCAACAGCAGGCTTCACAGGCGGCAAGATATTTGGTGATTTCGACATGTCATCTGTAATCATCAAGCCAGCCAAGCTGTCGAAGGCGATTCCAATAATTCGACCGGATGACATTAGTATGAATAATACCAATGTAAATAATAAGAAGAAGAAACCTGCAGAAGCTGCGGGGACAGTTGGTCCTCTTGGCCGGGAGAAGCGTGCTAGAAGGGAAGGGAGCGACGGGGACAAGGAGGTTGAGTTTGAGCTTCCGAGTCATAGTCCAGTTGGTGGGAATGGAGATGATATGGTGCCGCTTAATGATATTGTTGTGCCTGCGGGTGGAAAAGAAAATGCGAATGCTGTGTCCGGGGTAGTTACGGGAGAGCCAGAGGTAGATCAGAATATCGGCACTGATAGCAAAGACATCTATCCTGTCGCTCCTACCACTGCAGATACCATGACAACTGTTGAGAGTGTCACTCCCGTTTCAAAGGATACTCCTGTTAGCCAAACTGCAGAATGGCGTCCTTTTGAGTTCAAAAACAGATTTGAGGCTGCCGCTTTCAATGATGCGTTCCCTTCTGGTCCTGGGGTTCATGGCCTCCAAATGCTATCGGACTCCAAGGGACAGAACCGGGTTGAGCCTGCGAATGAGGATCCTGCTGCAGTTACAGTGGAACGTGCTGAAATCTCCGTTGACGAGCAAATCTCCAAGAGCGTGGGTAGTGAAGTTGTTGATAGCTCATCTAAGGTGTTGCCCTCGGTACTTAAGCCTACTGCGGAGGCCTTTGAGTTCAAACCTGCAGCTCCGGTCGTTACTCCAGTTCCAGCGCTTGTTAAGCAGATGCAGCCATCATCTGGTCCAAAAAATAACGTTGGTCTCGAAGGTTCCCGTTATGCTGTATCCACGCCGCCTTCATCTCCACCACCAGCCAAGTACCTCGCAAGTACCATTCCTCAACACTCTCCTATGGTTGATAATCTCAGAGCTCTGGAAGAGGAGGAGGAAGAGACGTTGCCACTGAGTGAAGTGATGACTGAGGATGCGGAGCACGATTCCCTCAATGAGGATGAGATAGATGCCGTCATGAAGCAGCTGAATGACGATAACGCAGATCTTGGTATTGAGAGATTCAACACCCCACAGCCTCCAAACCAGGATATCTTTGCAGGCCAGTCTACCCAACCGCAGCTGGTTCCCAGCTATACTGTTCGCAGTAACGCTCCCAGCCCAAGTATAAAAGGCAGCGATCGCCCCTTCAGAAATTTGCCCAGGATACACTCAGATCTTGATGGGAAATCCCAGCACCTACTATCGCCAAAGCGAAGCGCTCTTAGTGGCGGTAGTCAATCCCCTGTACGACATCTCAATAACCCCGAGATCGAACACGTGAGTGATTGGGACGATGCTGTTTCCGTTGGCGAGGACGCGAAGCTGCGACAGAGAAGCATCTTCTTCGATCGACATGTGAACGAGATTGTCGGCAGGATCCTTGAGAACCGTCTTGATCCTCTCGAGCAGACGTTAGGCATCATCCAGCAATCGCTTGACGTTCTTGCTTCACGATCAGTTAGCCAACGCAGGAGTATCTCGGCTGAAGTTGTTGAACATAGTGACGCAGATGATGAGGATGAAGGGGAGGACGACACTTTCATGAAATATAGGTCAAGATCTCCGCTGAATAGGAGGGATAGACGTGTGGATAAAATCAAGCAAGCTGTCGCTGAAGCGCTGGCAAGCCAGGTTCCGCGTATCGAAACTATCCCTCCACCGCCACCGCCTCCGGTCCCTGCTCTGGCTCCCTTGGTTGATCTTTCGGAAATCCAAACCGCGCTCGCGGAGATAAAGACTCTTGCTATGTCTAAACCGACTGAGCCCGCTCCAGAACCGCTAACCGATATTAGGCAAGTCATTATCGATGCCATTTCCGAACATCCCCGACTTAATGCGCCTGTTGAATCCGTTTCTCAAATTGATAACATGGAGGCGCTCAAGTTCCAAGTTGAAGGAATGCAGGCAATGTTACGAGTAGCGGAGGAGCGGGCTGAGAAGGAGTATCAAACGCGCAAAGATGCTCAGGATTCCCTTGCTCAATGTCAGCGACTTCTTAGAATTGCAGAGGAAGATGCAGCCCAGCATCGTGAATCAGCTCTAAAGGCGGAAGAAACCCTCAAAGACCTGAGAGAACGGAGACTTCCCGAAACGGAGCGGATTGAGAGGCAAGCTAAACTTCTCCAGGAACAGCAAGAGAGTTTGCAACTCACTCTCTCGGAGCTGTCTATGAAAAACATTACTCTTGAAGAAACTCTGGATGAGTACAGGGTTTCGGCAGACCACTGGAAGTCGCAGGTTGAGCATGTTAAAAGTGAGAATAAGGATCTGAAACTTACGATTAACCATATGAAGAGGCAGATCGAGGACAGCATGGCTGCGCGACAGGGACTTCGTAAGAAGTTTGAGCGGCTTCAAGAGGATATGTCTAGCGCGTCTGGCAACTTTGCATTCTACGAAGCCAGCTGGCGAAAGAAGGAAGAAGACTTGATTGCCAAAAACACAGCGCTTCGGGCAAGTTATGAGCGTGAAGTGAAGCTGCGAGAAAAACTAGAAATGGAAATTGGCGACCTTCAGCAGCAGGAGAAGGAGGCAACCAAACTGCGGTTTATCTTCGGACAGTCGCAGCAGGAAAATGCACGGCTCGAGGAGTTGTTGATGACTCTGAGACAAGAAAATCACGACTTGCAAAACAAAGCTGCTCGCTTCGAACGCGAATTTAACGAGGCGCGGGAGAGTAGCCATGCTGAAATCAAGAGGACTAGAAAGTCTATGGAGGCCGACCTTGATGCGGCTAACAACCAGGTGAACTACGTTCGTGCAGAGCTAGAGTCTCAAATCAGCAGCCTCCAAAACCAATTGGATGGCGTCAGATTGGACGCCGATACAGCTAAGGCCAGACACGAGCTGCAACTGGAGGAAGCTACCGATGCGAAGAGGCTTGCTCTCACGGAATCTGCTGAATCGAAGGAGAATGCACTTCAGGAACAGCGTCTCCTCCACGAACGCGGCCTGAACGATCTTCGCGAACGCCATGCGCGAGCATTACATAATGCCTCGGAGGATCGACAGCGTGGCGAGTCTCACTTGATGGAGCTACTAGCGCTCCGGGATGAGAAGATTGAGCATCTGGAAGATAAACTCGTCCTAGTTGAAGAGAAGCTTGAGATTGCAAAGTCGGCAGCACGCGCGGCGGCGCAAGCGGCACAAAATGCCAAGACTACCTCCACCCTGCCTCCTAGCCAGCCAACGTCGCCGTCCATGACGTTCCGCAGAGGCTCCGAGATCCCCGAGAAGATCTCACCGCAGGCTCTCCGGGAATCCATCATGGTTTTGCAGGATCAATTGCAGCAGCGCGAAGGCCGTATCGAGGAATTAGAACAGGAACTCGCAGCCATTGATAAATATGCGCCTGCGAAAGTAAAAGAGCGCGAGACGGAAATCAACTGGCTCCGCGAACTCCTCGGTGTCCGCCTGGATGATCTGCAGGATATCATCAACACTCTCTCCCAGCCAAGTTTCAACCAGCAAGCTGTCCGCGACGCAGCCATCCGTCTCAAAGCGAACATGCAGATGGAGCAGCAAGAAAAGGAACGCGCCATGTCCGGCGGCAATGGTAACGGCAGCCAGCAATTTCCGTCGCTATCTACCCTCTCAACCTTGCGCTCCCCACGCTCCTTGCTTTAGCGCGCAGCGGCCTGGGGCAACTGGCGCAAAGCGCGAGAAGAACTCCGTCATCTCCAACCCTTCGCCCGCGAACACAAAGATGGCCAAACCCGCCTCTACAAATGCTAATGACCACCGCACCCGTTCCAAGGGCTCCAACAATAGCCCACCCAGCTTCCTCTCCGGCCTCCTAACTCCCCCAAGCTCAAATGTCCGCCAATCGTCAGCAACGTACAGCGCCCCGCCAGGTCCAATGCCAATGGGCACTGGTAGCCGGCGTACCTATTCAGAAAGCCGGCCGCTAAGGCATTACAATAACATTAACAACAGTGGCGGCCGCAACGGCCCACGCAGGCCGTCCGCGCGCAGGGGAGAGAAACTGCCGCAGGAGCTAGAGCTGGAGCTGGAATTGGAGCTGGAGCCGCCGACGACGCCGCCGCTCCTGCGTCAATCGAGCTATGACCAGGATGCGCAGGCGAGAAACTATCATGGTTATGGTTCGTATGGCGATGATGAAGATAGTATGATTGGCGGGGTTATTTCGTCTCAGGATGAGGGGAGGGTGGGTGGTGGGGATGCGCCGTTTGGGCCGTCTATATGATTGATTGGTTTGTCGATTGAGAGAACGAGAAACGGGGAAAAGGAAAGTTGTAATATGGTGAATGGAGATTGTTTGGATGAAATTTTCATTTATCTCCTGTTTCACCCCTTATTTTTTTTTTTTTTTTTTTTTTTTCTCCATTTCATTTATTTTTAGATAATCTTCTCCCTATTCTATTTTCTTTTCTGAATTACATCATTCAGAAAGATTGTAATTTGTTGGATTTTCATATTCGCCCTGTTTTCACACATTTTTTACTCCCACTTGCATAGCGATTTCGCTTCTTTTACTACTTCGTTCGCTTTTGCTCCTTCAGAGCGTCGGCTTTTCTTTTCGATTCTCAGCCACGCTTTCTCTATTTCCATTGTACATTAACATATCATTTTCTATTTTCTTGATTTTTCTCTCCTGGTCTCTCATTTTTCATTGAAAATTTACCCTCTCAGTTTCTTACTTCCTGCAGTTGTCTTTTGCCATTTTTGGCAACATCTATCTATCTACCCAGTCGCTCACTATTTTGACAGATCCGTCCATGTTTCATTTGTCATTCGTATTTTTTTTCGCATGTTTTAAATCAACCTGGACAGATCATGTTGAATTTTTTTTTTTCGCATATGATATTTTGTCTATACCACGCCATATACCTCCCATTTTGCGCTGTGCCTGGTTTAATCCCTACTTTTTATACCCTTCTTTCTTTTGGTTATTTACTTTTGATACCATACATTAATTTTGACTATGGAACTTTTCGTCTCTTGATATTTTGTTTCTTTTCCTTCTTTCATTTTCGTTCGTTGATGTATCTCCGCTTGAAATCAAATTGTCATATGCTCCATTTTCTGAATTAACTTTTCTTCTATGATTATATTTTCCCCCTTTAATGAAGTGACATATACAAATGCGTCAGATTCTTAACTGCACTTTTTAATAATTAATAGCGTACAAACAACAAGCAACTCTTTCGCCGCGGCGTCCCCCCGGAAGCCGATTCTCTTGTTAAATTG
>NW_001813982.1:6374456-6384053 GCF_000149585.1 Histoplasma mississippiense | reverse complement strand
GGTTAGCACCCGTTAGTAGTTAACTTACGCAACCAACTCCCCTCCTGCACCCACTCATTCCTGTCATTGTGACTCCGCATAACCCTCGATGTTCTTCCGCTCCGTGCTCCGCGCTCACATAGTCTCTAACGATTCTTCTGCATAGCCCTTAATGTTCTTCCGCCCCACACTCTGTGCTCATGTAGTTTCTAACGATTCTTCCGCGTAGCCCTTAACATTCTTCCACTCCGCGCTTCACTGTGGGGTGGCTTCTGATATTCTTCCACCCCGATCTCCCTTCTATAAAAACCCTCTTCATACAACCTTTCCTTCTGATCTCTTTTCTCTTTCTTTCCTTAATCAATTCATAATCTGTATTTAGAATAGTGTTAGATTGTTAATTGAAGTACATCCATTACATTACAAATTGATTCTTCTGCATCTAAGACCTGAGTGCTTCATTATTAATTCTTACACTCAAGTGCATCGTTTACAGATCTGAGTGTCTAGTCATTACAAGAGATTCCTCATGGGTCTGAGTGCTCTTATTGTTAGTTATATAGACTGTCATGTTTAAATGTTTGAAACACAATCAACTGTGTTCTATAAAAAGGCCTGAGTGTCTATGAGCTGTAACACTGTGAATAGTGTTCACAAAGAAGCTTGATAAGCTTAACACTGCAACACTGTGAATAGTGTCTGTAAGAGGTCTGAGTGTTTATGAGTATTTTTTTTTTTTAAAAAATTATATATCTTTAGATACTGAAATGAACTATAAACAATTTTATGAACACTCATTGCATCTGAACACAGTAAATGATAATCTAAATCTATAAAACATTCTTCAACAGCAAGCATTACAGATGATTGAATTGCAATGATGATTTGCTGAAATGAGTATTTCTGCATTCAGTGTTTTTTCTACATCTGTGCTTCATGAAAAGTCTCTGAGAGAAAAACTTTCAATTCTTGATAAGTATGAGGGAGACCTAGCACTCTACCTCACATGGAAATCAAAAGCAAATGTCAAATTGAAGATTGATGAACAAGTAATAAACTCACTATCCAATCAAGCATGGTATATTCATAGCAGATTGAATTGTGATGTGTTAATGAAATTTTAACTTTGAATGAGTCATTGCTGAGACAATCAATATACATCAGAGCTAGTCTTTCAATAACTTGATTCTCTTTTCTTCAATTCTATACTTTAAATCAAGATGCTGAATTGGTTTAATGAAATTTATTAAAGAAATATCACATTGATAATTTATCTTTCTGAATTCAATCACAAACTTCTAAAAGCAGACAGGTAGAACTGAGATAATATCATCAAAATTAATATATTGTGCAATAATTTGAACTTTCAGTTGTATAATTGAAGTATAAAATATCTGAAGTCTTCAATATACAGTGAATTCTACATTGATTTTTATCTATTGAGCAATGATTTGTCTCAGTTCTGTGCATTTCAAAATTGTAAAAAATTCCATTGAACAAATACATACACTTTGAACCACTCTGCAACACCCTCTATTTCTAAATCAGAATTAATAAATTGAATCTCACACATGAATGCAAATCATCTGAGAGTTTCTAACATTTCAGAGAAAGATGTTGTTGACTGAATCATTAAAAAAGTCTGTATATACTGCAATAAGTTAAAACATTTCATGAATCAATTTTTGAATGTGATTGCTCTGAATAAACCCTTTATGTATGTGAACACTGCATTGTCTGTGGACAAGCAAGAACAGGGAAAAGAAGATCTCTCATTTTAAAATATAAATAAAAGCTCAAAAAATAAAAAGCTAGCTGAAGATTTAAACAGAAAATGCAAATGAATGCAATTATGATTTCTGTCATTGTAAATAATCTAATCAATAGCCCCGGTGGCCGAATGGGTAATGCGGCCACCAGATAGCGCCTTGGTGTGGGGACTCAAAGCGCGTGGGTTCAAAACTCACAAGGGGACAACATTACATTCAGAGTCAACTTCTCAGCTTCTAAAATAAAGGGATGTGAATTTGTCAAGTAAATACCTTCAAATGAATCTACTATCTGATTTAGCTTATTATTTTTAAATTGAAAATCTATATTATGAGTATCAAATTCTGTCTTTCATTAATTTTTCTATGTTTTTATTATATTCTTGATATCATTCAACATTAAGCATTCCTCCTGTATAACCAACTCTTGCCTGTATTTAACATTACACAAGAACTCATCATAAGCACTGCTTATATATGAGTATAATGAAAGAATAATAATAATAATAATCCAATCAATATATAAGCAATGATAGACAGCGGTTTTCTTCATTATATTTTTATAAACATTCAGCTAATTGAGAAGCATAAGCTTCAATGTATCTTTTTTCTCAAATCATATAAATTTAATGAATTTGATGATCTCAGAGGATCCGCCTTCTACAACATAATAAGATTTAATGTTGATATAGAAGAACATAAGAAAAAGAATATATATATATACAAAATATAAAGCTTTGAATATGATCTAATGCTCAGTCTATCATGACTCACAGAATTTGAAACTTTATTAAATACATACAATCACTGTCTTATTTTTTCAGAAAGCAACTGTGTTTATGAGAAAGATGTCAATAAAACCACTGATCTTATTCAGATATAAGCAGAAGTATTCAAACTACTAACTCATTAAATATATAAAAAGAAGAATGTTCAAGTGTTCACTGCTAGCATGATGAATATCAAAAAAGTGTTAAAAAAGTTAGAATTTAAAAACTTTAAAAAACTGTGCAAAGAACTATCTGAATTGTATGAGAACTTTGCAAATATATTTGATGAAAAAGAAGTTGAAAAGCTTTCCCCTCATTGAAAACACAGCATAAATTATACAATTGAATTCATCAAGAAAAATGATAAAAACTCACAATCACTTTAAAATTCTCTTTACAATATATTATATAATGAGCTTCTCATTCTACAAAAAACATTTAATAAATTATTAAATAAAGATTTCATTCATATTAGCAACTCACTCACTGCAGCCTTTGTACTATTTGCAAAGAAATTAGAAAAAGATTTACAATTCTGTGTTAATTACTGAGAATTTAATAAAATTACACAGAAGAACTGATACTCTCTTTCATTTACCAATAAAATGTTTGAATGAATAGAAAAACAAAATGATTTACAAAGCTTGACATCTCTGCAGCCTTTTATAAGATAAGAATTAATGAAGGTGATGAATGGCTAATTGCCTTTCATACATATTATGAATTATATGAATGAAAAGTGACTCTCTTTGGATTGGTGAATGCTCTGAATACATGTCAGAAATATATTAACTGAGCTCTATAAGACCTGTTTAATGAAATTGCTGCAATGTATATGAAATGATATTCTGATCTTCATCAATGAATCGCTTGCTGAGAATTGTAAATACATACAATAAGTGCTTGACTGTCTATAAAAAGCTGAACTGCAGATGAACATTGACAAATGCAACTTTGAAACTGAAGTGTTACAATCTATTTAGAATTCATCATCAAAGCTGAAAAAGATCTATGTAAGCGGCATGGGGAACCTGCCCTGGAACCCCCGGGTTGGGATGGAGGAGGTGGAGCGCAACACCATTGGGGTACAGAGCACCTCCCCAGGCACGGATGGAATCACAGTGCGGATGCTCAAAGCATGCTGGCAGCATGTGTCCCTCTTTATACAGCAGCTATACAACTGCTGCCTCCGGCTCTGCCACTTCCCACGAGCCTGGAAACTGGCAGAGGTGGCAATGATACCCAAGGTGGGTAAGAGAGATAGAAGCTCAGTCCGCTCCTGGAGGCCCATTGCCCTGCTTTCAGTAATCTCCAAAGGGCTGGAACGCATCATTGCAAGGCGACTGGCCTACACGGCACTCATTCACGGCATAGTCAGCCCACAGCATGGGGGGGCGCTGCCCAGACGATCTGCAATGGACCTGGTAGCTGCTTTCACTCATGAGGTGGAGGCAGCCTTCGCACAAAACAAAGAAGTGTCCATGGTCACAATGGATGTGCAGGGTGCCTTTGATGCTGTGCTGCGCAGGCGGCTGCTTCAGCGGATGGCGCAGCAGGGGTGGCCACGCGAGCTGCTGCAGCTCATTGACAGTTTCCTCACTGAACGCAGAGCTCAGGTCCGGCTGGAGGGGACCACCACAGCAGCACATCAGATGCAATGTGGCACGCCACAGGGGTCTCCTTTGTCACCAATACTGTTCCTTCTGTACCTGGCAGAGCTGCTGTGGCAAAACTCGGAGTTGCGCTTTGGCTATGCGGATGATCTGAACATCTGGCGGGCGACCCACTCACTTGACAACAATGCCACCCTTCTCAGACAAGATATACAGAGTATTCTGAGGTGGGGGGAGATAAACAAGGTGGCCTTCGCACCAGAGAAACTTGAGATGATCCATCTTACAAGAAAGCGACACAATGAGGCACCAGCAGTAGTTGTGTCTGAGGACCTCACTGTTCACCCTGTTACTGCCCCAGCTGGACAGGAGCCAGCACTTCGCTGGCTGGGTGTACACTTCGACAGAAGGCTCACCTGGAGACCACATGTCTCCACCCGGGCAAAGAAGGCAAGGGCCGTGGCCCAGCACATCCGGAGTCTGGGAAAGACCAGAGACGGGCCCCCAGCAGACGCTCTGCGGAAGGCGGTCACCACCTGCGTGGTTCCCTCACTGCTCTATGGCACAGAGGCCTGGTACGGCGGCCGCACGCAGCCAGCAAGGCACACGGGCAGGAGTGGGGAGGTTAGCTCCCGCCTGGGATGGCATGTGGGGACAGTTGAGAAGGTGCTTACTATGGCAGCCAGAGGGGTCCTCCCAGTTTTCCGTACAACGCCCATCGCTACCCTATACCGGGATGCTGGGCTCCCATCAGCAATGGTAGCTCTGGAGGAGGCCAAAATTCGATTCGCGACAAGGCTTCAGGTGGTGGATGAGAAGCACCCACTGGCTTCACGGATAGCACCTCCAATGATCACACGAGGAAGAGGGGCTGGAACCCGGCAGCGCTCAAAGACCAAGATCCAGCGGTTGGGGGCGCTGCTACCTGCAGTCAATAGACCCACACTTGCCATCCCACACTACTCAGAGGGATGCGGGACAGACCCCACAGAGGGTGTAGACAAAAAGAGTGCTGCTCAGGCATTCAAGGAATGGTGGAGAAGTCAACCCTCAACAGATCTATATGTTTTCTCAGATGGATCAGAACGGAACCTTGACAACAGCAGGCAGGTGGGCTATGGCTTCATAGTCTATCAGGGAAATAAACAGCTGGCCAGCTTCTCAGCTGCGCTGAGCCCTATGTCACATGTCTTCGACGCTGAGGCAGTTGGTGCCTGCCGGGCATTGGAGTGCGCCGTGAAGCTCCTACCTTGTGTCACAGAGGACAGCAGCAACCCTCAGATCTGGCTCTGCCTCGACAACACCTCAGTCATCTGGGGCATACGGGGCAGTGCAGCAGCCTCCTCAAACTGGGCCTACAACCGCTGCCATGAGCTCCTCAGACAGCACAATGTCGGCCTGAAATGGGCTCCTGGGCATATGGGGATAGAGGGCAATGAGGAAGCAGACCGTTTGGCTAAGCGGGCAGTCTCATCCACTGCAGCCCCAGCCTATGGTCTCGAGGCCACACCCACAGTCAGTGGGGTCCGCACAGTGGCCAAGCAGCTCAGCCAAGAGGCAAGGCGAAAGTGGTGGAGTGGAGCCTGTGGCAAGCTCTCTGACTGGTACCGGGGCTGGAGTTTCAGCAGGCCGACTGTGGAATACCAAGTGAAGGCCCCTCCGGAGCTCACCATGCCACGGCATGCCCTTCACCGCTGGCTCGCACTCCGCTCCTCTCATGGGGACTTCTCCTGGTACCACAGGCGTTTCCAGCATGCAGATGCAAGGCTCACCTGTGTCTGTGGACACAACAAGAGCCCAGAACATTTGGTGCTCTGTCGACACTCACAGAGGCACTTTCTTCACTGGCCCAAGAGGCCAGCAGCACGGCCACACAACCGGGCGACAGCTGTTGCCTATCTAGGGTCTCTGACCCCTACAGACTTTGTAGAACTGCTGGACTGCACGCAGTTCTACACACGGTACTGCACAAGGTAACGCAGCCGGCTGGCTACAAACCATCTAACAACCCCCGCAGCAGTTCCACGAGGCCGCCCTGCTGAGTACACCCACGGTAGCTAGTGCAACTCCCAGGGACATCACAGTCTATGCAGACAGTACAGATAGCACAACTAGGCTCATCTGTCTCAATTAGCTGTGGTGTAATCAGTACAGTCTACGTGTCTGACTCAGCTGATATGTTCTTGACTGCCGGCATTGTATCTACACGTACTCTGCTTTGTTTTCCTCTCATTTGCCCTTGTCTCTATCGACTCAAATGCTTCTTCTTCCTTCTTTTCTTTGCTCTCTCTGTCATTCTCTGCTCTTTTCCTGTCACAACCTTCTTCAGTGCTCTCTCCTTCATTATTTATCTTGTCTGTCTTTCTTCTGATGTTAGAAGCACAGACAGCTTTCTGATCAACTGAGAGAGGTATCCCTCTCTGCTCACTATAAAGCCTTCCAGGCACGGCAGCGGCGGTCCCCTCAGGGAACCACACTATAGCCCCACCATGAATGGCCATACGTCGGGCCAGAAGTGGATGCGCAGCTCAGAAAAATCCTTTGCAATGAGCTGAGTCTTCTCAAGAGTTGCCACCTGGATTCTGTTTTCTCTCTCTCTCTGTGTACATAGAAATCTCTCCAGCGTAGCACGTCTCCATGCCCTTCGGGAGGCTTCTGAAACACGGGCGCTGCCCGTGTTTTCTCCGGGACGTTAAACCTATACATACATACATACATACATAAGAAGATGGAAGCAATTTTCAATTGAGAGATAACAATCTCAGTAAAAGTGGTTAAAAGCTTTCTAAAGTTTATTAACTTTTATCAAAGAGTCATCAAGAACTTCTCTGATATCATACAACCACTGACAAATCTGATCTGAAAAGATGCTGTATTTCAATAGACGGATAAAGTAGACGCAGAATTCAAATGATTGAAGTGTATGTTTACAAATGCTTTAATGCTATAATCATTTGATTCAGATAAGCATACGATTCTCAACACAGACATCTCAGATTATATAATAGATAAGGTATTGATGTAATATGATAATGAAAATATTCTACAATCTTGTGTCTTCACTTTGAAAAAAATGTTACCTGCTGAATGCAATTATGAGATCTACAATAAGAAGCTTTTAGCAATCATACAATGCTTTAAAAAATGAGAATCTGAATTTATAAATGTTGAGAGATTTGAGATTGTTACTGATTATAAGAATCTAGAGTACTTCATAATCACTTGTAAACTTACTGAAAGATATATGTATTGATTGTTATTTCTTAACTGTTTTTCATTCACAATTTATTATCAATTTGAAGTAGAGAATATCTTTGTAAATGCTCTATTTTACTGAAAACAAAGTATGCCATCTGATGACTTGAATGACAGATGGAAACACTAAGAGCATCAATTAATCAACTTTGCAATTATAAAAGATTGTACATAATCAGATGAATCTCATACATATATCAATCAGTTCTGAGTTCAAAAGCTCTCATTTAAAGAACAATGAAGATTAATAGTAGAAGCAGATGAATTCTAACAACAAATTGCTGAAGTTATATGAAGTAAAGCCTCTCAATTCCCCACAGATCTATATTTAAGAACAGATATCTTAGCATATTCAATTGATGATGATAACTGTTTACACTTTTAAGATAGATGATGAGTCCCCGATTCAGAACCTCTACAAACATAAATCATGCAAAAAATTCATGACTCACTGATGACCGGGCACTCAGAACATAAAATCATATACAACATTGTCATTCAAAAATTTTACTGATCAGATATATCAAAGAACATATACTGGTTTGTATGCAACTGTATATTATTATTATTATTCTTTCATTATACTCATATGCAAGCAGTGCTTATGACGAGTCCTTGTATAATGTTAAATACAGGCAAGAGTTGGTTATACAAGAGAAATGCTTAGTATTGAATGATGTTAAAAATATAACAGAAACATAAAAAAATTAATGAAAAACAGAATTTAATATTCATGATACAAATTTTCAACTCAGAAATAATAAGCTAAATCAGATAGTAAATTTGCTTAAAAATATTTACTTGACAAGTTCATATCTCTTTATTTTAGAAGTTGAGAAGTTGGCTTCAGATGTAATGTTATCCTCTTGTGGGTTTCAAATTCATATATTTTAAGTCCCCACATCAAGGCGCTATCTGATGGCTGCATTAATTATTCAACCACTGAGGCATGAAACATTAGAGCTATATTCATCATGATATGCATGTTGATGTCAGAAATTGCTTTGAGTTTCTGTTTTTTATTAATAATGATGTGTTTTATATCAATTTATTCTGCAATAATATCTACATCCTTTCTGACAATCCTTCAACATTCAATGATATAATGAATGATTTATATATGATGAAGTTGTCTATATGATGATTTCTAAATCTAGAGTTATTTCAACTAAATTCAATTTAAATGCTAAATTCTTAAAGCTCTTCAGCTGCTCAGAAGTTAAATAATTAATCAATTTGAAAAATTTAAATATTGATTACTTTATTATTTCTTTATTTATTTGATTGTTTGTTATTATTTCAAAGCAACTTCTGATTGATGAGTGGCATTATCAGCTTGATCATATCAATGAAAATAATCTATTAAAAATGGTCAGAGATTTCTAATTCAACATTGTCATTATCAGTCTGAAAAAGCTTTTTTTTTATACTATATATGTCAAAATCAAATAAAAGCAGATCATTTATAAGAATTCAAATCTTCATCATATCACTTACAAAACTCTGAAGATTTGAGTGGATATATTTTCAGTGGAGATGAGACTCTTGAAACTGAAAATGACATATTCTCATATGTTGATAAGAAGCTCACCATAGTGATTACAGATAACATCACACATATGAGATGAATATTTTTATTGAAGCGTAAAAATGAAATGTTAAAATATTTATAAATCTTCAATCAATTTCTCAAGAATCTGCTGAGTTGCGGCATCGTGATTATTCATTCAAATCACAGTGAGTTGAATTCAAATACAGTCAAACACTTCAATATTTGCAAGATTTGATTAATGAGAGTATAATCTTTCACAAAAGTGCTGATATTGAATCTGTGGCATATGCTGACATTGATTGAGCTGGTAGAGATTTGAGATTCTAATTGATCATCAACTACATCATTTTATATAATGAATGGTTTTGTAGTTTAGTGCAGCTGCTGGCAAATCAAAGTCTTCAAATCATCAACCGAAAACTGAATACATTGCATTTCTCTGAGATTGTCTATGAGCTTGTTTTATTTATATAAGCTTCTAGAAAGATGCTAAATTCATTCCATTCTGGTTTCATGGATCTGGATCTCAACAACTATTTAATCCTCTATCTCAGGCAATGGACCTGACTTAAAATAACTCAGTGTTGGATAATAATTTCGTAATAAAGCTTTCTCTTTTTCCTGAAGCAATTTCCTTACTGGATTAAAGTTATATAAAA
>NW_001813982.1:6371179-6372850 GCF_000149585.1 Histoplasma mississippiense | reverse complement strand
GGTCACCCGGTGCTTTACTGCCATGAGTATGGCATACACCAGATTCTGCAGCAGCCAAAAGGTGCGGATTCTGCGCGGCAAAAGAACATGACGACAAGGAATGCCCAGCACGAAAAGCTGAGAACAACCGAGGTGCGCAAATTGTAGGGGAACACACCCAGCCTGGGTCTCTAAGTGCCTGAGAGGGAGAGGGCATCAAGCAGGGCCCGTATAGCATACATGGAAAGACCCCGTAGGTTTATGGAGCCAAAAGCACAAGATGGGTGGCAGGTGGTGCAAACCAGAGGAAATAAAAGGTTACCCACTAGGGAACCAGAGGGCCAAAGAAGAGGACCAGGCCGACCCAAGGGGATTCTGCAAGCAGGCGAAGCCCAGAGAGGAGCTCTAAGTGCCTTTATAGCACCACAGAGCTCACAACCTGGGTCTCAGCTACAGGAGGACCTAATGGACTACACGCAGACCCCAGCCCCCACGCAACAATGAGGGACACACTAAACCTCCTACAATATAACGTGCACAACTCTGCGAGAGTTATGGGTGCGTTATTGGCAGACCCTGCAACAGAAGACAAATACGACGTAATTGCAGTACAAGAGCCCAGCCGGAATCCCCACATGCTAGCAACACACTGCCCCAGAAGCTGCGGCTTCTGGCCAGCATATCACCCGGAAACACACCCAAGAGTATGCTTTCTGGTCAACAAAAGGCTCGTGGAACACACATGGGAGTGCCACTACCACTCAGAATACATTGCAGTGCTGACAATCACCACCGACCTGGGTAAGGTGCAAATAGTCAATGTGTATGCACCTCCTCCAGGGGGCTACAGCAGTGAACCGGAGGAATCCCCCATAGGCCAGCTGCAGGAGGTAGCCGGAATGGGCACAGATGCAGAGCTGGTCATATTAGGAGATCTTAATGTCCACCATGAGAGGTGGGGAGGGGTGAGAGTGGAGAGAAACTTCCGCATGGCATGGCAGCTAATAGCACAGGTGGATAGGCTGGGTCTCCAGCTTGCCACACCTGTAGGGGCTACCACATGGCAGGACAGAGGCAGCCCAGGAACGACTATAGACCTCACCTTTCTATCACCACTCCTGCACGACAAGCTCAGGAGGTGTGCTATAGCGGAGGAGGCATGCAAAGGATCTGACCATAAGCCCATAGAAACAACACTGGAACTCACACCCATCCCAAAGGAGGCTGAGAGACGAAACTGGAAGAATGCGGAGCCTGAGGAGGTAGCAAGGGACTGCCAAAAGCTATATGTGCCACAAAGCCTGGACTCCAGGCAAGCAGTCAAGGAGTATGCAGACTACCTGGTAGGATTTGTAGGGACATTAGCGGACAAACACGCTACCGTAAGTAAGGCTGGGTAAAATCCAAGACATGGTGGTCACCGAGGGTGGCCCAGGCAGTGGAGGAGTACAAGCAAGCTAGGAGGTCTCAGCTTCCCAGAAATGGAGCGGCTCCGGGCACGCTTCGAGGCGCAACAGAGAAATCCACCTTGGCTAAGACAGCAAACTTTCACGAGATCTGGTTTGACAGGACTCCGTGGTTGACCCTCAGAATTGGATGTGGGGGACTAGCAAAATGGGGGCTAGTGAAGAAAGCCATTCTGCCCCCACAGGGCACCTTACTGTCTCCCCTCTGAAACCAAGGGAAAGGGGC
>NW_001813982.1:6370091-6371079 GCF_000149585.1 Histoplasma mississippiense | reverse complement strand
ATCATCCAATTGAGGTCAGGGAAAACCGGACTGGCAGCTTTCCTAAACCGGTGTAAGGTACCTGAATTCCCCACCCCACAGTGCCCCTGTGGGTATGAATGGGAAACAGTCGAACATGTTCTGATACACTGCGAACGCTGGGAGCAGCAGCGTCAGGGCCTTATAAGAAATGGCAGGCTAGACAAGAGGATGCTGCTAGACACCAAGGAAGGCCTGCATCTCCTGTCAAACTGGTGGATGGAGAGCGGGATTCTAGGCCAGTTCACATTAGCACGCGAGCTGACACACTATGTACCATAAGGCCCTGGGCTGCCTTGGACCCCCAGAATCCCCTGAATCCCACATGCACTCACTCCCCTGACTACTTAGCCCCTCCCTCTCCTCCCTCTCCTCCCCATCCCCTCGCCTCTCTCCACCTCATTTGCACCACCTCATTTTCATCCCCTCATCATCTCCTCACCCTGCCGTATAATCTCCTCTATCTACCCCTTCTGTCAATCCCCTCTACCCCCTCCTGTCACTCCCTTCTATCCTAACAGCGCCTACTATCTGTCCCTCCCTTCTTCCTTTCTTTTGTTACTATGCTTTCTCTAATTCCTTTTCATTTGTTCCCGCTCCCATTGCAAGGAACAGCTCTAGCTGACTTGCCCGGTACCCTGCAGATGAACAGGATAGTTAACACCACTGTGCGCAAGGTTTTTCACCCCCCGCGCCAAGGCGCAGTGGGGTTTTCCTAGCTAGACATATGGTAGCAGAACCGCATATCCATTGGATGAAGGCGGAGTATAATAAATAATAATCATAATAATAAAACATCAATATCATAATTAAACACTATATCTTATTAAATGAAACAATTGTATCAACACAGATATTTCTTGAGCATTTGGAAAGAATTTGATGAACTATCAGAAATACTTCAAACAATTTAATAAAATCTATCAGAAATTAGTTAGTAAATGAGAACAAAGAAAACATGATAATGATA
>NW_001813982.1:6368044-6369049 GCF_000149585.1 Histoplasma mississippiense | reverse complement strand
CAAGAAATTACTTCACTGAATTTCACAGATCTTCACTGCAAAGAATTTAACTGCAACTGACACAACACTCTGTAAAATATTAATATTTGAAATATTTGTATCAGCAATAAATAAATCTTCAGCTATATTGATAATCATCTGAATCAATTTAATAATATCTGCAGATATCTGATGTAAGTTAATTCTGTACTCTGTAATAATATAAAATAATTATTTATCAGAATATAAATATACTTCATCATTAAACAGTGCTTGCATTTCTTACATCTATTTTCAGCAGACTTACAATGATAGTAGAGAGATGTTATCAAATGTTGAATATAATGACAGTAATATACTGCTGTGTTTTTTTCTAACATCTCAATGAGATCATGTGCTTTCTCATTCTCATCAACATTATCAGATAATTCAAACAACATATCAAGATTCTTGCTCAGTGGGAATAATGCTGATGTAACAGTTGAATATAAGAATATGTTTTTTGAAACACTGTTATAATCAAATATCATCTTCTGTTGTGATAGTAGATCATCAAAATTCATATAAAAGTTTAAAATTTCATTTATATTCTTGTAAACTTACACATCAAATATAAACCTCATAATAACAATTTAATATACAGCAAATCTTTCATCTGATACTTTATCAAAAAGCAGCATCTCATAAAATTCATTGATCAGAGATTAATCAGTTTCTTAAAAGCATTCAAATATCTATACTTCATTAATATCTGCAATAACTCAAATCAATAAAAGATTTTACAGCAGCACAATTTCTATTTGATATATGACAAAATATGACAATATATTCACTCATCATATATAAAGCAAGAATATATTAGAAGGATTTTGCAATCTCTTCAAATAATTTCAGATAAATACTCTCAATGGGTATTCAATATGTCACTCTTTATAGATCCAAAATCAGCTATAGAAATAGTTCAGTTTTGACATTTTAATTATTCTAATTAATATCAAAATATTATTCCAAAGAAAAAGAAAAACC
>NW_001813982.1:6365507-6367832 GCF_000149585.1 Histoplasma mississippiense | reverse complement strand
CTGATAATGAATTCAAATTTTTTTTTTTTTTTTACCATAAGCTAGGTATTTGCTTTAATTTTTGTACTTGTTTTTATTTTTATTTTATTACTTTTACTTTGAAATTTATTTCATTTTGATTACTTTTGATTTTGACTTGTTTTGAAAAGTTTGATTTGTGAATGCTTTCTTTTCTTTTAATAGCTGCTGTTTTTTATACTCTTTATTTCATTTGTTTTAAATTGAATGTATTGATCTGTTGTCATTCTTTTGACATTTTTTTTTAAATTGAATAGTTTGAATAGTTATTTGATTCCGGGCTGGAATTCTGCTATTGCATGTATTAAATTGACTTTGTATATTAGTGTCACACCCTTGGTTGTGCCAAGGCCCTGTGACGGCTCCACACGGCCCATCGTTTCCCCTCGGATAATCCCATCTATCCCATGACGTCACGCAGGTGTCCGAACCGGTTTCCAACCACCCTATGACATCATTCGGATGCAATAGAAGAGGATCCGATTGATGAGATATGAGAATCCTGTTTCTATACGGGGTCAGTGGATTCCTTCTGGCAGATCAATGCAGCGCCACTGCGGAGTTGCTTCGGCTACCCTCGCTCATAGAGTGAGGGGAGGATGGCTGCCCGTTGTCTATATAGAATAGCTAGATGCTGGCTCTCTATTCCAGGAGCCAGCGATTCGTCTTTTATCTTTTGACAATAAGATACCAGAGTTACCACTGTCCTCATACAACATTCTTAGTGTGCCGAGTACCTCTGGTAGTTCAGTATTTGTATAGTATTCTACGAGTTCGCGGTTCAAACGAGATAATCAAGCCCACCTATAAGGCTTCCCATTATATACCATCCTCCTCTGTGCCGCTGCCGAGTAGCAATCGCCTCGGCGCCGTCACATTACAATTAGCTTATTCTTAAGTTGAAAAATCCTGGAGTATTTCAGGTAGATGTTATAGTCACTGACTGCATACATCTATAATGAAAGAATAATAAAAATAAAAAATAGAATGAAAAATGCAATCACACAATTAAAACTTCAAATTTCACAATAAAAATTATATAGAAAGATATTATGTACCATTGTTTGATAGATTGATATATTCATTTCTAATAAAAAAATCATTTTTGATGATGTTGATGATGATCTTATTAGAATATGATTTTTAATGTAAAGATTAAAGAAAAGAAATTCAGAGGATGTAGTTAAATCATAATTAAATTATAACAATATCAGAGTTGAAAAAACATTTCTCTGAAACAACAATACTTCAACATCAATGTTAACAATTAATTTAATCTGAATCAACAATATTAATCATGCAGTATAAATCATGAACCTTATATATTATGATAAGAAGTTTTGAGAACCAGGTCTTTGAAGAAGGAATATAATTATAATAAACACAGTAGAGATATCTATATTAGAAAATAACAATATGATAATAAAAGGTTATAGAACACACTGAAATTAATGAGAACACATATAATATCAGACATCATTAATAAAATGTGAATTATCACATCTCTTGCTTTTTATAAAAAACATGTTAATATTCATAGATTTTAGAAGATTAGCAATTAACTTTGAATAATAGAGATTGTTATCTTTTTATAATTTTTATGTGTACTTAAGTTTGAATAAATAATCTGTTAAAAATATTGAGATCAGATTTTTCTATTGGATTTATTTTTATCTTTCCTTTATTCTTTATTTTCATTTTACTTTGATGTCTCTTTTAAGTTTGTGTATGATTAGTTTTAATTTGTTTTTGAAAAGTTTGACTTGTTTTTTATTGATATTATAGTTATTGTCAGTGGTTTTTCTTTTCCTTATTTTAATAAAGCTGTCTTTTACAATGTTTATTTCTTTTGTTTTCAAACTGAGTTGTGTTGACTTGTTGACATTCTTTTGATTTTGATTTCTTTGATTAAACAATTTGAATAGTTATTTGATTCTGAGTTGAAATTCTGATAATATATGTTTTAAATTGCTTTTGTATATTACATTATTCTTGATTTGAAAAATCTTGAAGCATTTCAGATAGATGTTATAGTCACTGACTGCATACATTTATAATTAAATAATAATAATAATAATAATAATCTTGTATGTATTTCACATTACTTATTAGTTATTCTTGTAATCTATCTTTTACAAGCATATTGAGATAGATTATGACAAGTGATCAAACAGACAGCAGATCTGCAAGAATTACAATATTTAATACAGAATTTGAATGAAAGCTGTATCAAACAGATTTCATAAAAGTGAATAACTACAATATAAAGCATATTATCTCACATACTGTGAATATGAATCTAAAGAA
>NW_001813982.1:6354293-6365407 GCF_000149585.1 Histoplasma mississippiense | reverse complement strand
AGATATCTGTATAGGCGCAACGGAGATATCTATATTAGAAAATAGATACGTGGCGATAGATACGTGGCGATAGAAAGGCACGGAACAATTAATCGTGATGGACGTAGCGTGGTGGCAACATTGTCTATATAATGCTCGCTAGTATCCGTAGATAGAGGAGATCAGCGATTAGCTTTGAATAATAAAGATTACTACCTTTTAAATATCCTTTGTGCGTACTTCACACTACTCTTATAACTATTCCTATCTCTTACAATATCTTAAGCAGTTAAGCAGTTAAACAGTACAGAGTGAAAGAAAAAGAATAATGATGATTCTGAAACAGAATAATGAAGAGGCTGAGGAAGCTGATCTCTTATCAACTCAATATTAAAGATTGATGATCAGCACTTAAAACAGTTTATCATTGTCTTTTTCATCACTGATTAGAGAATATAATTTCTTTCATACATCAAGAATATCAGTAGAGCTTTAGATAAGATGACAGAGAAAAAATGAATATCATATTAAATCATATAACAATTCAACAACAATATGTTAAAGATCTTAATCTGATGTATTGAACATGTTTGAATGCACACAGATGAATCAGATGACTTCAAATTGAAAAATAAATGAAAAAACTGATGAGATAAATCATCAATCAATCAGAGAACTGCACATCCACAAATGCCAAGTCAACTGCCAACCAATCAGAAGGGGCTTTAGCTGCACATTCATCAGAATACATGCACTACCAGGCCCGAAAAGTACATATAGATATACTTGCTATGTTCTGGCAAAGATAACAGAAAGGAATCACATCGACTTTTACATCTATTTCTGAGAATTCTTGAGCCCAGAGTTACCCCTCTAAATCAGCTGCAAACATATAATAACATCTCTCTCGCGTTTTCAAGCCCCAGCAGATACCAAACAAAGAAACCCATGTAACTTAAATTTATACCGGAGCCTCCCAAAGAAGACGACTTACCCGACCCGACTTAGCGCGGCGGCAAAGCGGGCCCACACAAGCGCTCGCTAACCACAGGCTAACTACTTCCCCCAAGCGAAGCAATGTACGGAGTAGTGGACATGTAAGTATGCAGCACATGTCTTGGAGGTTGCTCCATGCTCCAGCCTTCCAATTGACGACATGTTTGTCCACAGAACCTTCTTCTTCATCCAGCTCATCAGCTATCCCCGTCCTACCAATCAATTAATTGCCTCTTCCAACGCCACGAGATGACGCAACCCCAATGATTGATTGGTTTTTGTCTCAAGTTGTCTCCGTGGATTACCTCGGTCTGGCGTTTTTATTCTGGCATGCAATGGGATTGATTGTGAGCGTATGCATGATGAACCAATAACCCGAAAGAAGTTTTTTTTGTTTTCTCTTTCCTCTTGTAAGTTGGCGATAGGCCATTCGCATCCACAATCATACCAACAGCCCAGATTCCTTGCCGTACAAAATTCCACCGCGCGGATTCATCCTCTTGCCCCCACCAGGGAGTGAACACATCACAAATGCCACGCTTATCCAGAGCAGCAGCTAGCTAGATTTTTAACCCATCCAATGCGTAATCGGCACAGCGCCCGTTCATCTGACTCAGAGTTTCAGTAGTTATTTCTGCACCATGTCGTGGGCGAGTGCTGCATGGCGCCAAACGGAGACGTCTGAGAAGGGGTGGCTCTTCCGAATCGGTCCATGTTTATATGGGAAGAATTATGATACATTTGTTTCTCCTGGTCCCGCTTCCATTGGTTTTAACAGTTCTTCAGTGGTATGTGCTGTACAGCGTTTTAATTTATGTTCCAAGCCGGGTTTCACCAATTCCAGAGCCTTTTAAAATCTTCTCCATAGATATTACTATCCAAGCTGTTGCCGCTAGCTACGAATGGCAGGAAGTTAAATAAATGGACCGGTGAGCTGTGACTTAAGCCATTGGTCAAAGTCATTGGTTTCCCAGATAGTTTTAAGATTGGCATGAAAGAACATGATATTGTCCTATAGGAGACCTGGCTAAGCATGATATCGTTACTTTCCTGGCTATGTACATATACTATACAAATTCCTTGCCTGACAGGAATATTCTCCCACTGTTAGGTTTATCATTTTCCTTTGAGCAGAGAGAGGTACAGAGTAAGGGGTGAGTCGCTCAAGGCAATGCATATGTATTATTGCTAAAATGCCATCCAACAAGACCTTCAAATCCTGTAAGTCACTGGAAATTTATAGATGACAAAATGCTTGAAGAGATGTATTAATGAAAGCTAACAAAAGCAAAGATGTTGTGTGCTGTTGTTTCTGATAATGAACTAAATTGTCACGTTTTAATAGAGCATCATATGAACTAGGCGATAGCCAAAAAACATGGGGTACTCCCAGAGCAGCCTGTGAGTGTGTTAGCTAAATGTGATACCAGCTAAGGGCTCAGTATGTGGAGCAGACTGATAAATATCCCATGAAAGAAGCGTGTTGATTTCAAAACAGCACAAACAACATTCAGCATACTCCTGGCGGACCAAATTCAGGATAGCATCCCTGCCGGCCGATGTACCGATACCGCACATCAGCCTGTGCATACCCGAACCGGGCAGATACCAATACAAACCAGCAGATATTCGAGCGAAAGACCATTGGCATTAATTACGTGGTAAGCCACTGTACCGTTATCTGGCCAGGTCCAGCAAAAAATATTATCCGGATCCATTCGAGCAAAGCATGCTCTTCTAATCGAAACAATGACGTATAAACAGGTGAACCAGAACATCACCTCTTCCCAGACACGCAGGAGCCTCCCAAGTTGTCCTGAGAGTGGAAGGCTGAACGCAGGGTTATCAAATATTTATGTTTAATTCGCCCCGTCATCGGTTTGCCAACCATGGAGAGATGCATCCCTTGCAACCGGAAATTTAAGAGCACACACCATCTCGAGCAGCACATTCAAGATTCCCCAGTTCACTCTCAGAGGTACGAATGCCGCAGCTGCAATCGATCCTTTAAAAGCGAAGCGGCTCTCAGCAGCACATTCAAAACTCCACAGCTCATTCTCCGGAGCATAACCCAAACAGCCGCAACAATTCATTCAAAACTGACACTCACTCCCACAAGGGGAGATGGTCCATGTATCCGACGCACCACGAGAGTGTATCAAGCCTGCTGCAAGAGGACGATCTGTATTTCGATTTCCACGACGTTGACAGAGCCGCAGGATGTATCAACGAGTACGATACAAACATCATGGGCAAATTCATCTGCGACAATAAAACATGCGGCACAGACGGGTGGTCAAGCAAAAGAATTGCCATCACCATAAGAATGTACCCCAGGGAGGAATACAATGCGAGGGTATATCATCAACGCTGCGACGGCTGTGGCAACCTCAGCAGACCTGTCTTAAATGAGACCTATGCTGAAAGGATTGTGTATCGTATCAAAAAATGGAATGGGATTGCGGTGGATTCAGTCCCTTATTCGTCTATGAGACAAGGCCCCCATCATACTGATCTGTGTGAAGGGTGCAAAGCGGGCCATTGCAAAGCCCTTGCATGAGGGGAAACTGGTTCGATACACCAAATTGATGTTTTTTCCTATGTCGTCCCTGGTCTGAGATCTGGTGCATCTCTCTGGTGTGTATGTTTCTGGGATTACGGAGCCAGCATCTCGTGTGAGGCAGGGTGATTTTGCTTCATTATTATAACTTCTCACAGATCGACCTGATGAAAACAAAATGGGTATTTGTTAATGTTGTCGTTAGTGCTGTTCAAGTTATTTGAGGAAGAGGGAGAATGATTTCAGACTGTAGCTTCGAATCCACTGCACAATCAGAACTAACACTCCCGCGAACATCTCAAGGGAATGAATTCCTTGCTCTGAAACATTGTGTCCTCACATACCAGGGAACTTTCGTTGATAGGGTTTTTGTTGTTAACTTTGATATTGCAGCAATGTTTGATTGGCTACTTCTCCACCAGAGCCCCTCCTATGTGCATCCCTGCTTCGCCTGGATAGTGCTTTCAGGGCCACCACTTAGTTAGCTAATAAACGGAGCATGGTTGCTTTGGCGGGTGAGAAACGCAGT
Source organism: Histoplasma mississippiense (assembly GCF_000149585.1). NCBI lineage: Eukaryota > Fungi > Ascomycota > Eurotiomycetes > Onygenales > Ajellomycetaceae > Histoplasma > Histoplasma mississippiense. Next base: position 6,361,343 of record NW_001813982.1, on the reverse strand, counting down.
GCATTCCGGCAAAAACTACTGTACTGTACATACACAATGTGAGCTGATTGAAGACCCCCCAAAACACAACAACCAATCGGAGTTTTTGCAGTTGATTTAGAGTTTGTTCTCTGATATATACTAGCACTATCTGTGTTTGTTGCTCTCTATTCCTTTGAACTCTCGAACCACTTTTCTTGTAGATCAGAGCTATTCCGTAAAGTGAACAATAAGCCCATGTATCTCTAGTCGTGAAGTTTGTATTTTTACCGCAGGTTTGCTCAACGGCGAGCGGGAGCGTAACACTCTTAAGTTTTCAGACCTAACTACAAGCCAAACCGATAGAAAGATCTTTGAATTTTCCTTTTTCTTCAAACGTTTTCCTTTGTTCGCTCGAAAAGAAAATAAATGCAAAAAGCAAACAGAAAACTTATCGAATAATAAAGAATAAGCGAGAAAAAGAAAAAAAAAAAAGAAAAAAAAAAAAAAAAAAAAAAAAAAAACTCGAGCTCACCAACAAATAATAACCTTGGTTGTCGGTTGATATCCGGTTAGGGTGTTCTCGCTTTCGCCACACGCTGCAATTGCTGCATTCGACCGCCGGTGGAAATCGCCGGGAAGTCTAAAAATAAATTTAACATCTAACAACTTTATTCATATAATAAATAGTTCATATTCTCTAAATGACGCGTCGATCTCCATTCAATGTACAGAATACTACTAAGCACTAAAAACGCCACAATTTTCACAGTGTAATTAGTGAAGTCTTCCTTCCTTATATTCATTGCCACCTTCTAACTCTATAACCTTCTTAATATGAACAGGAATCCGCTCTATCCAAGCCTGAATCTGCTCCTGTGGTAGATCCCTCCATGTTCTTTCCCATATTGCTATAGCTGCTGCCCGGTTCTGTGGAGCTCCTTTGACAGTTGTTTTTCGTTTCATCCAGGTCCAAGCAGGTTCAATCGTATTGAGATCTGGGGAATTCGCACACCAGAGCATCCGTTGAATGTGATGAATCTCATATATATGACGTTGGATATAGTGATCATGAGCAGGAGCTCGATCCTCCTGGACAATGGTATTTGGACGTTCCTTTTCACACTCATTGGCAAAGGGAAAGAGCTTTGGAAGAAGGATTTTGACATGATATCGATACCAATCAATTCCATTACTTTTGCCACGGGATAGCTTGCCTGTCTCTTTCTTCCACTTCCATATTGGTTGAGGTCCTGGCAGTTGACGAAGGTTTAAACATCGTATTCCATTTTGAAGCTCCCATTCTGCTTTCTTGATTGGTTCCATCATTTCATTAAGAGAATCTATATCCTTTACTGACTGAGCCTTTTCTTGAGCAGTTTCCGGACTCCAGCAGTGACAGGGACCCTTTTTATCATATGAGAAACAACCCCAGAATATGAACTCTGAAGACCCCTTCCATCGCTCGCGTATGCAACTTCGAGAGAATCTTTCCTTGGAGGTTCTCCAAATTCGATATCCTCCACGGCGATGAAGCAATATAACAGATGTCTCATCTGACCATATAACTCTTTTCCAATCTTCTAGAGTCCAATCTTGATGATCTAGACACCACTGAAGTCGTTCATGTTTCATTTTATTGGTCAAGCCAGGTTTTCGAGTAGGTTTGGTCTTTTTCATGCCTGCTTTTCACAAGATCTTCCATACAGTGTTGGGTGCAATATTAAAGCCCTCCTCACTGAGTTCAAGAGCAATATCAGCACAGGATTTCTCCCGTCCATATCGATTTCAGCGCACCTTCGCTAATACTTGCTCTCAAATAGAAGAAGTCTGTTTTGTAGGTCTGCCACTGCGGGGGGCATCTTGAAGGAATTCATCACGGATAGTAAGATAGAGGAGATCAGGGTTGAAGCCACGTTCAAGAGCTCTGGCATATATACGGTTGATTTGGCGAGCAGAGAGATTTGTAATATTCATGATCTCAGTGGTAGTTTTTGCAATATAAGGTGATTTGAGAGCCACCACGAGCGCCCGAGTGGCGATATCAGTATTGGGAGCCATGATTGAAAGCAGCACTGATGATGAAAAGATAACAAACTGAGGCAATAGAAACTAGGTGGGAGCCTCTTATATTTTAAATGAGGGGTAGTTTTAATACATTTTAATACTGTGGTGGTGCTCACTATCTAATATAGCGGTTTTTTAATTATCTTGGCGAGACAAAATTTTTTGCAGCGGCTTCTGTACATGCAAAAATCTGGTCCAATTTGGAGGTAATCATTTTGCATTGATGTGACTTCTTTTACCCATCCACCCCCGATTCGATCAATTGTTGGTATGGATATCAAACTACTATCCGCTGAGGTATATAGGTAGGAGGGAAAAGATAGGGAAAACACTTAGATCGGCAAATTATATAGCTCTAAATGTGTGTGAGATGATATGGTGGGTTGGTATATTAGTTATCTCAGCATCCTTAGATGGATGTTTTCCTCTGGTACATGGATACACATACCCCAATTCTATGTATATCCAGCAAGCAAGAGTCTGCAAGGTCTTCATCTAGTGTATTCTTCAAGAAATGTGTATAATATGTGAATCGAGATCTCGCGCCAATGCAAAGCAAAATGAACCCACACAAAGATTCAAACACCTGTAAAACGTGAAGGCCGGTAAGTGATAGGGAAACAAAAGGTAGGTAGCAATTATCTACCCTCCCATCCCACCCCATCCGGACAAACTTCTTCTGTATGTCAAAGGAGATCAGTAGAAAGATATCCACCCGATAAATTAAAATTAAAACAACACCTCTTTCGCCATCTCCGTGCCAGGTTGTGTGAAAGGGGTGGGGGGGAAGATCCAAAAAGACTTAAAGCAAAATACACTTCTCCCGAACAAAAACATCCCTCAAAATCTCCACACTCGCCCTCGCCGCACTTTTCCTTTCCCCCAACCCAGCCGGAAACTCCACAACAGCCGCCCGCAACAGCGCCAGCCCAACATCCCCCCAAAACCCCACAATCCTCAATGCAGAGTGTCTCAGAAGCGCACTCAACACAAGCAAATGCGTATCCTGCACCTCGCCGGGCGGCACATTCAGGATATTCGCACACGCGCGCCAAAAGTGTGTGTTCGGCATGGGGTTCTTGCGCGTCGTCTTGGAGAAATTGCGGAGCGATATCGCCGCAAACCCGGCGCCGAGGCCGATCATGCGCTCCTCGTGCGTCTGCGGCGGTATGAAGCGGCGGCTGTCGTCGCGCTCGCGCCACCAACCGATGGCCTCTTTGCCCACGTCCGTCGCCTCGTTGCCGTAAAAACCCCACAGGACGGGGCAGATGGCATGGTACTTTGCGAGGAGCACGTCGATCATTGAGATGCCGCTGTAAGTGAAGGATTCCATGGAGAAGATCTGCGCAGTGAGGACGCCTAGGGGCTCGGCGTACTTTGGGGTTATGCCGGCTTCGGCAATGAGCTGGGCGATTATGGCCTTTGAAAAAATGTTTAGGAGGTAGAGGAGGAGGGCAGGTGCTTTAGTTTCAGCCTCATTGGTGCTAGCGGCAAGATATTGGGGAGGAAAAGCGAGGAACTCGCGTATGTCGACGGAGGGCTCGGTGAGGGCGAGGGCTTTCTTGAGGACTGTGGTTATTTCGTTGGTCTAGACATTTTAGTTTTGGCCGGGATTTTCACGGGCGGGTTGGTTAGTTAAAGAAGAAGGAAAATAACTTGTAAACGAAACGGGATACGTGTGTTGTGGCATACGAGGAGTTCGTAGGCCAGAACAAACTAGAGTGGTGGGAAGGTTCGAGGAGGTAAACTTACGGGAGTGCGGTTCGCGATCTTGTCATCCGCGACGAGTTGGCCGACGCATTTCTTTATAGTCCGGCGCATATCACCCATGTGTTGTTTCAGAATTGGATTCTTCTTCGTTTCACCTATCATATACCGCCGGAACTTCTTGAGATGCTGGTGAAGCTCGAGGTATCGCTGATGCTCCGCGATTTGCTGGGGAGTACGATGTGCAACCCCCCAAGATCTTTGCTGCTGCTGACGTTTCTTCTGCCTGCTGCTGTTGTTGCTTCCTTTTCTCCTCCGCGGCTTTGGCCTCGGCCTGCTCCTTCTTAGCCTCCTCCTGCTTCCGTTGTTCGTGCGCCGCGCGTTCCCGATCCCGTTTAGCCTTTTCTTCTTCCGCGGCCCTCCGTGCCCGTTCAGCCTCCTCAGCCTTCCTCCTCTTTTCCTCTTCCTGAGCTTTCTTCACAGCTTCTACTCGCGCAGCCTCCTCCCGCTCCCGACGCTCCCTCTCGGCCTTCTCACGCTCAATTTTTTCCCTCTTCTGCCTTTCCAACTCCTCTTTCCGTCTCTTTTCCTCCTCTTCGGCACGTAGATGGAGTTGCAATGTCTCCTCAGCTTCAAGCCTGAGAGCATCACGTTTGGCGGCTGCGGCTGTCAGGGCCGCATTATGTACCTCTTCTTTCTCTCGATCTAGACGGTCTAGATGCTCATAAAAGGATTTGCGCTCGTAGGCTCGTACTTTTTTGAGCTCATTGTTGTGTAGACGGACCTGCTCGAGGTCCCTTGCAAGCTCTAGGATAAGCTGTCTCGAGGGGCTATCCGGTTGGCGGGGGGAGTAGAGCTGTGGTCGACCCATGGTGACAGGAGCGGTGGAGGTGGGAGTGACAGCGGTGTTCTGTTATATAGGCCAGCGAATGTCCAATGGAGCCTCTGTATATGATGCTTGACAAGTTGATAACTACAGGCCAGTAAATCTGTAATTAGCAAAATTGGAAAAGAGAGTGCCGCTTGTGTCTGCTTTTCGAGAGTCGTTGCAAAGACAAGAAAGAGACAAGAAAGAAATCCCGTCGAAAAAAAAAAAAAAAAAAAAAAAAAAGGGAGGGTTAGGGGGACCCGAAAAAATTGACAATGGGATGTATCCCTTTCGAATATTGAACAACGTTCTGACTCGCCTTCTCTACCTACCATAAAATTTGAGACAGGGAATTGATTTTCATCCGGGGCCTGAACCCGTATGCCGTCTTCTACTGGAAAAAGTAGGGCCCTTCCTTGGACTCCAATTCGCGCCGAAGGGTCGCAATGTTGGTGCAGATAGATGTGACGTTCGTTGTCAAAACCAACATTTAAAATAATCCGTCAAAAGTAAAAGTAATCGTCACCTTCCCCCTAGCCAGCCACCAATTCAATGCCACCAACTTCCCCCCTCACACACACACAGATGCACGCTAACAAACAGGAGGGGGAAAAATATCGGTTTTTAGCACGAACACGGAAGTAGTTGTCCACAGCAAACAAGCAGGGATGGTAGCCCGAAGCCTGTTTCAGATTGTAGCAGTTACGACCGGTTCGGGAAAACGATGCTGACTGCAGAGACAGGAGGCTGGTTATTGGCAGCTAATAGAGCCACTCGGTACGGGGGTGCTCAGGCGGGGAGGTTGTTATATACGTAGACGGAAGGATTGAAGCATCCCGCTGAACCGTGGGTAATTAGCTTGCAAAGGCTATGTATGTAATCAACAAACGGGCTATACCGATATGCCAATGCATGAAGAGTTTAATTCGTAGTAAAGACAACTGGGTGGTACACCCAGGGCAAAAAACTTCTATAGTCGTTGTTGTATATTTGGAGTTCTTGATGTTGGTTGAAGTTGTCCGCGCCCTTGCCGTTTCAAATCATGAGGCTGAAGTTATTATAAGCGCGCGCCAAAATTGACCAATAATATATAATCTGCATCTATAACAGGGGGGGACCCTAGCACTTCTTATAAGCCGGTGGATAAATTCAATAACTTTGGGGGCCGAACCCCATGAACAAATAGGGATGGCGATAAATGAAAGCAAAATGAGGGCCTGGACTCTGGACTTGGGTGAACCAGAACTTTACCCGCGCCCAATTAATTGGGTGACGGTTCCACTGGTTGGGGCATTGGAGAAGAGGCCTCGAAGAAACCCAGTCAAGCTGGAGGGGGTGAAAGCTTGAATGCAACGAGAGAAACAGCCCTGGAAGGATCAGAATTGTCAAAATCCACCTCGGTTATGAGTTATAACCAAGCTTGCGGCGGGTAGGGATAGCGGAAGTTGGCAACGTAGTCGAAGAAGGTTTTCGCAGTTCTATGGTCTGGGCCGGTATATGCTTGGAATGACGTGCATCATAGTTAACTCAAGAGCGGCAAGGTTTGTGCTGTTCGTCGGAGAGGGCACTCCAAAAGCTAAAACTAAATATACTGTGTATGCAGGTGTCTCGTAGCTAAACAGCTCCGTTAACTTCTTTTCCTCTTTTCTCTACTTGCCCTTCTTCTTCATGCTTCTCTCTGACCCTTATACCTCTTGTTTTCTGCTCAATGGTCTTGAGAGCAGAATCTCTTTCTTTTTTGTCCCTTCCAACCAACGTCCATTCGTCTCCTCCATATCCACATTTGCCTCAGGTCTATATATAGCTGTCGCTTCTTAGCTGAACTCCTGAAGGCTGCCTCCTGCCGCACGCTGCCCTCCGTCAGTTCGCTCGACCTCTACCTGCCAGGGTATCTAGCTATCTTGAAAAGAAATACATCCATCGATTCTATAACCATCTCTCTCTCTGTGTCGCTTTCTCTTTCTCTCTCTGGCTCTCCCTCCCCCCTCCAGTTTCTCAAAATCTCTCACTCGGTCTCTAAACTGGCTCAGACGAAAGCCAGGTTGTCCTCCAAACGGACTGGTGTTGCAATATGCAAACTTCACGAACAAGCGCGACGACGAAAACCACGTACCATCCCGCCTCTTGAGTGATGCATAAGTAAATAATAACGATAAGGATTCAAAGGAAGGAAGCGAAAGAAGAAGCTTGAAGAAGAGGAGGAGAAAAGGAGGAAGAATTGTCTTTTGGGATTATATATTGTTTTTCTTTCTTTTTTTAAAAAAAATTATTTTCTGTCGTTGTGTGAGCTGAGTGATACGAAGCAGGTGAGCCCGACATACAATTAAACAATAATTATATGCGCAGTGCTCCACACATAGGCATAGATTCCCAAGGGGGGGAGCTTTGGACCCTTGGGCGTGGGTTAAGTTCTTTAAAGGCTATCCTTAAGGTGCAGCAAACTGTCCCCC
>NW_001813982.1:6344446-6353015 GCF_000149585.1 Histoplasma mississippiense | reverse complement strand
GAATCGATTCAATAACTTGCCCTTTATAAATCACAAACAATCGCAAGAAACCATAATAACAACAATAACAATAACAACAACAGCAACAAATAATACTTTGGTTTGAAAAGACCTTGCCCAAATCTGCTGCTGGGTTCTCGTGCCTCTCCTTTATCCCAATCCACAGAGACGAGATAGTGCTATTCTATTGCGACCTCACCTCGCCCAATATCCTATCGTATTTCGAGGCACAGTCCCTTCCCCTCTACTCGGCACCTTGGATCCGCGAGTGGGCTAGCTTCACAATACTTAATTTGAAAAGGGGGGGGGAAAACGCTTCGTCCGTCGCTTGACTTCATATCTCTGTGAGTTTATCCGCAGAAAAAAAGGACGCTAACCTTACCGCCCCACCACAATACCTACCTCCCCCCTGAGCATTCTCATCTTCTAGCTCCTGATTTTGGTCTCATCTCGTCTCATTCCCCCTCACTCCTCGAACAAAATAATTGGCCCCCAACTTTATTTGTCTACACCCTACTGACTTGCTTTGCCCTCTGGGGCTCGGATCAGTCACGTCGCTTCAAGTTCTGCATACCAAATCTCGTTCAACATTGGCTAGCAGGTCAAGTTTTAGTCGTTGGGCGTGGTTTAACCTCCCTTCCTTGCCGATACGCAATCATAATACCTCCCGATACGCCAAAGCTAATTCCATACACATAACCTATACGACGTAATTGTAAAGCATTTCGTGGTTTATCGGTTTCAGACATGGATCAACAAGGCCAATCAATCCCCGGCCCTGCCGGTAGGCGCTTGCATATTGCCCATCGGAGAAGCCCCTCGGAGCTTACTCCGCTTATGAGTACGTTCCTAGATGCCTTTTATTTTATTCTGTGTCTTTCCCCATCTTCCCAGGTCGAAATTCCATACTCATTTTCTAATGTTCTAAACAGTGGAACAATTGGCTTTACAACAACAGATCGAACTGCTCCAACAGCAGCAACAGCAAATCGCTGCCACGCATCAGCAATACGTCAACATGGGGCTTTTGCAACCGCAACAGCCTCTCCAACATGTGGCTGCCTACTCACCCACCATGCAAGCTCAAGCTATCCCTAGCGTTACTCATAATAATTTTCAGTTTCCCCAATCTCAACAACAGCAGCCGCAGCATGTGAGCGTACCCCTGAACCCCCAAGGTCAGCCCTCCCACCGACGTAACCAGTCTGCACTGCCAAATGTTGGCATGGGCCCTCCGCCTGCGCCTTCTTCAGGTGCATCCGGTTCTTCCTATGATTATAACCAGGGTCAGGGTCAGGGTCAGAGCCACGGTTCTTCTAATCATAATCGTGAGAATGGTCAGCAATCCCGTGGTCGCGGGGCCGCTCCTCCAGGAGGTGGTCATCAGCGTCGCCATTCACTAGCTCTTCCTGAAGCGAGAAAAGCTGCCGAACTTGCGCAGCAAAAAAGAACGACTTCTGGATTCCAGTTCTCGATTCCAGGTGCCTCAGGTGCTTCGAGCACATCGAATCAAGGTGAAGGTTCTCCCACTGAAAAGCCTCCCCCGCCTGCCTCTTCTTCCCCCCAGCCTCCCCAGGGACTAGGCGTTCAACGAGCTGGAAATATTAGATCTGGATCCCATACACGGAGTCAGTCCTTGGCTGTAGGCAGCGGTCGCAGTGGTGGAATGTCGAGCGGCAGAGGTGCTGGCGGGTTCCAGTTTCCGCAATCAAGCGAGGGATCACCAGCGCCGGATTCTTCTTCTCGACGCCAAAGTCAACCATCTCATGGTCGATCAGGCTCAAGAAACTTCGAAAGCAACTGGAGGCAGCAGAGTAACAACCAGGGTCAAGGGCAGGACCAGCAACGAACTGCTATGGGGAGCTTTGGCCAACAACAAGGTGGAGCAAATTTCCAACCAGGCCATCGCACACGTGGATCAGTGAACCAATCGGTCGGATCCCTTGGTTCCTTCCAAATATACAGGTCAACCCCAACTCATCCAGCTTCCCCAAGGTCAAGTTGTGATGGCACCTCCGCAAATGTTTGCCGGTCAGCATCTAAATCCTATTCAAATTGCCCAGCTTCAAGCGATGCAAGCAAGCGGTCAGCTGAACATCCAAAATCTAGGTCTGCAAGCCGCTCCTCAGCATGTTGCCACGCAGCTGTCTGCGCAGCAACAACAACAGCAGCAGCAGCAGCAACAGCAGCAACAGCGTAAAACGCTTTTTACCCCTTACCTTCCCCAGGCATCATTGCCTGCTCTACTGAACGACGGTCAACTGGTTGCCGGTATTTTGAGGGTCAACAAGAAAAATAGATCCGACGCTTACGTCACTACGCCTGATCTCGATGCTGATATTTTCATCTGCGGAAGCAAGGATAGAAACCGTGCTCTCGAAGGTGATCTTGTTGCTGTTGAACTACTGGACGTTGATGAAGTATGGAGTCAGAAACGAGAAAAGGAGGAAAAGAAAAAACGCAAGGATATCACCGACACCAGAAGTGGTAGCACTGCTGGGATGGACAAGAACGCTCGACCGGACTCTATTACAAATGGCGATCCTGGACAAATCGCTCCCGACGGAAGCATTCGACGAAGAGGCAGTCTCCGCCAACGCCCCACCCAGAAGAAAAATGATGACGTGGAAGTTGAAGGCCAGAGCCTTCTTCTCGTCGAGGAAGATGAAATCAGCGATGAACAGAAACCACTCTACGCTGGCCACGTTGTTGCTGTGATCGAACGTGTAGCCGGTCAGATGTTTGCTGGTTCACTTGGCCTTCTTCGACCCTCCAGCCAGGCGACCAAGGAGAAACAGGAAGCAGAGCGACAGGCTAGGGACGGCGGTCATTCTCGCCACCACCATGACCGTCAACAGGATAAGCCAAAGATTGTTTGGTTCAAGCCTACTGACAAACGTGTTCCCTTGATTGCAATCCCCACCGAACAAGCTCCCCGAGACTTTGTTGAGAAGCACGCTGAATACGCTAATAACATATTTGTTGCGTGCATTAAGCGATGGCCCATCACGTCACTTCATCCATTTGGAACACTTGTTGAACAACTTGGCGCTATGGGCAACTTGAAGGTTGAGACGGACGCCCTGCTCAGAGACAATAACTTTGCCTCTGATGAATTCTCTGATGCTGTCTTGAAGAATGTCGGCTTCGAAAAATGGTCCGTAAAGGACGAAGGCGAAGCCTTGTTGGAGAACCGACGGGACTTCCGTGATGAGACTACTTTCACTATCGATCCCAACGGCTACAAGGAATTGGATGACGCTATCCATGTCAAATCGCTTCCTGATGGGAAAGTCGAAGTTGGCATCCATGTGGCAGACGTCGCTCATTTTATCAAGAGTAACTCGCTTGTTGATAGAGAGGCTAAGAAGCGTGGTACTGGCGTCTATCTTATGAACCCGTGTTGTTAACATGATCCCGCCCCGCTTGGCGACTGAAATATGTTCGCTTTTGCCTGGTGAAGAAAGATTAACTGTCAGCGTCATCTTCCAAGTGAATTCCGCCACCGGCTCTGTGGAAGGAGAACCGTGGATTGGAAAAGGTGTAATCAAAAGTTCGGGAAAACTCACCTACGATGAAGTGGATGCCATCCTGAACGGAAATTCCGACGTTGAACTTCACGGGGCTACCGCAAATGATATCAAAACCTTGAGTGTGAGTGCTCGTTAATGATGTAGTTTACATAACAAAACATCCTTTTGCTAAACTAATGTGTTAAAATGTTCAGGATATTGCCAGTAAGTTTAAGAAGGCAAGATTTGGCAATCGGTCCTCCAATATACCATCTCTGCGACTCCTCTACCAGCTCGATGATGAGAACGTCCCTGTCGAACAGAACATTTTCAACTCCACGCCGGCGCACGAACTCATTGAGGAATTAAGCCACAAAGCAAATTCCTTTGTCGCAAAGAAACTTTTATCTGCTATTCCAGATAAAGCATTCCTTCGCCGCCAGGCACCACCAAATGTCCGTCGGCTACAGACTTTCGTTGATCGGATGACGAGACTAGGATACGATATCGATCCTACTAGTAGTGGCACACTGCAGACTAGCCTGTTCAAAATAGAAGATGTTGATATTCGCAAGGTTTGTTCTTGCTACTTCTAGTGCATATAATGACAGATACCTTCTGTGTGGTTTTTGTCTTGCTAACGACCTTTTTCTCCTTAGGGGATGGAAACCTTGCTTCTGAAAGCTATGCAGCGTGCGAAGTATTATGTTGCAGGAAATATGACGGAGGATCAGCGACAGCACTATGTTCTTAATTTACCTGTATACACTCACTTCACCAACCCCTCAAGACGCTATGCAGATATTATCGTCCATCGACAACTGGAAGCAGTACTTTCCAATTCCGAATGTACCGATGACGTCGAAAACCTCACTAAAACCGCTGAACAATGCAACAACAAGAAGGATTCTGCCCAGACTGCTCAGGAGCAGAGTGTCCACATTGAGTCATGTCGCATTATGGACAAGAAACGAAGCGAGATCGGAGGTGACCTTATCAGCGAGGGCATTGTCCTCTGCGTTTACGAATCTGCTTTCGATGTCCTTATCCCAGAATATGGCTTCGAGAAACGTGTCCATTGTGATCAGTTGCCGTTAAAGAAAGCAGAGTTCCGTAAAGAGGAGCGTGTTCTCGAGTTATATTGGGAGAAAGGCGTCCCGTCATCTGCTTATATTCCAGAGGATGAACGCCCCAAGGCCGCGCAAAAAACACGTGCTGCCAACGCTGCCGCTGCCGCTCGTGAAGCGGAAGCCGCAAGGGAGCGAGCTCGCGAGCGAGAAGAAGCTCAACGGAAACAAACAGACACCGGCACTATTTCAACAGACGACGTTGACGCTCTTTTTGATGACGACGAGGACGACGAAGATGAGGACGACGATATCTCTGAGGCTACAGAGATGGCTGCAGGCGTCTCCCTTAACTCTCCGGTAGATCGATCGACTCAAAGCATGCCGCCATCTCCTACGAGGAATGGCCACTTGCAGCAAACCCCTCATCGCACTCGTTCTGACCCAAAGATCGCAAGCAGTACTGTTGAAACTCCTGAAGCTAAATTGACGAATAAAGAAAAGTATCTCAAGCTTTTCAGACTGCGGGAGGAGGACGGTGAATATATTCAGGACGTCACTGAGATGACTCGTGTGCCAATTATATTGAAAACAGATCTGTCCAAGAGCCCACCGTAAGTGCCCTAAGACAGCTCGTTACATAAAACCGTCGTGCTAACTTGAATACGCAGATGTCTCACTATTCGCTCCGTCAACCCATACGCTCTTTAGGGAACAATACCACCAGGGATGCCTACTATAAAGTTACTATCGATAGTCTGCTCGTCTGCTCATATTATCTTATATTTCCCTCGTTATTTATCACTTTCGAAATCGATTATTTTTGGTATCGCGCGCGTGTTGTTTTCATGCATCTCCTTAATTGGCATTTATTTTTACCTGTCAATCGCTATAGCGAATCGTCCTTCGCTGCCGAAGCACAGATTTTCGAGAAGAGGGAAGAATATATATATATATACATAAATATATATATCGTTCCCATCGACTTACGCATTTGAGTTCTTCTTTCTTGCGCCCACTTTTTTGGTTTCTGGTCACCCATTCGATTATTCATTTTCATTTCTATCGGACCCTGTCCAACTCGATGATTAGACGATTGCAGGGAAATCTAGGTTTCCCATGTCGTTGCGCTGCAATAGCTACACCGCTGCTACGTACCTCCATATTGGACTGGTCATATTTTACTTCTAGTTCTATTACGGGCTCCGGAAAAGCAGGCCAGCAGTTTGTAACCTTTCATGGTTATATAATGGAATGGAAACCCCGACTCAGGGAAGAAGGGAAGAAAGACATGTTTGTTTTCGCATCAGGACCCCTTGTCTAGATTGATTGAATCAAGGGGAACGAAGTTATTGCATTTTATGATGTTGTATTGATTTGCTCCAGCATATGCTCCCCGAAGGCACACCAATTTGTTTTCAAAAAAGATGGAACGGAAGTGGAAGAAATATGCATCATGGTGAGATGAGATGAGAACACGCAGATGGAGGGTAGAAAGGGAGAGAAGATGGAAGAAAATTCAAGTTTTACTCTTTTATCAGTTCTCAGTGTTTTTCTGCATCTTTAGTTTGAGCGTGTGTTGTGTATGTCTTTTAATTTCTAGGTTAGAAGCTGGTTTTTATTTAGTTTTATATTTTTATTTTAACAAAAATTATTCTGTTTGATGGAGGAGGAAGGTTGGTTGATTGTAACTATCGTGTGTGTGACCACAGATTATCTTGATCCCTCAATCAGAAGTTTTACAACTTTTGAAAAATCACTTATGAACAAAAAAGAAAAAAATCAAACTTGTGATGAAACTGAGAATATTGAATTCTTGTCATTTATTGATTTGAAAGAAACTGATTAAAAAAAATGTTGTCAGAGTTGTAGTAGTTATTGTAGATGAGCTTCATAGGTATTTTGAGTTCAGAAATGTAAAAAGATGTCACTGTTACTCGAATCTACAAGAACCAGCCAATTCTTCACTTCTTTCATCTGTATTATAATTATAATTAACTACTGTCTTACTGACTATTGAGTACTGACTACTCCTGTGAGAAACTGTAACCAACATACACATATATATGAAATTCAGGGATGTAAGTAACTTCATTACTTCCTACAATGTTCTCTCAATCAACTGAATTTCCTCTATCTCGATTCAATCCCGAATTAAAACAGAAAAAAAAAAAAAAAAGAAAAAGAAAAAGAAAAAAAAAAGAAAAGATAAAAGAAAAGAGAACAAACAGACTCCTCCCCGAGTTCAATTGAAAGCAAAAAGTAAAAATAAAAATAAAACTTTAATGATCAAACCATCATAACACACTCAACCCCCGTCATGCAGAAAACAGCACAATGCACAAGGCACCCCTCTTTTCCAAATAAATAATTGATTCCAATTCCCAGAATGCCAATGATAATAGCTCATAATCGTCATTAATCATAATCATCACCCACTCATTTACCCATGATCCATTTATCCATTGCTCCTACACCACCGCATCGCGAAATGCGATTCTACTGCCGAATCGAAACAAAAAAAAAAAAAAAAAAAACAAAAAAATAAAAAAAAAAACCACCCTTTACCTACCTACCCACAAAACCGTCCCTCATCTGATAGACGCCTCAAGCCAACCCTTGTTACCTTTGCTTTGGCGGCTGCTGACGAAACCTTCTGTGCCGCCCTGTTCTTATTAGTGGTAGAATTGCTGTTATTCTTCGTCGACGACTTGGACACAGACATCGATGAGCGAACCGATGACGGCTGCTGTGGGGCTTTTGCGGGTTTATGATTGTTTGGTGGATGTGTACGGGATAGGGGGATGGTTTCTGTCAATTTCCCCGATCCTGATGCTGGCCCGGATGGTTGTGGTTGTTCTGGTTTATCTGTGCTAGATGTAAACGTGGCCGTAGTGGTAACAATTGTTGTAGAGGCAGGAAGAATGGAAGAAGTAGTAGTCGTAGACGCGTCATTCTCCTTGCCGCCGCCACTGGGCTTCTCATTCGACAAATGTAGGAGCAGCTGTGATGGTAGTGGTTGTGACAGGCCAAATATCGAGCTTTGTCGAGAGGACCTGTCAACCCGCTTCCCGCCATTGCCATGTGAATCCTTATTGCTATTATTACATTCAAGGGCTGAAACAATACGCTCGGGATAATCGTCCCGCACCCGACCGGAAGAGTTGACACCTCTGCCCAATACTGAGAGTTTGGGGGATTTTAGGGGTTGCTGTTGCTCACTCGCTCGGGCGTTTGCGGCGATATTCCTCTCAGAGGGAGTCATGCCGTCGACGTCGTCGTCTTGGGAATGGGAATGTGCATTGACATTAACATCAGCATCGTAGGAATAATCGACTGGGCCCAACTCAGGTTCACTGGCGCTCTCGAGAACGGCAAGTGGACGCTTTCCGAGTACACTCTTCCGCGAGTTCGACGGCGTAGTGATGACTACGGGGCAAGGTGAAAGTGAAGGGTCATTTTCCTTGGATGGGCCGCCGGTATCCTCATTATCCGATTCATCTTCGTGGGCCGGTCGTCGATCTTGCGCGAACGGTGACAAAGATGATGACGACTGTGATGATGATGATGATGATGATGATGATGACAGTAGTTCGTTCTGAGAGGTTTCTTTAACTCTGATATCTAGTTTCTCGATCCGCTGGCTGGTTTGATTCTTATGAGCAACCGCCTTTTTCATGATGACTGTGGACAAGGACGAGGTGAGGGCCGTTTTGCGCGAGGTTATTATCGCCTCTGCTGAGCGACCTTTGTTTTCTGGAACGTTAACGCCACTCTCATCCCCCCTTCTCTTAGCCTCCATGACGGCATCATTCATGTCCTTGGGTATTGGCGCATGGATGGAAGTCATCAACTCTGCCTGCTCGTGCGAACGCGTCATAGTCATCCTGGAGCAGGCTGCCGGCTGCGGAATTCAAGGCCGGAATCCGGATTGGATGGATCAGAGGACAGATATCGTCTGCTTCGAGCCATAATTTGTTAGCAGATCGG
>NW_001813982.1:6341821-6344346 GCF_000149585.1 Histoplasma mississippiense | reverse complement strand
TCCTCCATTCGCCCCCCGCAATAACGGATGGAAACTAAAAAGGGCAGAGAAAGAACATACGATCAAACATCCCTCAACGTCAGCTTCGGGTCCCAATCTTTCTTCAAGAGTATCTACACAAACCGCGCCCGTCGACTCGTCGACATTCGGGTGCCATATCCGTGTCCTAAACGCTGCTTTTGGGAGGGCTCTGGGGATAATCTTCAGGCATGCGTAGATGTAATCGCCCAGAGACCCTGCGAGTACGGCGTCCCCTGCGGACCCGTAAGAAGGACAACGAGTTGAGTGAGGTCATCTGGAAATGGCGAAGACGCGTTGTTTGCAGGGGAGAAGAGGTAGTGGGGCGGCATGCCGTCTCTGTGGAGAGAGGCATGGTCTGATGCCAACCTTCGAAAGCCGGAGGCCTAGAATTTTGCGTTAGGTTTTTGGGGATTTCGGGGGACG
This sequence comes from Histoplasma mississippiense, assembly GCF_000149585.1. Taxonomy (NCBI): domain Eukaryota; kingdom Fungi; phylum Ascomycota; class Eurotiomycetes; order Onygenales; family Ajellomycetaceae; genus Histoplasma; species Histoplasma mississippiense. The sequence goes on along the minus strand of NW_001813982.1, from coordinate 6,343,902 downwards.
TTTTAGAGTCATATAGCAATGGTTTGAGTTCATAGTTCATTGATGGGAAGCTCACCATGCTGAATTGCGTTCTATGCAAATTGTGGTACTGTTGTCCCCTCTGGATACCGGTCCAATCTAGGAAGATAGAGAGAGATAACCGGGATTAGAGTTCAAACGCGGACCGGGACGCGGGTACCACAGATACGCGACAGAGCTGGGAATCAAGGAAACGAAGTGTCCAAGAAGGCAGAGCGTACACACACACAGACACAGACACCAACTATGGGCATCGTCATTCGACATCTGCTCTGATTTTGAGATGCGCGATGAGAGAGGGAAAGCGGCTAGGCTCGATAAGGAATGGTGCACATCAACAAACCCCCCGTGGACGCGTGACTTGGAAGGCGTGATGAACTTTCTGCCAGGCGTCGAGCACAAATGAATGGGGGAACATTGATCATTGCCAACGAGCAGGAGCGGAGCATTCCGGGTATCATCTATGATCCAAGCAATAACACAAAAAGACATAACGTTGTGTCATTTTACAACTGGTATTTATGGGCGGATTTACTTTCATCTAAATGGGTCGTAATGAGTCTTATTAGAGGACGTGAAGAATACTAAGAATAAACATAGTCTATCCAAAAAAGAAAAACATAAGGGTTATGGAAAAGTCGTATTTGGCAGAATAACAACGGAGATCATGTCCAACTCAACAGAACGCCAGCTGGATACCAGGTTGTGATTAAAAAGGTAAAAATTGTGTAACACTGTATTGCGGTAGAGTCAAACGTCATCACTTGTCCCGACCACGGATACTCGGCATTCCCTGGTCTGATAGGCCCTTCCAAGCATCTGCTATACAGAGGAAAGAGTAGAAATGAATACAAGTGGATTCGCCAATTAAGCCACCCCGCCCGCCCAATAGCAAAAAGACAGGGCTGTCAGTTTTTCCACCCGTTGTTAAATAGGTTGGCTTAATTAGGAACAAGAAATATTATTGTTAAGGGGTTCTCAAGTTCATCGCATGCAAATCTTCAATGGTTGCTCCATTTACAGGAAAGCAGCGAAGAGAGCAGCAGCAAGGCCAAGCCCGAAGGGAACGCTAGTGGAGAAACCAGCGCCCTCACCTGGTGGGTAAGTTGGGGCGGGAGGAGTGGTGGTAGGATAGCGACCGGTGCCAGTGGGTTGGGCGCTGGAGGGAGGAGGACCGGTTGGGTAGGGAGGAACGGTGTTCGGGTAGCTCGGAGTTGGGTACTCCGAGGCAGGAGGGGACTGAGTAGGATACTCAGAGTGGGGAGGGGACTGAGTAGGATAGTCGCTGGGAGTAGGATTGCCCCCGGTGGGATAGGCGGGAGGAGTTTCAGTAGGATAGTCGCTGGGAGAAGGATGCCCGTGGGTGGGATAGCCGGTGGACTCAGCGGTCTCAGTGGGATACTCAGACTCGGAAGAAATAGGATAGCTTCCGGTCGGGTAGCCAGGCGCCGAGTTGGATGGCTCAGCGGAGTAAGAGGACTCAACTGGGTAGGATGGCTCAGGGGGTGGAGAGGAAACCGGATAGCCGCCATCAGCCTATAACAATTGGTCAGTCCTTTCGCTCGTCTTCAAGAGACAATCTATGGTCGTGAGAATTGGGAGAATGGGCAGTAGAGCCGAGTTAACTTACAACCGCGGCCTGGGCGGACATGGCAAGAGCCGAAACGGCAACAGCAACGACGGAGAGATGCATTTTGAAAGTTGGGGAATTAAGTTGGTCCTTTGTTATAAAACGATTGGATTGGGAAGAAACAGTGACCGAAAGTACCAGAGCGACGTTGTTGCAAAACGAGAGGCAGAAGAAATATTCTTCGGTAAAGATTGGGAGAAGGAAGAGTCAGGAAAGATTTTGGAAAGCAGAGGGAGGGTTCAGGGGAATATATAGGCATACAGCCCGTGGTCGTGTCCGGGTGCGTTTACAACCCACCGCGGGTTGTCTGGCTGTTTGGCGCTCTGGCGCTCTGGCTGGGCCACGGATCGGGAGCCGGAGCGTGGGTCACTGGGTCGTGGATCCACCGGGGACCTACGGTACGGCGTACAGTGTACGGCGGTATTCGACGTAC
>NW_001813982.1:6339721-6341288 GCF_000149585.1 Histoplasma mississippiense | reverse complement strand
GAGTTTTCCAGTTTCTGCTTTTTTTTTTTTTTTTTACCTCTTCTCTTTTTTAAGGAATTAAATATATACTACCACGCCGTTTGCAATCATCCATCCCTGTATCTATGCGTTCTGTGTGTAATCTTTCGCCTCGTATAATTTTCTTTCCTATGTTTGTTGTTTGTCTTTTTTTAGACTAACGTGCTGCTGGGCGAATCGCCCAAAGGAGCACTTGTTTTGGTTTTATTTGCCATTAAGTGCCTTCTTTAAGTTCTGTACAACACGGCTGTACCTGCAGTAGACAGAGAGCGGTAACCGTATTATTGAAGAGGACAAACAACGACAAAAACAAAAACAACAACAACAAAAACAACAACAACAAAAAACAACAAGCTTTTCTGAATCAAGGGAGACTCTCTGATTCCTCTGCACGACGCGCTATGGTGGAAGGACAATCTGATTGGCATGCCCCCTGTCAGAAATTTTCATTTGCTCCAGCCCAGCGCCAAGCAACGCATGTCACGATTATGTGACAAAATTGTTAAACTGGTTGGTTAACTGGTTAGTTAGTTAGTTAGTTAATTCATGAGAAGCTGGAGCATTTACTCCGTATAATGAGCACAAAAGTCCATTGGTATTGGGAAATGCAAAAACCCCATCGCGATCTCTATATAGTTTTTTTTGTGTTATTCGACCCTATGTTGAGGTTCCTAGTGATTTCCAAGGATTTCCCGCTTCTTAACCAAGATTTCCCACCGAGACCCTTCAGTGGCGGTGCAATGACACCAGCCACCCCAATGGGCTTGGCGCTAATTCGTAACCGAAGCGAGCTCAGCGCAAGGGAGGCGTTTTTGGTCAATGGGATGTTATCGGGAGTAACTTAGGAGGCTGGGACTGGTGGTCGGAAGAGCCTCATATCCTTGTGGTGCCTTGTTTCCTGCGATCAAGAACCTACGGAGTACGAGGAGACGTAATCGCCATCCCTCGGATGAAGAGACGAGAGTGAGAAGAAACAAGGGGGCTTTCCTGTCCTATGTGTGGCGAGTATGATGGAAGCACCACGCGGCTTGAAAATTTGAGCTCCGATCGACTGACATGCCACGGAGTACTGTGGGCCTTAACCACAAACCACTAATCGTTGTTCCAGCACGTCATAAGTGTCGTGTCACAAAAGAAATCATCAATAATCGGGTTCAATCTGCAGTGACCAACACGCCACTCACCCAAGTCTGAAATCTGAGGATTTGTTGGTGTTGCTCTGGGAGCCAGATTGCCTCATCCGCCCTTTTCTTGCCCCATTTTTTTGCAAAAAAGTGGTGTTTCGGTTCAATGAGGGCTGATTGGGCAATTTCTGATTTTTATGAACTAGGGGGCCCGCCAATATCGCCAATATCGCCAATAACGGAATGGGATCAGACAAGGAGGGATGATGCTAATGTACACCCAGCCAAAAGCCGCTAATATTTTATAGATATCTCCAAAAAATCATATCATCAAGAGATATGTATATGTAGCGTATGTTGACAGTTAACTACTACAAATTGATAATATCAATTTCTCTAACTATTCACAAAGAGGTATAAAATAA
>NW_001813982.1:6337631-6339621 GCF_000149585.1 Histoplasma mississippiense | reverse complement strand
ACCAGTGGCAGATATCTCTTGATGACATGGTTATTTTGTACTGTAATGGAGCATGTACTCCGTATGCGCTGTGTCGATAAAAAATTAGCAGCTCTTGGCTGGGTGTCATTAGCCTAACCTCCGCGTGTCATGATCCATCCCCATAGATTGCATAGATTACATACAGGAGTGTGTTCTGGACCTCTTCGGTTGCTGTGACTCCACGAGGCCCAATAGTGAGACATGACAAGGGTGATTTGCAAACATATTTTTCGTTGCTGTGCGGAATTCTGCCAGCCATGTTTCGTGGGCTATTAATAGGCTTGTCCCCAAAGAGTCTTCATAACTGATCATATTCATCGGCGTGTTACCTTTTATATACCTGGGATCCTGTTTAAAACATGGCATCCATGCCCATCCAAGAAGGCGTTGCACGTTTTAGTTCTGTTTTTGTGACTTGTTGGCTGTTAAGGATTGTCCCTACTTGTCTGAATCCACCACGACACGGGCTGAGACTTGCATCGGGTTGATCCTTCAAACATGGGGCGGGTCTCGAATCCCAGCGCTAAATACCGGTAATAATACCAAATTCGGTGCTAACGGAGAGGAAGACGAACAAGTGGGAGGGAAGGAAGGAAATCACCATGGACAACAGAGGAAAATCGGGGGGGGGGGGGGGGGAATGGTGGCCCTCCCGTGTACTGAGGAGTGGGTTGGGGCAAGCCAACCAAACCCCTGCCCCCATGAATCCCCCCCCAATCGAATGCCACTGGGACAACCATAAATGAATTGATATCAGGAGAGAGCCGTATGGAATCTTCTATCAAAAGAGAAAAAGCAACAACTCCACAGTTAATGTGTTCCGTAGGTCTGGTTCGCGGATGCAAATGTTGCTTTAGAGAACCAACAGCCAGATTCCAACCAACTTCTGTGGAAAGGACAAAGAAGGGCAAAATAAAATACGGAATTCAATCGACTGTCAACCAGAGGTCTATCACAAGTTGTCTTTTTGGGATGTTACCCGCCAAGCTGCCAGATGTCCTGCACAGTATTATTGTTATTACGACCTTTTATTATTTCCCATGGGTTAGAATAAACCGAATCAAAATCCTCGTCATGAAACTTGTGCAATCACCACACAAGAAGCATGAATTGGTGGTATCCAGTTCATATTGGAACTTTTTCCAAGAGCCACCACAATCATGTGATTTATGCACCTGGTCGAGTAATCTGAATGAAATACAACAATGGAGTCTAAATCTATATCGAAATCAAGAATAGAACAAGATCAGAAATTGCTCATCACTTTAAAAAAGCTTTATTTCTACTTCTACTTTTTATTTTTATTTTTTCCTTCAAAAGGAATATACACTATGTGGTATATGCTTTTCTCTGCTTTTCTTTCAACCAGTCAGCAATCCAAGAATAACATCTTGTTCTCCCTTGATGAAATGGATATTGAGGGGAAACAAATGATTCCCATCACCAGGTTCAGTCAAGACAGGTAAAACCAGCCTCTTCTCTTTTCCTCGCCCCCCTGTCATTTTATCAGACACATCAATGAACTATGGGCTTTTTTTTCATTTTAGTGCGTTTTGCCATCAGTGTGTGACCTTTGAATCATCCCATCCAGTCTATTGATTTTTGTCTCAGTTGCTTGCAACAGCAAGCAGAGAAACCCATGTCAAAATGTAACCCCCACAAGCTGCCTGCAACGGTGTTTAAACCTTTAGTATGAAGGCAAGAGAAATATTAGAACCCATTTCGTTTCGGTTTTTTTTTTTTTTTTTTTTTTTCCTTGTTCAGTCCGTTTGGACGAACAACAAGTGCTGTTTGTTATTCGACAGCATGGCGATATTACCACGATTGTTATATTCCTCGGTCTCCGATACGTACAAGGATCTTAAAGACCCAAAAAGGTCCAAGCACCCTGCTGTCATCAATAGCAGCATCCTTGTGGGAACGATACCAGGGTCCCAATCTATCATTTTACTTTTTCCACTCCCATCCC
>NW_001813982.1:6327782-6336496 GCF_000149585.1 Histoplasma mississippiense | reverse complement strand
TAACATTGATTGGGAACTGATGCCCATGGTATCTCTCATCGCGAGAATGCTTTGAATGGGCGAAAATCCGGTGGATTTTCACGAGCTTCGTATATTCCACGTCGACGGCTGCGACGAACATGCCTTGGGGCATATGCAAAATTGCAAATTAATGCAGCCCGGGGATCGGAAAGGCCATTCGTCGGCAAATTTAACCACAGCGGCAAGGAGGGATTTTCGCGTTCTGTCGTACACGACGTATATCTGTGAACCAGCCCATAGTTCTTCGACAGAATAGATTGCTAAGTCGAACCGTGTCACAATGCCAAAGTTATTACCACCGCCCCGAAGAGCCCAGTATAAATCTGGATGGCTTTGTTTGTTGACATTCAAAATCCGGCCATTGGCAATTACAACCTGAATTACCATGAGCCACAGCAAGAAAAAAAGGGAAGTGGAAAATGATGAAGATGACGGTAACGTATATTGCCAGAAGGAAGGAGGATAACAAACAAAGCACAACCATGACTAACCTCAAAACTATTTACGTTGTCGCATGCAAAACCGTACTGCGCCGAGTAGAACGAAATGCCACCTACGGGAAGAAGGGGATGGGGAAAAATGGGGAAAAATCAATGTTTTCGAAACTGATGTCGTGTTCTATTGATTAGAGAAATGACTTACCTCCGAGTGTCAGGCCCCCAACACCAATATCAGACACACGGCCACCAATGGCGGTCAGACTTTGAGGCTCAAGGCTTTTATATACGTCAATCCAGCGGTTTCCAGGGCCAACCCTGACAGATTTCTTATCCGAGGCCAGTTGGATCGTGTTTAGTCGCTGCAGGTCAATGGTTAAACCATCTGTGATGCTAGACGCGCCGGCAAATGCAGCGTGACCACCGCTCTTCACAGCAAATGGGCAATTCCATAGGCGAGCTATCAATAAAGCTATGGCAACCTGGCGGCTCGAAGTTGGCTGCAAGATACAGGCAGGTTTCGATTCGGATTGCTGCTGTGACCAGAAGAGATTACGCCACTCCGTGTACTCCGGCGTGCTCCTCAGGAAAACTTGTTGAGGGAAAATTTCGGAGACCAGGCGGCACTTTGCTAAGGTTAGCAAAACATAATAATAATAATAATAATAATAATAATAATAAACGCTCGATCTTAACAATGGTACGTACTGTAATGGCTGGAACGAAGAAGGACGTGCTTGTTGATTGTGCAAGCTCGGATGGATCGACGAGTTCAAACACATCCACACCATAACCGGCCAACACATCAACAATGGCTTTATGTTCAGGTAATATCACTGCAGCCGTTGGTTCAGAGTCACCAAGTGTCATTGCAGCAAAATGGCAACCTGCCGCCAGGAGCAAGCGAAGTTTCATGGAGATTGAGTTTCGCTTCACACTTCTGTATCACAAATATTTTAAAAGCTGTATCCGATAATTTAAGCCAGATGGAACTGCAAGATTCCGAAAATGAGGGGAAAGATCACCGTTGAACCCTGTGAGGCTTCTTTGTAAGGCCAGTTAGGGTGTGATGAAACAAGAAGATAATGGAACGTTGAGAGAGCCGACATCACGCATATATTCCCGCGAGTGTTGGGGTCCTCTTCCTAAGATGTTGATATCGGGACAATAAGGTGTATGCCGATCATTGCATGGCTCTCTCAAAAATGATTCAGTGCGCCACGGGCTGGTAGAGTCAGGCAGGGTTCCATTTTCATTTGTTTCGTTTCCATGCCATACTGAGGAATTACCTTTCAGATATAATACTCAATCTTCAAATTCCAGATGAAACGCCTCTGATATCCAAAAATAGATCTTGGTTCGTTGAGCGATCTTTCGTCGACCTGGTGGTCAGGTTAAAATTCCCCAAAGCCCTACGAAAGGTTTCCGAGATCAGTCCATGCATGGACGGTGCTCGGGTCGCTTTATTCAAGTGCTCGTTTTATTTATTCACTAGTTATTATCGTGAAGTAAAAGAGGTTTCTAGTTATAATGATAATCCAGAATAATCTGCATTTTTCTGCTGATAGCGGGAGCTTTCAAGGTTCGCCCGTCCCCACCAACATCGAAGATAAGAGTCATAATGATACAGAAATGATAATGATATTATTCCACTAGAACCAAAGGGCAGGGTATCTATCACAGGAACGGTTAACTAGGGTCAGAAAGGGGAGATTCGTAGAGTAATATTATTCAATAATTGTTGATTGCCCGCCTTGGCTACAGCGCATGCGAGAACCGAAATCCATATTTATATGGGTTCTCGTTGCTTCCGTGAAAATGTCGGTGTCGATTCGCTAACCAGATCTTGTAAGCCTCACTACTGTCCTTTTGTGCATGCATACTTTTGGTAAATTCTGAAGCCAGAGCGGGTGCTCAACGATCACCATGGCAATTACAGAAAGCCATGTCACTGAATCGCAGGTGAAAGTGACGGGCTATGTTATGATGGCTCTCGCCAGAGTAGTCTTTGCGGGGTGATTTGGTATGCGGTTTTGGGGTTTTGGGAGTCGGGTGGTTCAATTGGAAGATTTATTTGTCGTCTCGTCATGGCTGTCTTCCCTTGCCACGACGATCTTCTACCCCATCATTATGCCTGGGTTATACACACTTGCTACTTTCCTGTCTGGAGCATCTCCATTTGCAGAATTCGTGGATGATGTACTGTTCATAAAAAAGATATTCTTCGGCACAACATTCTTGCTTCGGGTGTCCCTGTGGTCGGTCAAGTTGTCTGCTCATTTTGTACCGACGTCTGCTGCCGCGTCTGGAAATTGAAATTAGTGAGGTGGGCGGCTCTTATATTCACTGTTCTGGTATGTATGGCCTTATGTCCATAGTAATATGTGACGCTATGTGGGAGATTGGTAGAAATTCAAAACGTGTGCGGCGTGATACAAGCTATGATTTGCTTCGCTCAAATTTTTAATGTTTGGATGTGAATATGAACCTGTCATGTAGATATGTTAGTGCCCACGACAATCTCGAACTATTGTTCACAGGCTGTTCAACCCACATTTCTATGAGCTTCAACAACTATACGTTACTTGACGTGCAGTAATTCCACGTACAAAACACTATAAATTTCAACAAAAATCATGCCTTTGCGCTAACAGTAGCCTCTTCCCGTACCCACTTCGAAAACTCCTCTCGTTTTCCCTATAAACAACAAATCGTCAGCAAAGCATTTTCATGCTAAATGCAGAGAGGCAATAAACAAAAGAACGAACAGAAATGGAAATTCTGCTACGGACCTTCACATCCCAAAACCCTATCCTGTCTTCGAAACCACGGAATGGATTGCGCACCCCGCCTTCCTTTTCAATCTCGCCTGCCCACACACTCCAGCTAATCGGTCGCAGTCTCTCAGACCCCAGCACTAGGCCGAGTGTAACAAATATGATAGCCACAAGGGTTTCAAGGGTGACATCGAGGGGAACGGAGTGAACACTGCCATATAATATTGAATGTTCATGGGCGGAGTAACCACTATAAACGTAATTCATGGGGTATATGTCAATTCCGGGGATTCACATGTGGGAAAGGAGATCAATGGTCTTAGGAAGAAGCGCTGGTTAGAGAATGTGTCCATTTTGCTTACGCGTGGACGAGCAGGATGAGGCCAAAAAGTGTGAGAAGGCGGAAAAGGATGGACATTGCGCTGTTGGTTCGGTATAGCTGCTTAAGGATTGTGAACGGTTACTGGGCCGGGGGTAAAAACGCGATAGAACAACATAGGCATGTGCTTCGGATCCCGTAATATGGATAGCAATTCTAAATTGAAGACATGGTAGTGTGATGCTGTTGTGCTGTTATGCTGTTACAATTGGCTCTAGCGATGAGAGGAGCGCTAGTACGGACGCCTAAATGAACCAATATGGCTGCCTGCATTTTAGCAATCAATCTTTATAGAAACTAATAAAATTCAATGTCAACACGAATCTGTGAAATCTGGAATGGAAACTGCTTCCAAGTTTAAATCCAAAACATAACTAGATAGAAACCAGGGGATACATTTGTTCATTTGCCAGCTTCCTGAGGAGCGTCTCTTCAAAAGGTGAGACTGATTGTCACCTCCACAAATTTTACCAGAGGCTTAAGTTTCGCGATATTTATTCAATCAAGTTTGACTCGACTGTCAATATATTGTGTTGGATATGCTTCAGGAACGGCAGCCTGGTCTAGTTGCTGAGGTGCACACCAACTAATGTCTGGAATATACGGGCTCCTAGGATACGAAGCAGGTTGTGAAGTTTCTAAATAAAACCATGCCGATCAGCATATATATTTATATGCCTTCACAGTTGAAACAACTCATCTTTTCGTCATGTTTTAACTAGCCAACTTCAAGATGTACCTTGAGCTATGTGGCCTGCGCCGCCAGCCACTACAAGGCTTGTTTGTGCCTCTTGGCATATATGCATTTCGTATAGATCCAATATCTGGATTGGAATGCTTCAATCAAATACAAAAAAGCGTAGCTCGAAGAAAGAGTCATGCGAGAGAACAGTTCGTGTTTCGTGTTCGTTGCTCCTTGTCTTCAAACACAGCCATCTTCCTCCAGGTTTTCAGACGCAGGTGCATACTGCATCTCTCCATGAGACTTCGTGACACCAGCTTGGATAGCATTCCGTGAGCTTCAAACGCAATAGAAGGTATAAATGAGAAGTTATTTCCGTCCCCAAAGGGTTTTTTGGACAGCGAACACTTTGCAAACTTCGCAACTTATTCCAAAACTTCCTCACTCCTAAGCTACTCGACGTCCAGGCCCTCAAAAATCCAATATCAAAACAAAAATGCGCTCAGCTCTTTACTTCGTTACGGAATTGCTTGCCGCTGGCTCTGCCGTGGCATCCGCTGTCCCCTCCACTGGCGATGTAGGAGGAGAAGACTTGAAGGTTGTCAACCTCACTGAGGACGACCTGGAACCGATCCCTGACGGAGGTATGCAGATGAACCATCCAGAACGCACCCAATACCCACTGCAAAATCATCAAACAAAACCTCCATCGAGCCTCTTTTTTTTTTTTAAAGTTTATTGGGTGTGTATGTGTGTGTATGTGTATACCCACATGCTGAAAATTCTATGTATGGCGGGAAAGTCGACAAGCGTAGAATTTTTGACTGCACACCTGTAGTCTGCAAGAACAAGAACCGAACAGACTGCTATAAAGTCAGCACCAGGGCGGGAACTTGCATTAATTTGGTGTCCTCGAACGGGAAACCATTCGTATCTGCCTCATCGGCTGGCAGCTGTCAATGTGTGGCCTACTCTAAAAGGGGATGTCCCATCTGGAGCGGAGATAGTTACGGTTTTACCGTTCCCACGACTTTCAGTTTCAATGCGAATAGCATCCAATGCTACATCTATTAAGTTTTGGGGAAAGGGTGGATAAATATATGTAATGGTTTTTGTGTTTCCTTTGGTTTGCTACTTGCTTTCTTTCACTTGTATTCTCATTTTGGCCTATTATATGTTTTCTGGGGTATTTGGTTTTTTTTTTTTTTTAAGGATGCGCCTGATTTCAAGCGACAGAGGTGTGCACAAGAAATGTACGGAGTGTAATTATATCCACATGAGGATATGAATGATATGCTGGATAAATGGTATGTCGGGAGATATATTCTTTCTCCCTTCATCCACGACACTGCCTTTTTCCGCTCAACGATTTTTGAACTTTCAAAAGAAGCGTGTTCAGCATATATCTATAAATACGGGCGCAGCGGCATTAGAAGGGTGGAGAGAGGAATGAGATGGTGAAAAAATTTTGGGATACATATTATCGAGCCAAATCGATGTGAGATATCCATTTATCCCATTCCTAGGTATATGTCGTCAAAGATAAAATGCCAAGTATATCCATGGGCGTTATTACTCTTCAACCTTTCAACCCATGATTCCGGTGGAAGTTATGTAGCTTTGAGTATACGCAAAGCCGCTGGGATAGTTCGTAACTTTCAAGGGTCTATCTACATAACTAAAGGGTTGGTCGAAGAATACTGTGGTCCCTCGTTTTAATATCTACGTAGATTGTGCGAAAGGAGGGAATCAAAAGTTGAGATAGGATAGTTGGAATAAACCTTTTAGCTGTGATTGTGAAATATTAAGGGAAAAAATGAATAGAATATGCTCAAACATGGTTTGGCGAAACCACGCAACTAAAATAAAATTTAGGAAGACCCAACCCATAGCAACGAAACTCAGAAACAGACTCAATCTTCTTAAAAAAGGCATTGGGGAGATATTCAACCAAAAAGTAAAGGGAAACGAGAGAGTAGGAGGCTCTGAATACCATAGTTATGGGTTCGTTATATCTTAAATAAAAGGGTTAATAAGAGGAAGTCAAAAAAAAAAAAAAAAAAAAAAAAAAAAAGAAAAAAAAAAAGAAAGAAAGAAAGAAAGAAAGAAAAAGAAAAAGAAAAGAAAAGAAAAACGAAAACGGCAGAAATTCAAGCAATGAGTCAAAGTTGGGGTGCGCGACGTTAAGAATAAGAAAGGTAAACAGGTAGATGAGAGGACACCGAAACGCCAAACATCCGATTATGTTGTATAGACAAAAAAACCTGTTGGGGCAGTAAGAGGAAGAATGGTATAGTCATTAACTTAAAAGGAAAAAAACCCCAAACGAAGTCATCGCGCCAGCCCCCTGCCGCAGATATGGGTAGTTCCTGTGGACAAGGATTTGGTGTTGATATCGACCAAGGCAACTCAAAGGCGGTTAACGAGACCGCAGCCAATCTCGATGATGAATAAATAGAGACGAAGCATATCAAGCATGGTGAAAACTGGTGGACACATAAACAATAGGGTAGCGAAAAGTGTATGTCCATTCAACGCTCCGAAAATCGGTCGTGGCAGGCTCGATGTGCATAAAACCACAGTACGGACCTAGCGGAATTCGATGGCCCCGAAACACCCCTTGTTTTCCACGGGTTTAAGCTCAAGCTGCTGGTATCTGAGCAAATAGAAGAAAACATCATAGTTAGTAAATTTAATTATCCAGGTCCTGCACCCACTGCAAATTTTCGGCATGGAAAGACAATTGAAATATAAAGCACGTACTTCTCGCTTTTTGCGTGGAAGTATATCCCACTGACAGTCCCTTTTATCTGATTAAAACAGATATAGTAAAATCCCTCAAAACTTGCACCCGAGATCGTTCTAACGCGGTGGTCTGGTACTAGAAAGTATTCTTTCCATCTCATGAAGATATCTGGATGCTGTGTGAAATTTTTATATGTGAATTCCGACTTCCTAGCAGACCTCGCTAGCGGTCTCCAGGCTGGGAACCGGGCCCAGTGTTGCAGATCAGTTTTATCAGTAGCGCCCCACGACTGATGCTTAGTTAGGAAGGTGTATTTTGTGCCGATTATTTCTGCTTCAAAGTAGGTGGTAAGGGTTGGGTGATCTTCGGTGAGTCCTGATTCAAAACTTGGGTTAGATGTTGTAAAATCAATTAGCCTCGAAAGGCTCAACTCAAGGACATACCTTGAATTCGGAGGTAACCACATAAGTATGATTCTGCCATATCAACATGTTTGATTTCAACGTCCACATTGTATATCTGGCGGTCTGACTGCTGTGTTCCGACGAATTTGCTGCCAGCTCTGAGGAAGGACGAGCAATGATTGGGGAGGAGCTTTCAAAAATATACATTTAGCTGGCTATCAAGATATGAATTTAAGGGGAGATATACTAACTCTGACATTAGAGAAAGCGTAGTCCATAGATAATGTCGTGCTGGATGTGGAGGATGAAGTTGGGTAGGTCTGCGCCGATGAAGCTCCCTCTGATGACGACACGCTGGCCGCCGGGCTTGGCGACTCCATCGCAACATCATGGTCTGTCGAGTCCATTGTCCGGGTAGTTGATTGCGGGGATATTTCGATTCCTAGGGAAGGGGAAGGGACAGTTTGCGAATGTGCATTTTGCGGCTGGTCTATTTGCGCCAGCGCCGGGCGTGGTACAGTGGCTGACGATACATCATCGTCAGCATTGGGCTCAATGCGCTCCTCCGATGATGCTCTCCAGGTGGCAAGCCTGTCAGTCTCCGGGGGGCAGGTGGTATGTGTAGATACGGCTGCGTCGACGGGATATATGGTAGTTGGGGACTGAGGATCACCGCTCGGGGTGGGCATGGGGGATAGGATAAAATAATGACACAAGAATCAAAAGGCTAATGATCAAGAAGCACGCATCGGGGGGAAACAACGTATACAGCTGCCAAGGTAGCGAACAGGCGCAGAGGGTGGGAATATAGAACTAGATTTCGGCGTAAAAGCGAGATGTGTGTGTGGACAACATGCCGTGGAGTGCGTTGCCGTAGGATATATGAAGGCAAGCAATACGCAGGAGTTGTGAGTTGGTGGTTGCCGAGATTTCGAGCAAAGGTTTGCCCAGCCTGGTTAGGGCCATTAGCCATGCGATCGCGGGGGAAAGCTAGGTTTTTAACGCCACAGATTGGACAGCAAAATGCACTGTACTTTCATTCAAAAACAAGCTGGACAATCAACCAGCGTATATGCTTCGCTGGAAAAAATACCAGTCATAATCAATCTCTGGAGTGTAATCTACAAAGAAAGTTTTACACATTAAGGATCAATCAACCCCTCACAGTTTCAACGCCAATGCCCAGCCGAACAAATCAAATAAGAAAAATCACGCCATATCAATTTTATCTTTCTTTCTCAATACCCTTTGCCAATGAGAATCTTTTA
>NW_001813982.1:6319300-6327674 GCF_000149585.1 Histoplasma mississippiense | reverse complement strand
CCCACTAAGGTCCTGGACAAGATAGTAGAATACTCGCAATATCATGGGGGGGCTGACTCGGTGACATCGACGAGGGATCCTATTTTTGCGGTCTGATCGCAACCAGTAAATACACATGTGTCTATAGGGTTGCAACAGCTGAGGGCCCAGTTCTTATTTACCTCGAAAGAAATATGTTCATTTCCCAACCTGATCTCTAACTCCTGCCGTCCGTCTTTGTTCTTTTGCGGCCATCTCGAATCATCTTCCCTGTATAACGGTTATAAAGCTGAAAAGAAAGTACTTAGGAATGGGCTGGTCTATTGTACTTCATGATTTCGCTCTCTTTGATAATGCGTTTGATCTCTGCAATCATCAGGGAACTGACGCACACTATTATTGTCTTGCTTAGCAGGAGTCCTATTTAGGTGGGGCGGTATATTCCAAACCTACTCTCTTTGCGGATCAGGGAGTCATTTCGATAGTTGGAGTTGTTCGCATACCGAGCAGACGCGCTTCGACCATCGCCGAGAGATCTAAAATCGAATTCTAATGACACTGTGAGTAAACGGGAATCGTAAGGTTCGTTTCGTATATATTCTTACCGAGAAACTCATGTCCAAACCGCCCAGAATGACCTGAGCTGGACGAGGATTATCAGCAGCTGAGGAAACCTGGGCCGTAGAGATTATTCTTACTAGTAGCGAACATAGAAAGGTTCATTCGGATTTGCCATATTTTGCTCCTGTCTTGCTCTCGTAAATCGCGGCGTTATCTTGCGTGGAGGTTCATCTTGTAGGAGCATTGAAGTGGGTTAAATCCTGCTTAGTCATCCACACAATGCCCATAGCCGCAACCTGCCAAATGGACAGGTTGGACCTTGACCCAGCGCTGCAAAGATATCAGCTCAATATCCACTCTCCCCCAATTGTCCTGTACCGGCGCAGATGATTGTTCGGATTAAGGCGGGGCCCAGGCACATTGTCACGAATCCCATCTACCCTCTACTTCTCCAACCCATCGCCGTATGTTCCCCTGTTTCCCCAACTTTAAAGGGATCCTCCAGCTCACATTCTCCCCGCCAGCCTTTCCCGAATTTGCTGCCCTTGTCTAGATACCGCCATTCAGCCTGACTGCCTCCCGATTAGCAAGCCGCAGCAGAGGTTAGCAAAATGGCATCGTATTTGGAAAATGCGTACAGCTTGGTGCATCAGGACAATGTTGCCGACCAGCCTACCCTCCAGGACCTGAAGACGCAGCTTGAGAAAGGAACAGATGAATCTAAAATAGACACCATGAGACGGATATTGATTGTAATGCTGAATGGAGACCCAATGCCCCAACTGCTTATGCATATCATTCGTTTTGTCATGCCGTCCAAGAGCAAGCCGCTGAAGAAGCTTCTCTACTTCTACTACGAGATCTGTCCCAAGCTGGATAGCAATGGAAAACTAAAGCAGGAGATGATATTAGTCTGGTATGATATTGTGAAATGCCCCATGACATTTTATAAGGCCTTGCTAAATGGCAGTGCTACATGTAGCAACGGCATCCGGAATGACCTACAACATCCTAACGAATATATCCGCGGCAACACGCTCCGATTTCTGTGCAAACTTAAAGAACCCGAACTTCTCGAACCATTGCTGTCCTCCACACGTGCCTGTTTAGACCACCGGCACGCATACGTGCGGAAAAATGCTGTTTGGGCCGTTGCGTCTATATTCCAACTCTCCGAGTCTCTGATCCCCGATGCTCCAGACCTCATCCAGACATTTTTGGGATCGCAAGTTGACCCCACTTGCAGACGCAACGCCTTTGCTGCACTACTTACAGTCAGCCATCAAAAGGCCTTAGAGTATCTTAGCTCTGCTTTTGACAGTGTACCAAACGCGGATGAATTGCTTCAGCTCGTCGAACTCGAGTTTATAAGAAAGGATGCTATCCAAAATACCCAGAATAAGGTTGGTTCGCTCCCTTCTCGGATTCATCCTTTAGTCAAATTTTCGGGAACTGACAAATTAATATAGGCTAAATATCTCCGACTGATATTCGATCTCTTGGATGCGGGAGCCAGTACCGTTGTTTATGAAGCAGCAACGTCGCTCACAGCGCTTACAAGCAATCCAGTGGCGGTGAAGGCAGCTGCATCGAAATTGATCGAATTGAGCATCAAAGAAGCCGACAATAATGTGAAGCTAATTGTACTCGATAGAGTCGACCAGCTACGGATACGGAATGAAGGAGTTCTAGATGATCTGACAATGGAAATTTTACGAGTTCTATCAAGTCCGGATATCGATGTTCGAAGGAAAGCGTTGGGCATTGTAATGGAAATGGTGTCTAGCAAAAATGTTGAAGAAATCGTCATGCTCTTGAAGAAGGAATTGGCTAAAACAGTTGACGAACAATATGAGAAGGTATCAACGATCAACTTATTTTAAACTCACACTCTCCCCCTCAAACAATGAATATCGCAGCTGACTAAAATTCTGCAGAACAACGAATACCGGCAATTGCTTATCCAATCGATCCATCAGTGTGCAATTAAGTTTTCTGAAATTGCAGCCAGTGTCGTTGATCTTCTTATGGACTTCATTGCCGACTTTAACAACAACTCCGCCGTTGACGTGATCTCTTTCGTCAAGGAAGTAGTTGAGAAGTTCCCCAAGCTAAGGCCATCCATTATCGAGCGCCTAGTATCCACTCTTAGCGAAGTACGTGCGGGTAAAGTATATAGGGGGGTTTTATGGGTAATTGGAGAATACTCTCTTGAAGCCAACGACATTAGAGAAGCCTGGAAACGTGTTAGGGCTAGCCTTGGGGAAATTCCCATTTTGGCTTCTGAGCAGCGCTTATTGGACGAGGTTCCCGCCGAGGACGGCCCTATTAAGGAGCAAGTGAATGGCCATTCCAAGCCGTCTGCTCCAACAGGGTCAAGGAAAGTATTAGCAGATGGCACATATGCTACTGAGAGCGCTCTTACCAGCCAGTCCAGCGAGGCTGCCAAACTAGAAGCAGTCAAGGCAGCGCAAAAACCGCCACTCCGACAGCTTATCCTCGATGGGGACTATTTCCTTGCCACTGTTTTGTCGTCTACGCTGACAAAGCTAGTCATGAGACATTCTGAGGTCTCCCAAGACACCGCTCGAACCAATGCTCTACGAGCTGAAGCGATGCTTATCATGATCTCAATTATCCGAGTCGGCCAATCTCAATTTGTCAAAGCCCTGATCGACGAGGACTCTGTGGACAGAATCATGTCGTGTGTTCGATCTCTGGCCGAGTTTGCCCAACATAAGGAATTAGAAACGACGTTCCTTGAAGATACAAGACAAGCGTTCCGTGCTATGGTCCAAGTCGAAGAAAAGAAACGCGCAGCCAAAGAAGCAGACGAGAAAGCCAAGGCGGCCGTCCAAGTCGACGACACAATCCCCATCCGTCAGCTCGCTAAAAAATCTGCCGAAGAAGGAGCTGACGAAATTGAACTTGATCTCGCCAAGGCTACTGGCGGTGACTCTGCTTATGAAGACCTGTCATCTAAGCTCAGTCGAGTTGTGCAGCTCACTGGGTTCTCTGACCCCGTCTATGCTGAAGCGTATGTTAAGGTTCACCAGTTTGACATTGTTTTGGATGTCCTGCTCGTCAATCAAACGACAGAGACCCTGCAAAACTTGTCAGTAGAGTTCGCCACTCTTGGAGACCTCAAGGTTGTTGAGCGCCCAACAACACAGAACCTCGGGCCTCATGACTTCTTGAACGTACAAGCTACCGTGAAAGTTTCATCGACAGACACTGGCGTTATATTTGGAAACGTCGTCTACGATGGAGCGAGCTCTACAGAGACCCATGTTGTCATCTTGAACGACATCAAAGCAGATATCATGGACTATATACATCCAGCCCACTGCACCGAATCCCAGTTCCGTACCATGTGGACAGAATTCGAATGGGAAAACAAAGTCAATATTAACTCCAAAGCAAAATCGCTGAGAGAGTTCCTGTCCCAGCTTATGGAGAGCACGAACATGAGCTGCTTGACGCCAGAGGCATCGCTTGAAGGGGATTGTCAATTCCTGAGCGCCAATCTTTATGCTCGAAGTGTCTTCGGTAAAGTTTTATCATATTTATTCTTCACTTCCTCACTCTTTCCGTTGTGTTGTAGTTCCCAGATTGAGGACTCCTAACTAACCATTTATCTTTTCGTTCCCCCCAGGTGAGGACGCGCTTGCAAATCTCAGCATCGAGAAACAAGGCGAGGACGGACCAATCACCGGGTTTGTGCGAATCCGAAGTCGATCGCAAGGGCTGGCGTTGAGTTTGGGATCTCTCAAAGGTCTAAAGGCCAATGCTATTTGAATTTTATGATGATGAAAAGAACGTCTTTATAGCTTTCCTCGCAATTTTCAATTCTTCACTTAACTAGCGGCTTTCGTTTTCTTTTTTGTCCAGTCTAATTTTGTCGGTACCTCACCTATTTCTGTTGCTACTTAATATCTGGCGATTGCTTTTGTCTTTCTTTCGTCACCTTTTTACGTGCACGGTATACCGTACCCATTGTTGTGCATCCCTCTGCAAAAGTGGTATAAGAATGTTCGTCGATATCATCCTTTTTCAAATGTCGAATATTGTTATTTTTATTTTTTTCTTTATTTTTTTTCCCTCCCTATTTCAACCCCTTTATTGGAGGAATATGAAACCATAGGTTTTGAACAGGTGGCCCTAGATACCCTGGAGATTACTGAAAGTTGACAGTTGTGGCCAGCACTTGAGAGTCGAATCTAAGATGATGACTGACATTGGGAAGGGAAAAATCCTGGATTTTAGGTGTCCAACGGGGTCAAAAAGGAATGGGGCGTTAGAGAAACCAGAAGTGAGCCGGTCTAGGATGTCGCCAACTACATGTATCAAAAAGGCGGAATTAGCCATAGTAAAGCACACACTGAATTGAACGGTAACGTGAATGCCCCTCTTACAAACGAATCTGGAAAAGAGAGGCACATCTGCCCATTCTTCTGAAAGGGCTCGGATCCCTCCAACTACCAGAGTACAGAGCAAGTATCTAAGATCTATGAGGTTCTATATATGGAAAACAAATTAAGAAACACAGTTTAAATTGAAAATACCTTCCTCTCTCGTCCATAGATGATATTTTCATGTCGTGCCTCTTATAAGTCTCATTTATGTATCATGGCATTGTTTTCTAAGCTCCCAAGTTTGCAAAAAAGACCTTGCTGAATTCCACGAGCTTTTCAGTCAACCACCTTATCATCTTTCACCTCCAATGGTTATCAAAGTTATCCTACGAAAACATCAACAGCTGCAGTCCTGGCGGACAAAGGTCTATTCTTGTTCCTGACTTTATTTCCCAGCTGACTTCTTGTTCCAGGCTGGGAATAACTGTGGAGACTTCTTTTCATTTACGCGTGGTCGTTTCGTACAAGATGGAGACCAGGTTGCGCTCCGTTACATTCAGATTCAACATGAATGAGCTCGCCCGTATTTCACCCGAGTCAGTGGGGGTAAAAGTTGCGTTAACGCTGACAAGTGCCTTGATGGCATGCTTAACAAGAATTTTGTCCTGACAATGGATGTCGGCTAAACTGTTATTGCAAAAGTTCCTAACCCCAATACCGGCATTGCTTACTTTACCACAGCGATCGAGATAGCTACGGTGGACTTTGTGCGTATACAACTTGCTGATTGCATTATTATCATTCAAGCTAATACTTGCAAGGTCCGCAACTTCCTGGGAACACCCGCACCTAAGGTGTTTTCTTGGGATTGCCCATGCAGCAAACTCTGTAGGGCTGAGTAGCTAATTATGGACAAAATGCCTGGAGTCCAGTTTAGCCAAGTTTGGAACAACATGCAACTTGTTGATAAGATGAAACTTCGGCTCGATGTAGCTCGTTTTCAGCCCAACCTGGCTCTCCGTCAGGTTCTAGGAGTTTGGCGGGATTTATTATGCTCGGGACCAAGCAAATTTGAAGCCGGAGAAGCATCTTTACGGTGGTAACAGCGGGAGAAAAAATCTGGGATATCTAGTGATATCTAGTGATGGTATCTAGTGACGACATATATTAATGATATCTGCGATGATATATCAATGATGATATCTACCAATGATATGTAATATCTAAGAGCATGGCTTTCTGAGCTTTTTGCTCCGTCTTGCCCCGGCTGCATGTTTCATGAAGCTCCTGCTATAGAGTGTTGTGCCTGAGCTGTCCACCCTTTTGAAGCAATTAAAGATACCTTCATCCCTGGGGTTGAGAGGTCCGTTTGCCCACCCCCAGGAAGGGGGTGAAAGGGGCAGGCTGCCCCTAGAAATAGAAAGTGATGTACACTTCAGAATAACAGGAAACTGAAATTACTATATATAATTGTAAAAATTAAAATTAAATTTTAATCAAAATTATAATCAATCTCAGATTATATTCAGATTATATAATGTTACATTTTAGTGAGAGCAATTATTTACTTTGATTTATCATTTAGCACTGATTATCTGGTTCAGTTTAACACTGGTATCTTAATACAGATTTCTTATTATATTCAGAATTTTCAACCAGTTCGCAATATGAACACAAGCTACTATTTAAATCATGATTCATCTCTAAATTTACTTAGATATAATTTGGAATAGTTATAATCAAGTTTCAATTGAATCATTGAAAAGAAGTGTTTTTCCTTCCATTCAATTAAGCAAGATTTATTGAATATTTGTAAGAGTATAGTTTGACGGTTGTAAAAGTAGAAACAGACTTTTGAACTATAGTTGTAATAAACTCTTTAATGAGGCAAAAGTCAAAGGAGTAAGAAGGCAGAACTGGAGCTTCACATGCTCTGCTTCATCAATGCAAGAGGGGTATCTAGATAACTAGTTGACCTGGTGCTCAATATGTTCTAGAACGATAAGAGTAAGAAAAGGGGAAAACAATCAATGGTGATCCGAAGCATCCCCGGTATAGATACAAGAGAGTCAAGTCAGAAATTAGATGTAGATGTAGTGCCGAGCATTCATACCGCAAGCGCATCTGTAATGAATAAAAATTCAAGCATGAAAGGCATCGGAGGGGAAACTAAACAAAGGAAAAGAATACAAAAATAAAATCACAAGGTAAAATAAACCATCTAAGAAAGACTGGAAACCGGAAGCTGGATATCTGGAATAAATCAAAACGAAATCTCAATCAAAGTAGAATAATAAAACAAAAATGAAATGACAATGGAATGAGCGCAAAAATTGTCCTGAAGCGAGCATCTTTTCATGCAATAGGGAGAATGTGAGTGGTGCAGTATACATAATGCAAATTATTCTGAAATAGAGGGAAGGGTACAGACAAAAAGAATAAAGCAACTCACTCCACTTCGGGCTGCATAGTTTTCCGCTGGTTTGGCCACAGTTTACGACGGCAGTTCGGCTCACCACACAAGCATGGAACATCTTGAGGGTCACTATATCTTGAACTCTCTATACTATAGTTGGGGCAGTAATCGAAGCTAAGCTCGGTTCCCGCAGGAATATCTTTTATAGCAAAGAAAGCCATGTCGAATATCTTCTGCTCAGCGTCATATTGGGAGACCGGGAACATCTTGCAATTAGGGTTGCAGGAATGGTTCATAAAGCGCGTGATAGACCCGTACTTTTTTCCGTCAACAATGTAACATTCATCATCCTCTTGGAAGAAGTCAAGTTGAAAAAGGTAACTCGCTGGATCCCCTGCAGCAGCTTCGCGGGCATCGGCCTCCTTTTTGGTTATTACCTCGCCTAGGTACCTATCAATGTATTGACCTGATTGTATACTTTCCGGGGAGCGTAGGCCTGTGAAGCAACAGGGTTCGAATTCGTTAATAAACCCGAAACGAAGCAGAAGCACTGGAAGAAGTTAAGCTTCACTTACCGAAGCCACGGTTCGACGTACGAAATATTTCTAATTTAACAGTTCGTCCTTTTTGAACGACCTGGTTCCAGCAACCTGGCATACAAGGACAAAGCCGGGAGCATTCATATATCATAGCCCTTCGTTTAAGGAAATCCTGTCTGAGGACAATCGTTCCACCCCGACCCATCTGATAAGGCACAATGCGATCTTCCGACTCCTCCTCATATGAGAGATGATCGCATTTGTGCAAATCACACTTATCATCACATCGACAGCCTGTATGGAAATCTGGCTCAACACGCGCAACCCCATGCTGAAGCTTATATTCATTGATGAACTCAATGTTGAAGTCAAGTTCTGAAGCGTCTGAGGCATTAATGTTTAGAGCCACATTAGGTCCTTTAATCTTGCGTAACTTTTTTGAGTATAGAGATAGGAGATATTCACTTGTGTGATTGGGTACGAGCCGGGGCGATACAGTACTGTGGGCTGTTTGATTCGGTGGG
>NW_001813982.1:6317995-6319200 GCF_000149585.1 Histoplasma mississippiense | reverse complement strand
TTGATGTTCCCTTCTACTGATAAAAGGGCCGACAGACCATGGTGGATAGGAAAACCGAGAACCCCATTAACTGGGGAGCTGAGGTGGTTTTCAGAGCTCAGGCGACGTTTTTTGTTACTTGTGTCGCTACTGGAGATCGACGGTACGACAACTGCGAAATGAAGAGGGGAGGGTTCGTTGTTCAACACCGCGACATTCTGGCCATTCAACATAACGCCATCCATCGACTCTGTGCTATTCCTCGCATTCAAAGCTATTTCCACGCTCGCACTTGTTCTCAACCGTGGCCTCGGACGCGTGAACTGCTGGAGCAAATTGAACCCTTCATCTTGAAATGAGGTCAGGATTTCCTAATTTGGTTAGTGTGGATGAGAGATAAACAAGCAGTAACAGTGATGAATGGCAAGAAAAGCGAGAGAGGCATAAAGCAGAACATCGATGGATGTCAGTGGTGCAGAGAGAGCAAGATCTCCTCATAAAGCCTGATTTTGTTGAAAGACCAGGCCGCATGAGAGGCATGGGCTCACTGGATGAGGGCGACGGGGGGTTATCAAGTGATTCAAGTCAAACCACGTTTGCCACTGAATCCCACAGATAACTAACAAAAAAAAGTAATGCAGTTAGTTGACAAGGGTAAACTCACAGGTTTAACATCACGATCAAGTTCATCTTCTGAAGGGGAATCTTTTGTAAGATCAATGACCATTTTATCTTAGGGATAGATGCTTGAGTTGAAATGGTAAAGTCAAAGTTAAAATTTTAAATAACATTGTAAGCTTTGATGGTTATTGTAGTCATTCTTACAACTACTTTATGAACATAAAATAATGTTTGAATACTCATATGTTTAAACAGTTTAACTATATTTATAATTTTGCACTATTTTAATTCTCTCAATCGTTTTAAAAATATAAGCCATTATATATATTTTTTATCATTCTTTTATATATGAAATTTATTATGGAATTGAGTAAGTATAAAGCTTTTAATATTTTTTCATTTATCTGAAAATTAAAACTTGTATCAATACAGTCTTTATCAGATCATTGAAGCTGAAATTTTTAATAAATTTCATCACTGAAGAAATTAATAAAAAATAGAGATAAATTATTATATAAAAAATCTTTTTTTTTTTAATTTTAAAAAAGTAATATAAAATATTCAATTTAACTTACTATATACAAATTATTTGAGAAACTTGGATA
>NW_001813982.1:6298736-6315359 GCF_000149585.1 Histoplasma mississippiense | reverse complement strand
TATTATTATTCTTCCGTTATACTCGTATGCAAGCAGTGCTTATTACGAGTCCTTGTGTAATGTTAAATACAAGCAAGAGTTGGTTATACAGGAGGAATGCTTAGTGTTGAATGACGCTAAGAATATAACAGGAACATAGGAAAATTAATGAAAGACAGGATTTTGGTACTCGCGATACAGGTTTCCAGCCCAGAAACAATAAGCTAAATCAGGTAGTAGGTCCGCCCGAAGGTACCTACTTGGCAGGTTCACATCCCTTTATTTTAGGAGCTGAGAAATTGGCTCCGGATGTAATGTTGTCCCCTTGTGGGTTTCAAACCCACGCGCTTTGAGTCCCCACGCCAAGGCGCTACCTGGTGGCCGCATTACCCATTCGGCCACCGGGGCTCAGAGTGAGCAGAGTGAGCAGAGTGGATATAAATATGAATTAAAAAAAAAAAAAAAAAAAAAAAAAAAAAAAAAAAGGTTTCAAGATTGCAGAATATATAGAGCAGAGAGCAGAAAATATGATGTCAAAACTGAATAAAATTCAAATATTGATTCAAATACAAATATCAATGAAATAAATTGAATTGCTTATATTAATTTCAGTAATTATATGATAACTAGGCAGTATTTATAAGAAAGAAAATGGTTGAATATATGATGAGAAACAGTGCTGATATACATCAAATCAGTGATCTGATTTTCATAATTGAAATAATAGAAGATTATTGTTAATGTAATCATTAGAATGTTTGATATGATATATCACTTTTCACATACCCTCTTTAGAAGAATAACATCAGTAATGAAGCTGAAAATATTATCAGAATAAAAAATGATATAGAAAATATGATGATTAATAAAATGAAAAAGAAACAAATAAAAAAGATATATGAGAATGTTGAATTCCTTCTGTTCAAACTTATTGAATTTTTATATTTTATTTTATTATTTTACTAACAAAATCAATGTTGTAGACGTCCATTCCATCAAGACATCGCTGGATTGTATCCATTCTCGCAACCAATTGCCGTAGCTATCAACATGGTGTAATTTGATTGTGATAAAAGAATCTTCCTTAGTAAAGATGTCAACTGTTTGTCAATTATCATATTGAATTGAAATCTTGTGCTTTAAATTGAATCTCAGATGATTAAAGAATCATTTTTATCAAATTAACTTTTTATCTATGTGTGATATAATTAATAGTTCAGCTTCAGTGATGGAAGTTGTTATTATTCTCTGTTTCTTTAACTTTCAATCAATAAATTTTTCAAAAAGTTTGAAAATGTAACCTTCTGTTGATTTTCTATCTAAATTATCCGCGAAGAAGGCATCACTAGCTGCTTCAACCCACATACATTGATAAGCTATCATTATCAAATACACTATATTTAATCACTAGATTATTCAAATCTCACAGATAGGCAATAACATGATCAATCTTTGCAAAATGACATTTAAAAAGATTGGTCATATAAATTGTGAGCTTGTCAACTGCATATGTGATATTGTAATAGATGCAACGGAGATATCTATATTAGAGAATAGATACATGGCGATAAAAAGGCACAGAACATACTGAAATCAATCATGATGAATATAATATGATGACAACATTGTCTATATAATGGTCACTGATATCTGTAGATAGAGGAGATCAGTGATTAGCTTTGAATAATAGAGACTATTATCTTCTAAATATCTTTTATGTGTACTTCACACTATTTTTATAGCTCATCTTTTACAATTCTAATTGCTCATAACTTTATTTGAGTGGTTCGTTGCTACACACATCTACAATAAGACTTACAACATTGATTAAAATATGTAAGATGATTTCAACACATACAAAATCTTTAGAAAATTAATCTAAATTCTTTATCACTTCTGACAATCATAATGCATGATTGCAGCAGTTAAATGATTAAATTTACAAATGAAAATAACAGCTATCTATTGTGCACATACAACAATATCTTAATAAATTGAAAGTGCAGATTTACAGAGACACTTTTATTGAAATCTAATCAATTCAAAATATCACTACAGAACTACCACAAAATCAATTTGCAGAAAATAAGAATGATGATAATGAAACATCATCAAAATTGAAAATAAAGAACTATTATTAAGGAAAAAATATGTTAAAATTTAAAAATTATAAAGATTGCATTCTGACTTTTTTTGCATTCCACTGTTGATATTATTGAAAAGAAAAATGTAAGATAAACAATATCAAACTTTATTTTGATGCTTATGTGAAGCAGAAGTGGTTGAATTTTGTATCATTATATAAAAAATATAGAATAGCAATATTGTTAACATTTGATGATATGTTATCACATCTAGAGATACAAATTAACAACTTACAAAATCAACATCAATTGATGTATTAAAGATTTTAAAATATCAAATAATAAAAGTGGTAATTAATATATGACTTTTCTAAGTATCTGAAGTATTACTTATCTTCATACAGTGAAGAACAGAAAATGAATAATTTGTGTAATAAAATATTGAAAGTGCTACACACTGAATTTAATTATTGAAATTAAAAACCTTAGAATTATAAAGAATTGCTTCAAATTTTACAGATTTTTGAGAAAAATATGTTAAAATGATAACATGTTATTCACAAAAGCAGATCTGTGATATTTATAGAAAATCAGCATCATTTTGATAAATCTAATGACTGATGAAATAAAAGGAAATGAGAGGAGCAGACAGATTTAACTGAACAAATCAAGAAAAATAAATATAACTGAATGTAGAAGTGATCTCATTGTCATAAGAAAAATCATATTGTAAATGATTGTTGAATATTACACTCTGAAAAATATGATCAAGTCTGACAAGTAAAAATCAACAATTTCAATTGTAGGAGCAGCTGCTGCATTGAGAATACAGACAATTAGACTGGAAAATAAACAGTTATTAATGATGAGTATATGAATGCTGACAGAAGCAGAATGGTCAATGATGTGGATGTTGATAAACTCTGATATGAATGTAAACTTTATATCCCATATCTGAGCATTGAAATATTTCTTAAAGTCAGAGGGTAAACTGAAAGTAGTAAAAGCAGTTGATAATCATAAAATTAAATTATATAAACAATGAAAAGCTGTGATGAAGATTATCAATGATGAATATGTTTTTCAAAAAGGATTCCACCATTTCAAAAAAGCTGATATTAATAAATATGATGTAATTTTGAACATGCTGTGATTGCAAGCTGTGAACTCTAATATCAATTGAGTGCAAAAATGCTGAATTTATAGAAAAGTGTCAAATATTAACCACATGCATTTAGATACTGCTAAGGAATTTGCAACTTTAATAGACAACAGCAATATCATATTCACTGCCTTTCCACTACAAGCTGCACACATAGCGACTGAGTCAAATATTTCAGATAATTATAAGAATTATTTTGATGTATTCTGAGAAAATATATTTGATGTGAAACATACATCTCAATCATATTTTAGATCTCAAATCTGATAAGAAATCATCATATCAATTGATATATAATTTATCATCTCAAGAACTCTCTATTCTTTGAGAATAAATTGAAAAAACATTAAAGAAGAATTAAATATATTTGTTCAAAAGTTTAGTCAGTGTTTCAGTATTATTCATACTGAAGAAGAATGGAACCCTGTATCTCTGTATTATTATTATTATTCTTTCATTATAGATATATGTAGCCAGTGACTATGATATATATCTGAAATACTCCAGAGTTTTTCAACTTATGAATAAGCTAATATACAAAGTCAATTTAATACATGCAATAGTAGAATTCCAGCCCAGAATCAAACAACTATTCAAACTATTTTAATTTAAGAATGAATGTCAAAAGGATGACAACAGATCAATACATTCAATTTAAAGTAAATGTAATAAAAAGTATAAAAAATAACAGCTATTAAAAGAAAAGATAGCATTTACAAATCAAACCTTTTAAAACAAGTCAAAATCAAAAATAATCAAAATGAAACAAATTTCAAAGTAAAAGTAACAAAATAAAAATAAAAACACAAATAAAAATTAAAGCAAATACATAGAAATAAAAGAAAAAAAAGAAAATAAAGATTGAATTCATTATCAGATCAAGCTATTCAATTGAAATGTTATAGCAACATTTGATTCTTTCAAATATTCAATCAAGAATTCATTTCCAGTTTTTGTATTAAATAAAAGTTTTAAATTTAACTGTCTCAATTCAAACTTCTCTCTCAATCTTAACTTTAACTCTGTATGCTTTGTACAAAGTAAAAGAAGATGCTCTGGATTTTTATATAACTGACAATCTGAATATAAATCACTTAAATCATTTCTAACCTTTATTAAATATGATTTAAAATAACCATGTTCAAGCTTTAGCTGCATTATTATAGCAAAAGGTTTTTTTTATATTTTATTACACAAGCTTTTCATTTTAGCTTAGTTTCAAATCTGAATATATGATTCAGTCAAATTACTTCGCATGCTGTTTCATTTGCTACAATATACTTTATCTCAATGATTGGTTTTGCAACTGAGATCTGCTATTATAACTGTCATAAAATCAATGATTCATTTAATAGAATAATGTAATCTATAATTGATTTATATTGAAGGTTTTCCTCTGCTCAATCTGAATCATTGTATATGACAGAACTGAGTTCTTCAATTATCTTCTTTTTATATAAAATTCTGTGATTCTTTGTTTTCTTGATATAGTATAGAACATGTTTTAATGCCACTCAGCATTTTTATGCAGATATAAGTATAAATATAAAAAGTAATTGACTGTGAATATTAAATATGATCTGTTATTTGATATCAAATACTGTAGTGGTTCTAATTTTTAATAATATTCAATAGCAGACAATCTATAATTTTGTATTAATTATTGAAAACTTAACAAAATTATATGAAAGAACTGATATTGTCTTCTATTCATCAACAAAACATTTAAATAAATAAAAAAAATAAAATGATTTTATGAAATTTGATATCTCTGCAGTTTTTTATAAAATAAAAATTAATAAAGATGATGAATAACTAACTGTTTTCTGTACATATTATGAATTATATAAATGAACAGCAACCTTTTTTAAATTGATATATATATATATATATTTAACATTTTAAAGAAGTCATGAGCAATATCTGTGCTTCAGAAGTTTTCTGAAAAACATGAAAATATATTATATTAAAAAGATTTTTATATACACAAAAAAAGAAAACAGAATTTAAATGATAATTTTTTAAAAAAACTCAGTATAAATTGATTGTTCATTCACTTTTAATTTAATGTATGATGATTTATATTAAAGTTATAATATGATTTTTTTTTAAAAAAAAAGTCATTGCTGCTGAGTCTGAAAGATTAATAAAAAAATAAAAAAAGATTGATGTAATAGACGCAACGGAGATATCTATATTAAAAAATAACAATGTGGCAATAAAAGATTATAGAACATGTTGAAATCAGTGAGAATGAATATAATATTAAATACTGTTGATAATGTATGAATTACTGCATTTTTTATTTTCTATATAAAGCTCATTGATATTTGTAGATTTTAGAAGATTAGTGATTAACTTTAAATAATAAAAATTACTATCTTTTTATAATTTTTATATATATTTCATATTATTCATTAATTATTTTTATAATTTATTTTTTATAATTCTAATCATTTTAAAATCTTATCTGAATGATTTGTTGTTACACATATTCTATGTAAGGTTCATAACATTAATTAAAAACATATAAAATGATTTCTACATGCATAAAATCTTTTGAAAATCAGTTTGAATTCTTCACTATTTTCAATAATCATAATATTCAATTGCAACAATTAAACAATCAAATCTATAAATAAGAACAATAATTGATTATTTTATATATAATAACATTTTAATAAATTGAAAGCACATATTCATAAAAATGTTTTTATCAAATTTTAATTAATTTAAAATATCATCATAAAATCATCATCAAATCAATCTGTGATCAATTGTAATGTGACGGCGCCGAGGCGATTGCTACTCGGCAGCGGCACAGAGGAGGATGGTATATAATGGGAAGCCTTATGGGTGGGCTTGATTATCTCGCTTGAACCGCGAACTCGTAGAATACTATACAAATACTGAACTACCAGAGGTACTCGGCACACTAAGAATATTGTATGAGGACAGTGGTAACTCTGGTATCTTATTGTCAAAAGATAAAAGACGAATCGCTGGCTCTTGGAATAGAGAGCCAGCATCCAGCTATTCTATATAGACAACGGGCAGCCATCCTCCCCTCACTCTATGAGCGAGGGTAGCCGAAGCAACTCCGCAGTGGCGCTGCATTGATCTGCCAGAAGGAATCTACTGACCCCGTATAGAAACAGGATTCTCATAGCCTATCAATCGGATCCTCTTCTATTGCATCCGAATGATGTCATAGGGTGGTTGGAAACCGGTTCGGACACCTGCGTGACGTCATGGGATAGATGGGATTATCCGAGGGGAAACGATGGGCCGTGTGGAGCCGTCACGGGGCCTTGGCACAACCAAGGGTGTGACATCAATATAAATGATGACAATGATGAAACACTGCTGAGATTGAAGATTAAAAAATATTATTAAGAAAAGAATATATATTAAAATTTAAAAATTATAAAGATTATATATTGATTCTTTTCATACACCACTGTCAGTATTATCAAAAGAAAGAATATAAAATAAACAATGTTAAACTCTATTTAAATACTCATATTAAATAAAAATGATTAAATTTCATATCAATGTATGAGTGATATGCCCCGGTGGCCGAATGGGTAATGCGGCCACCAGGTAGTGCCTTGGTGTGAGAACTCAAAGTATATGAGTTTGAAACTCACAAAGGGATAATATTATATTCAGAGCCAATTTCTCAACTTTTAAAATAAAGAAATGTGAATTTGTTAAGTAGATATTTTTAAATGAATTTATTATTTGATTTAATTTATTATTTCTGAATTGAAAAATCTGTATTGTGAGTATCAAATTCTGTCTTTCATTAATTTTTCTATATTTTTATTATATTTTTAACATCATTTAACACTAAGCATTTCTTCTGTATAATCAACTCTTATCTGTATTTAACATTACATAAGGACTCATCATAAGCACTGCTTGCATATGAGTACAATGAAAGAATAATAATAATAATAATAAATGAAATCAGTGATTCTATTAACATCTTTTTTATAAACATAGTTATTTTCTGAGAAAATAAAACAATAATTATGAGTGTTCAATAAAATTTTGAATTCTATAAGTTATGATAAATTGAGTATTAAATTGTATTCAAAAATTTATATTTATATATATACACATTTTTTTTTTATATTCTTCTATATTATTATTATTATTATTTATTATACTCCGCCTTCATCCAATGGATATGCGGTTCTGCTACCATATGTCTAGCTAGGAAAACCCCACTGCGCCTTGGCGCAGGGGGGTGAAAAACCTTGCGCACAGTGGTGTTAACTATCCTGTTCATCTGCAGGGTACCGGGCAAGTCAGCTAGAGCTGTTCCTTGCAATGGGAGCGGGAACAAAGGAAAAGGAATTAGAGAAAGTATAGTAACAAAAGAAAGGAAGAAGGGAGGGACAGATAGTAGGCGCTGTTAGGATAGAAGGGAGTGACAGGAGGGGGTAGAGGGGATTGACAGAACGGGTAGATAGAGGAAATTATACGGCAGGGTGAGGAGATGATGAGGGGATGAAAATGAGGTGGTGCAAATGAGGTGGAGAGAGGCGAGGGGATGGGGAGGAGAGGGAGGAGAGGGAGGGGCTAAGTAGTCAGGGGAGTGAGTGCATGTGGGATTCAGGGGATTCTGGGGGTCCAAGGCAGCTCAGCGCCTTATGGTACATAGTGTGTCAGCTCGCGTGCTAATGTGAACTGGCCTAGAATCCCGCTCTCCATCCACCAGTTTGACAGGAGATGCAGGCCTTCCTTGGTGTCTAGCAGCATCCTCTTGTCTAGCCTGCCATTTCTTATAAGGCCCTGACGCTGCTGCTCCCAGCGTCCGCAGTGTATCAGAACATGTTCGACTGTTTCCCATTCATACCCACAGGGGCACCGTGGGGTGGGGAATTCAGGTACCTTACACCGGTTTAGGAAAGCTGCCAGTCCGGTTTTCCCTGACCTCAATTGGATGATGATAGTGCTGCGAGCCTTGCGCAGGCCGGTGTGCCACTTCAGAATTTTCTTGTCTGGGGGCCGGCCATGCCGCTCCCCCCAGGGGGGCTCACGTCTTTTCCACCTCTGCACCCACCTCCAGAGCTGCTCGCGCTTCAGCCAGTGATTATATGAGGCTTGGTCCAGGTTGGCTCGTTGTTCCGGTGTCATCTCTGCTGTGGCTCTCTCCTTAGCACCCTGAATCCATTGCTGTTCCCAGTCCACTGGCAGGGCTGCCGGGTGAACCACAGCTCCCATGTGTCTCTGTGCCCCCCTTGTCACCCCCCGGTGCCGAAGCCTGGTCCTTATGGCCGCACACGCATTCTCAATTTGTTGCGCCATTCCTGAGGCCTTCATCCTGTTGACCGCCTTTGCCACTAGCCCATCCAGGTGGATGTCTAAGGGTACTGTGTGGGTTTCCGCTTCCAGTGTGCTTGTTGGGGTTCTTTTGTATGCCCCTGCCACTATTCTGAGGCAGGAGTTCTGCACTGTGGTCAGCTTGAGGGCCAGTCCTGACTTAGCTGGACCCGTGCCCCCCTGCCCCTGTGGCTGGTGCCATGCTATTGCTCCATAGGTCAGGGCCGGCCTGATGACCATGTTATACACCATTCTCGCTTGTCGTAGTGGGAGCCCCCATGTGGATTGGGTGGTTTGGGACAGTGCTCTGACTTGAGTCTTCATCTTGCCTGCCACCGCGTCCAGGTGGCCCTTCCTTCTCAGCCTAGAGTCTAACCATACACCCAATACCCTCATCACCTGTTTCGGTTGTATAGTTTGTCCTGGCAGTCTCAGCTCAGCCTGTAGGTTGAATTGGTTGCGCGCCCGTGTGAAGTGCATTAGCTCATACTTCTGGGGGGCAAAGACCGCCCCGTGCCGTGCTGCCCACTCCTCGCATGCCCGATGCATGCGCAG
This sequence comes from Histoplasma mississippiense, assembly GCF_000149585.1. Lineage (NCBI taxonomy): Eukaryota > Fungi > Ascomycota > Eurotiomycetes > Onygenales > Ajellomycetaceae > Histoplasma > Histoplasma mississippiense. Next base: position 6,306,245 of record NW_001813982.1, on the reverse strand, counting down.
GAGCTCCCTGCAGTTGTCCTCAGTGGACTGGCCATAGGCCATCACGTTGACATCGTCTACAAAGGCTATGCACACCACCGGGCGCCCCGGTCTTGAGCAGATGCGCACCAGTTCCTCATTGTAGAATAGGAATAGTATAGGTGATAGGGGTGACCCCTGCGGGATGCCTGCTGGGATGTCAAAGGTGTCTGATTCCTGGCCCTCAAAGGCAATTGTGGATTTCCTGTTGGTCATGAAGGACGCAACCCATCCCACCAGGTCCCTGGGGATGCCCAGTCGCCGGAGGATGTGAACCATTCGCTCCCGCAGCACCTTGTCATAGGCCCCTGTCATGTCTAGGGAGAGTACCGATGCCCACCTGTCCTGGGTGCTGCCACACTGTCCTTATCTGGGCTCAGAAGTTGTGCTATGGCTGTTTCAGTGGACCTGCCCCTTCTTGCCCCCATTTGCGGTGAGGGTAGCAGGTTGTGGTCCTCCGCGATCTTCCGCAGGCGTTTTGCAGTTGCTGCCTCCACAATCTTCCCTATTGTGTCCAGCAAGGCAATGGGTCTCCACGCTCCTGCAGTCTGGTAGTCAGCCTTCCCTGGCTTGCGCAAGGCCACTGTCTTGGCTTCCTTAAACGTGTCTGGGTAAGTCTCCCAATGCCAGCATGCATTGGTGAGAGCTGTTATGGCCTCCACAAATGTTCTGCCCAGCATCTTAAGGAACTCGTTGGTGATCCCACTCCTCCCTGGTGCCTTCCTGTTTGGCAGTCTCTGGATCAGGCTTTCCATGTCCCTCCACACTGATGGTGTCATTTGACGCTTCCCTTTCAGCTTGCAGCAGCTCCATATTGGTGTCACTTAAGTCGGCGGGCTCTGGCTGTGGGAAGAACCGTTGTCGTAATGCCTCAGCCTTCCCCTCAAAAGAGGTTTCTACCGTCGCGTCAGCCCCTTTCCCTGTTCTCAGGGGGGGGACAGTAGGTGCCTGTGGGGGCAGATGGCTTCTTTCCTTGCCCCATTTTGCCAGTCCCCACATCAATCTGGGGTCATCACGGGTCCTGTCAACCAGATCTCTGAAGTTTGCTGTCTTAGCCAAGTGGATTTCTCTGTTGCGTTTGCAGCGTGCCCTGAGCCGCTCCATTTCTGGGAGCTGGGACCTCCTAGCCTGCTTGTACTCCTCCACTGCCTTGGCCATCCTCGGTGACCACCATGTCTTGGATTTTAACCCAGCCTTACTTACGGTGGCGTGTTTGTCCGCTAATGTCCCTACAAATCCTACCAGGTAGTCTGCATACTCCTTGACTGCTTGCCTGGAGTCCAGGCTTTGTGGCACATATAGCTTTTGGCAGTCCCTTGCTACCTCCTCAGGCTCCGCATTCTTCCAGTTTCGTCTCTCAGCCTCCTTTGGGATGGGTGTGAGTTCCAGTGTTGTTTCCATGGGCTTATGGTCAGATCCTTTGCATGCCTCCTCCGCTATTGCACACCTCCTGAGCTTGTCGTGCAGGAGTGGTGATAGAAAGGTGAGGTCTATAGTCGTCCCTGGGCTGCCTCTGTCCTGCCATGTGGTAGCCCCTACAGGTGTGGCAAGCTGGAGACCCAGCCTATCCACCTGTGCTATTAGCTGCCATGCCATGCGGAAGTTTCTCTTCACTCTCACCCCCTCCCCACCTCTCATGGTGGACATTAAGATCTCCTAATATGACCAGCTCTGCATCTGTGCCCATTCCGGCTACCTCCTGCAGCTGGCCTATGGGGGATTCCTCCGGTTCACTGCTGTAGCCCCCTGGAGGAGGTGCATACACATTGACTATTTGCACCTTACCCAGGTCGGTGGTGATTGTCAGCACTGCAATGTATTCTGAGTGGTAGTGGCACTCCCATGTGTGTTCCACGAGCCTTTTGTTGACCAGAAAGCATACTCTTGGGTGTGTTTCCGGGTGATAAGCTGGCCAGAAGCCGCAGCTTCTGGGGCAGTGTGTTGCTAGCATGTGGGGATTCCGGCTGGGCTCTTGTACTGCAATTACGTCGTATTTGTCTTCTGTTGCAGGGTCTGCCAATAACGCACCCATAACTCTCGCAGAGTTGTGCACGTTATATTGTAGGAGGTTTAGTGTGTCCCTCATTGTTGCGTGGGGGCTGGGGTCTGCGTGTAGTCCATTAGGTCCTCCTGTAGCTGAGACCCAGGTTGTGAGCTCTGTGGTGCTATAAAGGCACTTAGAGCTCCTCTCTGGGCTTCGCCTGCTTGCAGAATCCCCTTGGGTCGGCCTGGTCCTCTTCTTTGGCCCTCTGGTTCCCCAGTGGGTAACCTTTTATTTCCTCTGGTTTGCACCACCTGCCACCCATCTTGTGCTTTTGGCTCCATAAACCTACGGGGTCTTTCCATGTATGCTGTACGGGCCCTGCTTGATGCCCTCTCCCTCTCAGGGCACTTAGAGACCCAGGCTGGGTGTGTTCCCCTACAATTTGCGCACCTCGGTTGTTCCCCAGCTTTTCGTGCTGGGCATTCCTTGTCGTCATGTTCTTTTGCCGCGCAGAACCCGCACCTTTTGGCCTGCCTGCAGAATCTGGCCGTATGCTCATACTCATGGCAGTTAAAGCACCGGGTGACCTGCGCTTCCCCGGTGGAAGATTTCAACGTCACAAAATATGCTGTCTATTATCAATCCATTGTCTACTAGTAGGTTGGCTTGCTGAGGCGAGGTGACGCTGAGTACAAGAGACCCAACCTTTGCCTGCAAGCTGGCATTCCGTCGTAGAGACAGTCTCTCAATTTGTACCCCTCTTCGGAGTCCTTCATTCTGTGCGTAAATTGCCTTGATGGCTTGCTGTTCCTCCTTCCAGTTGGTGTTGCCCATTGGGACTCCCTTAACCATGACTGGGTACAGGGTGTGCTTTGCCTTCGCCTTTTGTCCCAAGACTTCCAGCCATGTGCTGCTCTTAGTCAAGGCCTCCCTGGTCTCCCTCGCGTCGGTTGTCAGGATGATGTCTCCACTGGGGAGACATCTTGCTGCAAGCACCTTTCCCTTTGTCACATCCATAATTCTGGCGTTGACGGCTGCCACAATCGCTGGGGGGGTGGCCTCCTCAGCTGGGAGGGCTTCGCAGTCCCGGCGTAGGACAGTAATCTCGCGGAGGGTTCGGTTAGGCACTGGTTTTTCTGGAATTCCCTGTCCTGCGACCTTGGCCCATGATGACAGTTTGGCTTCTTTCACTCCTTCGGGTTGGCGTTGTGCGCGTGTCGCCACGGTCGCGTCTTCCACCTTGGCCAGCATCACCTCCCCCAGTTTGACCTTCAACTCCCTCACCAACCTGGCTGCCTCCTCCACTACCTCCTTCCCTTTGCCGTTGATGGCAGGATCTTCGCTCCCATTGCAAAGAACATTGCTCAACTGTGTCAATATTGCTCCACATGTGGTGGGCTGCTGCCTCTTGTCAGAGTTTTCTTCTCGCGGGCGTCCGTCAGCGCGTCCCACGATTTCCTCCATCACAACCATGGCACCAGCACCACCTCAACTGGGGATTGCTGGGTGTCGTGAGATTCCCTGCGATCAGGGCTATCGTTCGCTATCGTTTTCAGTGTATTTATATAAAAGTAAAGACCTTTTTCCTTTTAAAATTCGTGTTTTAAATGTTTTTTAAATTTTCCAGTTTGTAATATAAAAAATGTATTTTAATTAATGATTAACACTATTCTAATACAGTTTATGAATTGATTAAAAAAGAAAAGAAAGAGAAAGAAGATCAGGAGGAAAAAGATTGTTATAAAAAAATTTTTATAAAAAAAAATTAAATGAAAGGATTATTGAAGATTATACTGTAGTGAAGTGCAGAAATGAAAAAATGTTGAGGGTACATGAAAGAATTGTTAGAACTACATATACACAGAGTGGAGATTACACAGAAGAATTGTTAGAACGCTATATGAATGTGAGGTGAAGTTGTGAGGCGTTGATTGTGCAAGCTAACTACTAACGGGTGCTAACCCGTCACAGTAATCTTGTATATTCAATCATTTCAGCCACAAAATGAAGCAATTTTTGACACCCTCAGAACTTCATATGATTCTTGTAGACTTCGCTTCACTCCGTCTAATAATTAAGAGAGAGAAGAGATAATGCTGTGTCTCTGAAGTTACCAACTTATTACTAGCTGCTTTATTAGTCAGACTGCGAAGAAAAATAACTGCTGAAAACTGCCCGGATGATGGCTATAGTCATCATAAAATAGTAAAAAAAGAAGGATTTGCTGAAACAAGGGGTATTGCGCAAGGCTAAACATGACGGCAGGAAGGATGAGGGGGGAAGGAAAGAGGATAGCCATAATTATATGTCAGATATGATAACTTGCTATGGCCATTCATATTCGAGGGAAAACAGAAAAAGGTTTGGAAGGGCTGATGGCGTATACCAATGGCAATTGAGGGTTCAGGAGGAAATCTCCAGAAACACTGCGCAAGAAATTATAGAGAAAATTGAAACTCATGATATGAAAAGGGAAGCCAGGACAAGTGAAAAGAGTGAAAACAAACCCTACCAGAAGATAAAACGATCAATCATGGATAATAAAATAAACAAATACACAAACAAAAAATACTCCCCAGGAAATCATGGTCATTCCGCTAGAAATAAACTCCCGCTCCAAAACATGAGAAAAGTGAGGATAGGAGACCTACAAAGCCAAAAAGAGGTAGAAACGAAGTCTCGGTAAAAATATGGTTCGGGTACGGATGATAATGCTAGTTCGCAAAGCCTGACAGTAGCGATATTTATGAGAGGAGGGCGTGTGCATGGCGATGGAGTATATGTTTTAAAAATGAATATGAGAAATGTCAGCTTCGGGAACCGGGAACTACCAGGGCATTTACGACGTGGCCTTCTTTCCAGCCCTGGGATAATAGGCTTTCTTGTTCTTTGAGAATTTTGCCCAGATACGCTATTCGGACGCGCTGTTTGCCGACAATCTGTTTATTTGAGGAGGGCCAAGGTTAGCTCAACAAGCTCCAAATAAATACTAGTTGCCGAGGTCTTCCAAGAGAGAAGAAAACGGACAAAGGAATGGTTTCTGGAGAAAATCAGATACATACCCCGGCTTCAGCCTGGATTCTCCGCGCTAATACTCCCACCGTGTGATTCTTCCCAATCATCACCGTCGCATCCGGACCTCCTCGGTCACTCAACCTCGCAGAAATCTTTATCAGGTCTCTTTCACTAGCTTTCCCCTTCTCCTCGCGCCGCCTCTCAATGTCATCTGCCTTATCATCATCTGAATCCACATTAACAGCGAGTTTATTACGTTCAACGTCCTCCCCAAGCTCCACAGTCGTAGCGCATATGGTATTACCGTCAGTGGCATCTGCAGACTCCTCAGCCACATTAACCGGATCCATGGCAATGTACTCTGGAATGCGGTATAAAATGCCACTCTCGTCATAGCAGCCATCACACATGTCGCCTGTCGGGACGGTAATCCCTGCAGCATCCAAGATGCCCTGCGCTGTAGCGATATCTTCCGCCCGCACAAGGGAGGTAGCCGCTGCTAGGGCAGCCCATATTTCTGGTCTTCCAGTCACTCGGGTGTCAAAAAAAAGCTCCCGTTCGCGGACAAGTTGTTCCCGTGTCCATTCTCGGTGGATGCTTTGCCATATGTGTGGGTGTATCGCTTGGTTATAGTGGACATCCAGAGGGACACCGACTAGGGCACGTCGGCGGCGAACGGATCGTGAGACTGCAGAGCGATTGTGATGGCTCTGGGCAGTTTCGTCGGTGGTGGCGCGATTGAGGATGGGATGTGTCGGGCTGGTGGGAGTGGGAGATTGGTCAGACTCTCCTATTTCAACAGGTTAATTCGATCTGAAGTTGTGTTGAGGGGAAAGAAGTTTCTAACCTCGAGAGGAGGTGGATATGCAACAGCCCTATTGAAGAAGCATGGAGGTTAGCGACCGCCGATATATTACACAAGATATATAGAGGTAACTCGTGGTGGTGATAACAACAAGAGCGGACGACGGCATCGTCCAGCAGCGGCCACTGGGCAGAAAGCTGGGTGAACCAGGAATATCGAAATGTCGTTAAAGAAACACCCGCGTAAACAGAGGTTCTTAAAAGGCAAGAAGAACAAAAATCTCAAGCTACTGGAGAGGATTTCCCAAACCCCCCCGGCAAGTGGATGAAGCTTGAGACAGCTTCAGGAGCTCTAGATATGCATACACATCCGTCCATAGAAGGCATAGAGGTATGTAAGACACTCCACCATTGTGCATGGGTGCAGATCGACATACAGGCTGTAGGAAATATTCCCATGAGACAATAGAATAAGGCTAGCTAAAAGCAAGGGAGGAAGTGTGAGAAGAGTTGGCGGTGGAGATGAAGGCTGGAATAGTGCAGGATGAGCACGAGATGACAAAAAGTGGAGATAACTATCGGTCGGCAAACTGAACTTAGCGAGAGCCAGAGAAAGCTCCAGCCAGCAGAGCCAGTTGCAGGTTTAGTTGGCTATTCGGCCCGGTTTACTTTGTTATATTTAGATTTTGCACTGCAAACCACCCTTGACAAGTGATTCCACACCCGAATAGTTCTAGAACTGTTGACGCAATCATCCTCGATAGTTAACTCGGATAACTATTTCACGATTATTCAAGCCTCTGTCCAGGACGAGGCAAACACAGGAGACAAACAGAAAAGCATCTAGCAATCAATGCTGAGGAAGCGTCTATCACATTCTGTTACGTTGATTGTTGATCATCTTGTAGCTTTGGCGAGGCAAGCTTTGTTATTGTCGACAAGCCGCAATCGCTCGCTTGCGCTCGCTTATTCAGCTTGAAAACACACTGATATATAAGCAGCTGTATATGATGTTGGGGGGTATAGATTGGTTCGTCCCCTCTACTACCAGCATGGCGCTGGTGTGAGAGAGCTCTTGTGCCCCAGTGACCTAACATATGACTTGTATAGATGAATTTCATATAATTTATAACTATTAATAGAGAATAATTATACAAATGAAAAAGATGAATAATATTGTAGTATCTTTTGCGCCGGTTAGCGGGGCGCCCAGCCTGCCGCGCGCCGTCGTCATTGGTCTGCTTGCTGCGCTAGGCCTGTTGTGGCAGCACTGTTGCTGCTTCAGAAATGGCAGTGCCTCTGTCGGAACTGGATAAAGTCCGAATTTTGACCCAAATACTGAATATCAATAAAATAAATTGAATTGCTGATATTAACTCCAGTAATTACATGATAACCAGGCAGTATTTATAAGAAAGAGAATGTTTGAATATATGATGAAGGGCAGTGCTGATATACATCGGATCAGTGATCTGATTTTCAGAATTGAGATAATAGAAGATTTTTGTTAATGTAATTATCAAAATACTAAATATGATATATCACTTCTCAAATATCATTAAAATGCTTGATATGATATATCACTTCTCACAGCCTCTTACTGCTTTCTCGTTCTCATGTCTCACATCATTTCAATAATTGACTGTTTAAGCCGTAGTGTAGGATATTTTGCACTTTCACAACAGCCT
>NW_001813982.1:6286866-6298359 GCF_000149585.1 Histoplasma mississippiense | reverse complement strand
ATGCCTTTCATCTATGAAGATCTGTATGGAAAAGCACTGGCAATAATCAATTGAAACCACAGAAAAGATCAATGAGTGAGTTTTCTGAAATTGAAATGCTTGCTGAGTTTTAAATGATGAAGAATTATATCACTCTTTAATTCATCAAAGTAAATTATCTTATTTTCTTTTCTAAGTCAATAGCAAAATTACTGCATTTCTTTTTTGATATCAATGTATATCTACAGATCAATCAAATCAGAGTTTCATTAGAATTACATGCTCAATATATCAGAGTTGAAAATAATGATAGTCATATATGATTGATGCAAAGCATTGATTATTAATTTTCAAATGACTTCCAAATGAGAATAAATGTATCAACAGTTTTAGAAAGAATTTAAAAATTCAAAAAATTTATCTCATTGCTTTTTCTTTTATATAAAAGATGATAAAGCAGCTGAAGTTTCTGTGCTAAAAGTAATTATAAAGAATGGCTGAATCTTTTACAAAATCATTGATATTTAATGATTTGTTTCTCTCATCTGTGTATGTTTTTTTTCTCAAATTCAATTTTCACTCTGCCTCTTATTTCTCTAATTCATTTTTGATTCAGAATCTTCTTTTTCAGATTTTCAATCTTTTGCTTAGATGACTCTCATGTTTTATATATACAATTTCAAATCATAAATACCACAGCATTTTAAATCATTCTCACTGTATAAATGCTTCAATTCTCACATTTCAAAATGCAGAAAAATCTCTTTCCCAATTTTACATTATGATATCTCTTTCAATACTCTGCTGCTTTTCAAACATGATGTTTTTTTAAAACTACTGATTGAAATTTACATGTTTATCAGCAGTAATATTCAGCTGTGTGTGCTGTTGAATCCCCTCTCTCAATCAAAAAAAATGTTCATATCATCATTTAGTTCAGAGAATTCTCAGTATAATGTATCATTTTTTTATGATTTAAGATATCACATTCTGCATTTATATTTCATCTCTATTTATGATATTCAAGATAATATTTCTAATACACTGATTGAATTGTCTTCTTTTGAAAGAGGCATTATAAAGGTTGATTCATCATCATTAAGTATAATCTGTTTAGATGATAGTTTAAAAGCTTTTTTTAAATTCTCAAACCTTCAAAATAACATTTTCATTGACTGAATGATTTTTATCAATAATGTATTTTGAAATATTAATGAATTTCACTGATTTGTTCAGTAAAATGATGATTTTGTAAATTTAAAAATTATTTATTTATATTCTGAATCTTTTCTGTTTATATTTTGTGATATCTTTAATCATTATCAAGGATTCTGAAAAAGATCTGATGATTGAAATAGAAATTCTCAAACAGATAATGATATTTATATTCTGAATCATTAATAGATTCACTTCATTCATTGCAATATTGACATCAATGTATTATGCTTTTACAGTATAAACAATGATTTTGTAAGGTGTTATGACAGTGTGAAGAGTGAATAGTAGAAAATAATATGTAGTGTAGTAGAAGATAATAGTAATAATAATTATAGTAGTAGTATAGTTGAAGTTGTAGTTGTAGCTAATCGCTGAAGAGGAAAAGAAAGAAAAAGAAGATGTGCGAAATACATGCATCCATATATATATACATATAGAAATAGTGGTAGCGAGAGTATAATGGAAAGAGATAAGAATAGACGAAGATATAAATAAAGATAATATAATAATAAGGAAATAATAAACGAGTGCATTATAGATTTCTTCAGTGATGAACAGTTTAGAAAATGTAAGCAAGAATTATAATAATTAAAAAAATTAATTGTAAAACAGTTTTATATTATTTCTATATCAGCTATGAAAGATTTCTTCGCAGCTTTTCACTTTCATTTTCTATTATTATAGCTCAATGAGCATCTGCAGTTTCTTTCTTAATTGTTTGAAGATGTTTTGATAAATTATATATCTCATTTAACATCAGCAATATGAGTGAAAGATGAGAATGTGTAGTCAATTAGTCATTCAGCTTCTCACAAATCTGAAGAAAGTCAACATAAGCACAGTAAGAGGAAAAAGAGTCACAGTGACAAGCTGTGAAAATGACTCTTTAAAAATGATACACAGTTTTTAAATATGATGAAAAAGCACTGACTTTGACTGAAAGTAAAGAAATGTTTTTTACAAAGAATGAAATCAATGCTGCATCAATAAATGTTTACATTTCAGAAATAAGAGAAAGGAATGTATACAGTTAAATCTGCTGATGTCACAGTCAAATCTGCAATTTTAAAGAGTAAAAAATGTAATGCTAATCCATGTCCATGTCCATGAAAGTGATATTATGATCAATCATAAGATAGACTTAAGGTGGCCCCTCCTAGCCGTTCATTAATGGCTCATCAAATTGCCATGCGATCCCCTCTTCTACTGTACGCAGCCACAGCTGAATGATACCTGCCCTCTTGTCCCTCCCCATGATGATCTGTATATGACAGCTGTGGAAGGAATGTCATTTCAGTATGAGTTCTATTTTCAGACTTTGCTCTCAGATGTTGTTGGCTGCTGCACTGTGCTTCAATGCATGAGGAGAGCAACCTTGGAACCTGAGATGAGCACCCCATGACTGCCCCCCATTTTCTTGGTATATATAGAGGGCTCCCTTCCCCTCCAGCTCCATCGTTCTTCTCACTCCTAAGCCTAACCCGAGCGTCCCCGGTCCTGGTTGGCAGCCAGAGCGACATCCCGCATCAACGCCCCTTTCCGCCATCCTGATACGCAAGCCATACGTCAACGGAGAGGTAAAATCCCGTGACCTCTCCTTGGGCCGTTGGGGGCATATATATGGCCTTCTCCCCCCACCTCTGACTCCATATTTCTTTCAATTCCTTTTCCACTCTCCATCCACCGTCGCAAGAAACTCACCGAGGGGTCCGGTTTGCGTGGCCCCAAGGCGACCCAACATCAACGAGCGTGTTCAGCCATGGCTTCTACCGAAGCTGAACCACGTAGCACCATCATCATCGACGACGACGATACAGATGCAGAGACGGACGCACCTCGGTCCCTGCCGCGAGATCTCCGGAGAAAGAGACGCCTTGTGGACTATAAGCGAACCGGAGTATGAGGCTCTGTTTGATGGCCCAGCGCTCCTCAATTCCTCCGTATCCACAACATTATAGCCGCTGGAGAAACGCACAATGCCCAACCTGAAGGTAGTTCTGGTAAGATTTTTCTCCCATCCGAGCCGGACTTGCCCTTTGCTGATATTAGGATAGGCGACAGCATATCAAGAAATTCACACCATATTTGAAGCAGAGTCCGCGAAGATCAGGGACCTACAAGAAGAAGTGCAGCGCCTGCAGAAGTGGAACACCGAGCTAGAAATCAAACACCGTGCAGATCAACAAGGAGATCCGCAGGCTTAAGGCTGAGATCATCGAGCTGCAGCATCGATGCCGATGCTCAATATGCTATACCATCCCTTCAGAGTGGAAAACCCTCCTGTGCAGACACGGGGTCTGTCCAGGGTGTCTCTCTCCTGAGCCAGAGCCCTGTGGATCATGTCGTTGAAAATTTCACTGGCTATATAAAGAGTTATTAGGTAGCAAATGCTTTGTCTGCAGCACTAGATTCGTACGATCGTAGTTTTGTAATAGGGACATTGGTAGGAGAAATGGTAGAGCCTTTATATTTGGAACGCGTCTGGGAAAAGTTCGAGTGGTTCAATGCGCCTGAACCGGGAAAGCCAAGACAAAGGAACAGGGGTGAAACGCAAAGAGAACAAGGGCTCTGGATCAATGAGGATTGATAGCGGTCCGCCTGCCTTGGCACCAAAGCCTCACCTATTCATAAGAGGACGGCCCATCCCTCCGGTACACTCCATCCTCCTTTTTCTCTTCTTTCCTTTAATTTTCAGTCCCGTCCCGCCTGGCCTCTCAACCTACACTGGACTTCAATTCGTTTACTTTACCTTGATGTCATTTACCCTAATGACACCCTTTCTCCCCGCCGAACTCATACTGCATATCCTTCAGCATGTACTGGATGTCCCCAGTCTCTTTTTCAGCAATCCTGACCTGCAAACACATTTACGCAGTGTTCGAAGCCCATAAAGATCACATCATGGAATCACTATCCCAGAATGAATGGGGCGACACACAACTCTATAGACATGTGAATGAGGGACTGAGGCCTAATGTACCGTGGAGTGGGTGCAAAGGTGAAAGAGAGGCCCGCAGAGTCCTGACAGGTTTTCATGGTCAACATTATCGATTTCTCCAGAGAGACCACCAGATGGTTCTTTGTGGCCATATGGCAACTGTTTCGATCGACCAATGCTGAGGAGATACTTATACCGGTAGCGATACGCCTTGCCCAAACGTTTGTGCAGGCGGAACGAAAACCAGAAGCTGTCAGGCTACTTCAGGCTATCTGGAACCGCGAGCCTCCATTTATGTACACAACCCGCCCTCCAACGCTGTTCCCTCTGGGGAACCAATTGATGGGCCTACTTGGCCAAGAGCATAGACACTTCTCATCGCTGCAGAAGTCGACTGCTGAGATGAAGTGAGAATTTCATTTTTTGCCGGTGGTGAAAATTGGGCAGCAAAATTTCTATGAAGTTGAAGATCTTGAAGCTCTTACTTTGCCTGACGCAGGCTTTGAAAAGGATGGGATCCAGTTTTGTTATCCCCGTGAAAAGCGCAATAAATTCCAAAGGTGCTATCTTCAACAAAAAAAAAAAAAAAAAAAAAGGAACTTGGCTGGATCCTGCTCCGGTGCTGGTAAAGGTCGGAGAAGAATTCTTGGAGTGAGGTGCCCATGCTTTCCACGCTTGCTATGTAGCTTAGTTGTAAATATCTCTGGATCAGACTCGAGAGGAATGTAATGCTTTTTGTAATTCATATTGCGTATTGCTGGACTAAAAATGGCTACGGCCAATATGTACATCTCGTCAGACTAATTGAAGAACGTGAACATGATAAATACTATTTTCGTGCATGTTCATACAGAGGGGGTAAGAACACCGTAGACCTTATCATGTTCGACGTTGATAAGCTCTCAACCCCCAGGTTCTCCGACTAGGAAGAGATGATTGAGTAACTTGGTGGTTGGCATTCGCCTTTGAGGGTTTTGCTGTAGCATCAACCAAAGAAATGATGCAAGGTGCTCTACATTCTCAGCACCGAAATCATATGGGAGCCTCTCTGTCAGGTGTTTTGTAAGGTTCTCATGCCCCTGACCATTCTTACCAAGGAGCTGGCTAATACGGTAAGCGTGCTCTTCGTCAATCTGTTCCGCCGTGAGGCCAAAGGATCCCAAGGGAAATAATGGCTCGTTTGTTGCCAATTCAAATACCTTTGCACAAAGATTAGATGGGAAAACTGGGTTTGGGTGCAGGGGGAGCATACCAAGCAACCCAAGGCCCAGATATCGATCCTAGCATCCCAAGTATTTCGGTGAATTAGCTCGGGTGCACGCAAAGCTGTCGGCGTTACCGGCCACTGATCACATTGTCGACTCCATGCAGCTAGGTAATGATATGAGTTCTTGTACCAGGTTTGGGATATAACAAAGGGTGCATCATACCTCCACCCAGATCACCAATCTTAACCAAGATCGTGGTGTGGTCTGCGTCGTCCAGTTCGCCCCGGCGTCTCTGTGTAGCCATCAAATATTTCGGCGCACTATCATTTACGTTCGTTCCTTCTAGCCACCTAACAGGACTGAACTCCGGGGGCTGCAAGAACGCCTCGGTGTGCGCAGCCCCAACAATTGAAAACAGAACATTGGCAGGTTGTAGATCTGCATTAAGTCAGGGTACTAACAACTTTCATGCCTCAGGCGCTGACCTACCGCAGTGAGTGATGCCTAGCTTATGAAGAAAGTCGACACCCAACAAGACTTGTTTGGAAATAGCTCGCACGTAGGCTGCCTGGTGCATCCGTTGACGCTTATTACTTCACCGTCGGATATCATTGCAGGGAGCACTAGACACAAGTGTGTCCCATTTGGGCCATCATGCTCGAAATAATCCAGAAGTTCGATAACATGCCCTTTGCCAGGATGATCTAGGCCCGGAGCAGATAATTTAAGGAGCATAGCAAGCTCTTTATTGTTTCTGGAAACATCCGCTTTCAGTATCTTCAACGCAACATGTCGCTGGAGCCTTAAATGGAGTGGTTAGTTCTCATTGGGGAAAAATGGTCTGCTGGGAGAGACTCACAATTGGTCATGTGTGAGCCATACTGTTGAGAATTGGCCAAACGCCAACTTTCCAATTACCTCGTACCTCTCATTGAATACATCGTGGAGGTGTACCGGATGATAGCCTCCCTGGCGATACTCTTCAACGGGCTCAACGATGTCATGGATTCTCTCGAAACGCCGCATTCTGAATCACAGGTAACTGGTCTGGGCAAAGAACATATCCAGGACGGTTGGCTCAAGTCCATACCAGATTTTCAAGAGGAGGGATGTGGAGGGTTATCTCAGCATGCTCAGCCTCTTTTCTTGATATTTTCAGATTAGTGCGATCAACTAAACTTCTTTAGACTTCTGCCAAGTCCTGCTAACTTCTGGACCAATCAATTACTCCACACATGCTCACAATATAATATCTTGTAGAGAGTCTGAGAAGAAACAGTTTCATCATCTGTGGAAAATCAAACCTGCTCATACAAAATATTCAGTTGACTTCAGAATCATACATCTATCTTAAATATTTATCTGATCATCATCAAATTGATATTTTTTAAATTCTTAATCATTTCATTATCATTTCTACTATTTTACAACTTGCTATCTCTTCTCATCATGTCACAATCATTGATCAAAAACACTGTGTCTTTTGAATCTCAAGACACTCAATATCAGACACAGTTCAATCAATATTCTTCATCATTTGAAGATGAATTTTTTCAACAACTACTACACTCTTTCAATGATCTAGATAATGAATATGAGATATCGGATAATGGTTTAATAGATTTTAAATTTATTAATATTTCTTAAAAATTCAAGATCACTGATATTAATATCTTATTAACTTATTCACAATCAAATATTCATGACTCACAGCATCTGCTTACTATGCCTTATAATCAACAAAAAAAACATTCAAAATTATCTCACATTATCAAAACATTACAACAAAATGATTGAAGAATGAAAGTTTTTATAAATGCTTGAATTCAAAATTCTGATATCTTGATTCATAAATAATATCATACTTCTGCAAAGCAGCGGAATGCACTATATTAAGCACTCTTAAAGTCAGAAGCGTTTTATAATCATCATCATTATATCATCTTGCTTAAACAGAAGCTGAAATATTTTATCAATACTTCATATTTTACAAAATTCAATTATGATCTTGATCTTGATATCATTGATTTTCAAACTGCTTATGAGATCATCTGAATTGATGCATTAATCTGATTTAAGCTGCTTATTTCTGTTCTAAAGAATAAACATGCATATTGAAAGAGTTATAAATGAGTCTCAGATGAAACAACAGCTATCAAACAGTTATTTATTATTATGAATATTATATATCACTTTTATTTTTTGAAAAATTTAAACTTTTTCAGCTCTATTCTTTTTGCATATTTTCATGATTCAGAAGTAAAACAATGAATGATAGAAACAATTTTTAACTTTGAACTCTATCTCAGCTATATGATGAGAAATAAAAAGATAGTTATTTTTTTATTTTCAAAAGTCACAGCAGCAAAAGCTGATACTATAAATCATTTAATAATTCAAGAGCTTTATTCAGTACTAAAAGATGAGCTCTTTGAATTATTCTTAACTCTTTTGAAATATGGGTATTATTTTAAGTGCTGGAAGCATGCTGTTGGAGGTATTTTGTCAAAACCCAATAGAAAACCAATTATTCCTAAATCTTATAGAGTGATATCTCTGCTGAATTGTCTGGGAAAAATTTTAGAAAAGATAATTGCAACTAGACTGTCTTTTCCATCTACTACTGATTTATTATATGATGATCAGATGGGAAGTAGAAAGCAAAACTCAGCAATTGATGCAGTTCTCTCTGTAGTTTATGATATTCAACTTGCAAAGAATGAAAAAATGGTTACAACTGCAATGTTTATTGATATAAAAGATGTATTTGATTATGTTTCACTTTCTCAAATGATTAAAACTTTGATAGAACTGAGAATGCCAAAGTCTCTCATTAAGTGGGTTGTCTGTTTCATATCAAAAAGAACTATTCAATTGCTTTTTGATGGAATGAGACAAGATATAACAGATATTGAGATAGAAGTTCCTCAGAGTTCCCCAGTCTCACCCATTTTATTTACTATATTTATTAAGTTTCTGTTTATTGATAGATAAATGGCAATTATGGTGAGAACTCCAAGCTATGTAGATGATTTAAGTCTAGTTGTAAGCTCAGAATCAATTGTAAATAATTGCAATTTGATTGAGCAAGCAGCAACTGAAATGATTGAAAAAGCAAAATCAAAAAACATTGTTTTTGATATGAATAAAACTGAATTAATTCACTTTTATCCAAATTTCAGAGAAAGAGATACTGAAGTTAAGCTTTTAAATCATTCAGTTAAATCAAAAAATTCAGTTAGATGGCTTGATGTCTGATTAGATTCTCAATTAAATTTTAAATCTCATATTCAGATCAAAGTTGCAAGTGCTGAAAGAATCTTAAACAGTATTTTGAGACTTTCAAATACTGAAAGAGGCTTGTTTTTTCAAGCAATGAGACAATTATATATTGCTTGTATAAACTCTGTTTCAGACTTTGCAGTTTAAATATGGTGGAAAAATCAAAAGAGTTTTTTTGTAAAGAGGTTTCAAAAGCTTCAAAATTCAGCTTTAAGAAAAATATTGAGAGTATTTAAAACCTCTTCAATTAAAGCCATAGAGATTGAAGCTTCTCTACCACCACCATAAGTGAGATTTGATAAAATCTATATGAATTATGCTCTCAGAATTATGAAGTTATATCCCAATCATTCAATTAGAAAAAGAGTCTCAACTTCTTTTTCAAGTGAATCAACTGGAGTAGATTTGAATTGGGAGTCATATTTTGATTGTAATAAAATAAATTCATTTAATAATTCAACATCTGTGCAAAGAAAGAAGATACCATCTCAGTTATTTAGAATTTGCTCCATGATTAAAGACAGTTTCTGTAGTTTAAATATAGAGAAAATGGTCTTTGAAAATCTCTCTCCTTGAAAGAAAGATCTTGTCAGTCTTATTGATTTAAATATTAGTCAACTTTCAAAAGAAGTTCAGACTGAACAACATTTAAATCGTCTAAAACAAATGAGAAACAAAGCAATTCTTATATATACTGATGGCTAGAAA
Organism: Histoplasma mississippiense; assembly: GCF_000149585.1. Taxonomy (NCBI): domain Eukaryota; kingdom Fungi; phylum Ascomycota; class Eurotiomycetes; order Onygenales; family Ajellomycetaceae; genus Histoplasma; species Histoplasma mississippiense. The sequence continues at coordinate 6,289,026 of NW_001813982.1, read as the reverse complement.
TGTGAGAAAACAGGCAATCTTGGAGCTGGAATAGCATATTCAAAAAATGATAAAAACTATATTCTTGATTCTTGGCAAATTGGAAAAGAGTCAGAAGTTTTTAATGCTGAATTATTTGCAATTTCAAGAGCTTTCAAATTGGTTGAGATGAAGATTGAACAATGGAAAAGATTTGAGCATGTTTGGATATTCTCTGATAGTCAAGCTGGGCTTAAAAAACTTCAAAGTAATAAAATCAGCAGTGGACAGTCAATGCTAGAGCTGATTTTGAAAAGTCTTTAAAATATTCAAAGAAAAATCTCATTCAATTGTTCTATTCATCTTCACTGGGCGCCTGCTCATATGGGTATATATGGCAATAAAATGGCTGATAAAGTTGCAAAAAAAGCAACTGAATTGAAAGTCTACTTTCAAAGAATTGTAACATGGGTTTATATTAAGAGAAAAATAAGAGAATCATGTTTGCAAAAATGGCAAAATATCTGGTTTTTACAAAAAAAGAGTGTATATTATTCCAGGTTTGAAATGAAGCCAAAATAGAAAGCTTGCTCAATAAAATGTAAAAAGAAACTTTTTGCTACAATAATGCAGCTAAAACTTGGACATGGTTATTTTAAATCATATTTAACAAAGATTAGAAATGATTTATGTGATTTATGTTCAGATTATCAGTTATATGAAAACCCAGAGCATCTTCTTTTACTTTGTACAAAGCATACAGAGTTAAGATTGAGATTGAGAGAGAAGTTTGAATTAACACTGTTAAATTTAAAACTTTTATTCAATACAAAAACTGGAAATGAATTCTTGATTGAATATTTGAAAGAATCAAATATTGCTACAAGATTTCAATTGAATAGTTTGATTTGATAATGAATTCAATTTTTGTTTTTTTTTTTTTTTTTTTTTTTTATTTCTATGTATTTGCTTTAATTTTTATTCTTGTTTTTATTTTTATTTTGTTACTTTTGCTTTGAAATTTATTTCATTTTGATTACTTTTGATTTTGACTTGTTTTGAAAAGTTTGATTTGTAAATGCTTTCTTTTCTTTTAATAGCTGCTGTTTTTTATACTTGTAATATGACGGCGCCGAGGCGATTGCTACTCGGCAGCGGCACAGAGGAGGATGGTATATAATGGGAAGCCTTATGGGTGGGTTTGATTATCTCGCTTGAACCGCGAACTAGTAAAATACTATATAAATACTGAACTACCAGAGGTACTCGGCACACTAAGAATATTGTATAAGGACAGTGGTAACTCTGGTATCTTCTTGTCAAAAGATAAAAGACGAATCGCTGGCTCCTAGAATAGAGAGCCAGCATCTAGCTATTCTATATAGACAACGGGCAGCCATCCTCCCCTCACTCTATGAGCGAGGGTAGCCGAAGCAACTCCGCAGTGGCGCTGCATTGATCTGCCAGAAGGAATCTACTGACCCCGTATAGAAACAGGATTCTCATAGCCTATCAATTGGATCCTCTTCTATTGCATCCGAATGATGTCATAAGGTGGTTGAAAACCGGTTCGGACACCTGCGTGACGTCATGGGATAGATGGGATTATCCGAGGGGAAGCGATAGGCCGTGTAGAGCCGTCACGGGGCCTTGGCACAACCAAGGGTGTGACAGAGATATAATTATTGAGGCTTGAGCATGTTCTTGAAGCTGATACTTCTTGAGATGAGTTATCAGTGACTGTAAATGATTTCAACTGTGAGAAAAAGAGAATGTCTATAATATTCAGAAGTATTCTTGCTAACTATACAGTGACAAGACAGAGCAGATCAGTAATGAATGTGAAATCTCTGAAATTTCAGCAAACTCACTATGATATAAATCAGAAGGGAAAAAAAATATCAAATTCAAATTTGAGTATATTTGAAAAAGAGACATTATTTGTGCTGTCATATTTAGTCTTGACACATTTGCTTTCTGCATGTGGGATTCGGCAGATCATTCAGTTTAGACTGAAGATGTTGTGATAGTAAAATTGACTGTTATTGCATAGATTGTAGTTCAGATTCAGCTGATTTTTGTCATTAATAAAGCAGCTTCAGTATGATCTGCTTGCTATTGACTCTTTAATTCCTGCATTGCTATTTTGCTGTAGTATATCTCTGAGAAATGTCATGCAAAATGCAACCACTCTCACTTTTT
>NW_001813982.1:6268524-6285327 GCF_000149585.1 Histoplasma mississippiense | reverse complement strand
ATTTTCTGGGAAAAGGAGGGCTTCTGAGGTAAAGTTCCGATTGATCATCCCCGGGATCCTTACTTAGAGGTAGATAGCAGATAGTGTTTCCGGATTTCAATTAAACAGATGCAATATTTTGCTTTCTAGTATGATTTGTAGAAAAAGAGTTGTGTAGTTGAAAAGATATGAATGAAGTGGTTGAGCAGTCTTGATAAATAAAGAGATGAAGTTGAATTACTGAAAAGAGATATATCAATAAAAGCTGTAATCGGCAACAACTTACATCAATTTAATATTAACAATCAAACTACTTTCTTTGTTTCAAGATTATATTCCTGCAAGTCGCTGAAATCTATATCACAAATTTATCAGAGTTCCATCAAATTTCCAAAAATGAACATTACTATGAACTCTGCTTTACTAGATCTTTCTGAACTCTCTCATCTGATAAATTTGATGCGACAAATTGCTGATTTCAAAAGAAATCTGATATTGATATTTTTTAACTATAGAATGAATATAATAGCAGTAATAGAGACTACCAGACAGATGAGAAGGAGTCAAACTCATCTCCAACATTTAATGATCTGTCAAAGAGACGTCGCTGAACTCAGCACTCAGATGTAGAAGTGTATGAAAAGGAAATTCAGTCAACAAAGCAACAGCTCCATTTGAAGACGAAATGAATATATTTTCTCTCATTTGTCAAAGATAACTTGAATCAGACAGTTGCAAGTGTAATGAAAATGAAGAATAAAACTTCGTATATATTTTCATCAAGCAGAACTATGATACTTGATGTGATAAAGACTAGAAAGTCAAGAACTTTCAAAGAAATGAAGGCAAGTAATATTCCCACTCAGTATTTAGAATTTAACGAAAATAACAATCTTTCAGCGGAATATCTTAAGGAAATCTTAACTTTTCAGCAGAATATCTTAAATCCTTGATGGGAAATATCAATCTATCATCAGAAAATATCAAGTTTCTGATGGGAAATCTTGATCTGTCAGTGGAAATCTTAATCTGTCAGTGGAAATCTTGATCTGTCAGTGGAAATCTTGATCTGTCAGCAGGATATCTTAAACCTCTGATGGGAAATATCAATCTTTCAGTGGGATATAACAAGTTCTCAATGGGAGATCATAAACTTCTAATGGGAATTCAGCGGGGAATCTTAGAAGAATCTTAACTTTTCAACAGCATATCTTAGAAGAATCTTAATTTTTCAGTGAAATATCAAAAATTTTCTGACCAATTTAGCTAATCAATTATTAATATAGAATCATGTTCAACGGGAAAAGGCAAAGAGTAGAGAAAGTTCAATGGTAATCGGATTGCATAATTGTTATGAAGAATTAACAATATTTGAATACTTTTGTAATTCATTTACCATTGAAAAGTTCTTTCTGATTTTTTATTAAATGTGAGAAGTTATCGACTTTGATCGATCCTCTGAGCAAGAACAATGGTATATGAAACATAAGTTGAATTATCATAATTCAAATCAGTCAAAAAATATTGAATCAGAAAATTAAAAACTGATTTTGAATAATAGAAATATATACAAATCTGACAACTTAGGTCAAAATATTTGATGATGTTGACAAAAACAAAAATCTCATTGCAGTTATAATGTAATAGTAAAATATCCTGATATTTTGAGATCTGATGGGCGATATTTGTGAATATTGACAAATGATCAAAGATGACTTTGCAGAGGCAATTTAGAATACTCCAACAGTCAAAAAAAGATGTTTGATGAAAGATGCACGGGAGGAGGTGCGGAAAAAGGTGAAATTTTCAGAGACACTTTTAGTGAAAGACAGATTAGTGATATAGAGAGTTCAGTGATATGAAGAGTTCTGATAAAACCCATTTTTATTTCAATATATTTAATTTTCTATAAGTTTTATATATAAATTAGTTAATATATACTTTAATATATATAATTAGAACTTACTGCCTTGATATTCACTGATGAAAATTGTCATATTCTCTATCTTGAAATTTGTATAATTATGGCTGCAGAAAATTCACTGATTTCAACACATCAGAAAATCTTTTTATTCATATTGAATTCTGTAGATATATTTCTGACAATGCTGTGAACACTTGTTTTTAGTTAATAAAAGTGATTTTATATTCAAAATAGCTGTAATTTATTCAGTGATAGCCTGCGCAGAAAGGATTTGTTCTGAAAATAATATATGAATAGAATTTGTCAGATGTATCAATTGCATTCAGAAGTTTTCTGAAATATGAAAGCATTTGTTACATAGCAACACTTAAAAGAATCAACAATGTATATAAAGAGGATGTCAACTTGTTATTCGTCTTCTCCTTTCTTTCTTTTTTCTTTCTTCTCGCAATGATATCACAATGTGAACATCGACTTATCAGCTCACTCAGCCCTTCCCATCTTCAGCAAGGTTAGTATCCTGTCAGTTGCAATAGAAAACTTTAAAAATCAAAAATTCTAATATCAAAATACCTTATCTGCACAGTATATCAAGAACATCGGCGATCTATTGTGTCATTTATCGTGTCAGAAAGGCAAAGCAACAACAACAACAGCAGAATCAAAATGATTAGTGATATTTTCAAGCATACATATACAACTGCTATAAAAATTCAAGAGAAAGAGATTAGTCATCTGAATACCCTGATAAAGCAGTCTGACAAATGAATGATTTGTGAACATTGCATTGAATATATTTTCCCCCATCATCTCAATGCTACTTGCAATAAGGTTGAGGGAAATGCAAAGCTGTGTACAAATTGCAATCATGAGAAGAAGAGATATGCAGTTTACTTTGATGAATTCAAAAGTGAAATTGATAACTTGATCTGAACCTATGAATTTTACCTTGCTGCGTCAAATGATTTCAAGGAATCGATCAAGGCAATGATGTCAGAGAAGGCGAAGGATCTATTTAAATGAATTAAAAAAATCAAAGCTCACTGACAGAAAGCTGAATCTCAGCAAATGAAGAGTGTAACAATTATCTTGAAAGTCTCAAATGCCACTTTCAGTGCCACTGAAAAAGCCAAAATCAAGATTGAAAAGATCAAGCTTGACATTGAAAAGGCGAAATTGAAAATCAAGAGGAAACAAGTTGTTGTAGAAAGGGAAAAAGTCACTGTATGTATGTATGTATGTATGTATGTATAGGTTTAACGTCCCGGAGAAAACACGGGCAGCGCCCGTGTTTCAGAAGCCTCCCGAAGGGCATGGAGACGTGCTACGCTGGAGAGATTTCTATGTACACAGAGAGAGAAAACAGAATCCAGGTGGCAACTCTTGAGAAGACTTAGCTCATTGCAAAGGATTTTTCTGAGCTGCGCATTCACTTCTGGCCCGACGTATGGCCATTCATGGTGGGGCTATAATGTGGTTCCTTGAGGGAACCGCCGCTGCCGTGCCTGGAAGAAAAAGTCACTGCAGAAAGGGAAAAGATCATTATAAAAAAAGTAAAATTCAAAATTGAAACAATCAAACTTGCAATACAGTATAAAATTATGACAATTGTAATCAGTCACTATAAAGATCAAAAAATGGCAATTGAGAATCTCATAAATTTGATTAACAGAGTTGATTCTGAAGCTGAACACATTGTCATTGAAATGTATGAAACAATGAACCATGTTCAAAGATTTGCAAATGCTCTTGATGAAGATATGATTGTAGTGAGCAGCAGTAAAAGCAGTGATGAGGAATTTAATAATAGTGACAATTCTCTTCCGATCTCTCTCACTGACACCTTTGCTGCTGCTGCTGCCATTGATCCTCCCCCCTTCTTCTCCTCCAATCTTTCAACCCCAGTTAATCCCCTGGCTATGAGCAGCACCGGAACTGTTGACATTCTCAGTGAAAATGTAAGTTGGAATCGGCGATATGATTCCTAGATTTATGCAGAAGTTGATAATTATATAGAAGAGCAAACACAAGACTTTCAAACCCTCTGAAACCCTCTTTTTCAAACATCAGATGACAGTTGACAGTGCCTTCCATCCACAAATTCAATGATGTGGTTGATGAGAATATGACTGGGAATGAGGACTTTGAAAGAAATATGGTTCGGGCGATCCGGGAGGAATTAGATAGAGATGTGGGTGATTTCCACTAGGGGATGATTCCAGTGAAGGGGATGTTTTTTAGAATTAGTGGTTATGTAGATAGGAATCGGCGACATCACCAATACAACGATTATTTTTTTTCTGTTCAGAACTTGTTTACCGTGATTCCACGGCTTATCCACCATTATATTAAGATTTACAGTTCGGGCGACGGTGTCGCCGACTGGCACGGTGGAACAACCATAATCCGGCCGTATAATAACCCTACGTTTTTCCGGTATGGTTTTGGTTCAAGTCAAACATCCGAGTAATCTTGTCGACCGATAAGCCTAACTAACTACCGTATTTTGCACCACTCCCATGGGAATTGATCCATCAATTAATCAATTGTGTGTAGATTGGCCCTCCTAACTAACTAGCTAGTTAGTTACCTGCCAGCATTGGGCAGGATTACATACATAAATTACCAAAGGCGCACACAACCTTTTTCCGTTGCGACGCCCATGCAGCTGAGAGGCTGAGAGGAAAGTTATTATATAGTTAATCTCTCGCACCTCGCTTTTCGTTTGACTTGACTTCCTGATTACGTATCCGGATTCAACCTTAAAACCAACTATAACCTTGGAACGATTGCTTAACCAGCCCGAGATATACAAACCCATGAAAGTACCAACAGGAATTTTATTGATATTGTTACGTGGAACATCAGCTTCGTATTTACGCCTTGCAATTTATGAATCGTGTGCTAGACAGAAACATTGCAGCACTGAGGGGGTAGAGAGGGCTCTAATCTCTCGTCAAACGCCGGAAGTTTAGATCTCATTTTCGGTTGATTTGCGTTTTTGTACTTCTATTCAACCTCCTATTCTCTCCCCTGCTTCCAACATCCCAATAGGAAAATGTAGAAACCATAAAAGCTTCCGGATAAGATGAAAGCTCATGTAGATGAAAAAAAGGGGGGAACTGGCAGTGTGATTGTCTTCAATCAATCAATCCCCTCATCATCGTCCTCGTCGTTTTGGTCATCACTGCCAAATATGGCTTTGAACACTGCATCGCCAGGCCTCGCTGCCTCCAGTGCCTCGTTTCGCCCAGGATCAACAAAAACATCTTCCTTTTTCAGGTGTTGCTGTTCGAGCTGCTGCTGCTGCTGCTGCTGCTGCTCACCTTCAGCTCCAACTATGCCTGCACTTCCTATCGCTTCAACAGCTCCTGCTCCCATAAGAATCCGATTCACAGCCTCCTTAGATAAGATATCCAACTTAGAGCCAGATGGCGCGGTAGGGCTCCGACTGGGAGCCCCATAACCGTGACCGCCAGGGATATCACCCGTGTCAAAAGAGATGTTTGCTGGGGGCCGGACGTTGAAACGTTTACAAAGAAGTCTAAAGGGGAGAGAAAGGAACAGATGATCGCGTCAGGGGGCCGTACATGCCGATTTTCGCAGCTGCTTCGGCGGGATCTTGAGGTTTTGGATCTGGTCTGCGAATGAGGGTCTCATGTTGGGCATTATCTGCTCTTTCTGTTTTGATGTGGTGTGCTCGGAGACGTCGAAGAATTGGAGGAGTGAGCGGGAAGCCATCAAACCCGACATCGGCTTGAACACTTCCGCGGCACGCGCGAATTCTTGCAGCTCGATGACCCAGTTATCTGTCGATGCGTCCGGTGCGCGGTCGGGGAGCTTGTCCCGTAGGCCCGCGCGGACTTCGAGGAATGAACGGTATCGTGATCGCTTGGCTTCGTCTTCCGCGTAAGGCATCCAGCCACAAATCCCACGATTAAGGGCTTGTGTCGCGAGGTCTTTGTCCAATTTTGGCACGAGGTTCCAAAGGTCTTTTTGGTTTGGAGCCTCTCTGGTTTCGAAACTTTCTGGTCCCTTCTCCCCAAGGGCTGAGGGTAGGTCAGTGCGTCCTGTAGCTTTAGCAATCTTTTCACGCCCTGCTGGAGTCATGTAGTCGAACACTGATTTACCCGGTAATTGGTCTTCACCCAGTAGTGCAGCTCTCGATGTAGGATCTAGGGATGATGTCTTTGCAGTTTCAGCATGTGACATATAATTTTGGATTGGCCCTGGGCGAGATGGCTCTTTCGTGGGCTTCCAATCTTTTGGAATTTCTGGTGCCGCATACTTTTTCTCATGTGAGGAGATGGTCGAACATGCGATATTTATACCGTGAAGGAATCCATCCAGTGGTAGGCGTCCATCGTGACATTTTCTGAATCCTGCTTTTGTCTTCTCAACTGCTGCTTTTTTCTTCGAGATAAAAACCGGCTTGGTGCTGCCTAATAGTGGATTTGAGAGCCCCATTGACGGCTTCATTGAAGAACTGTTGTTGCTGGTTATTTTCTTTGCTTTCTTGTCATAATCGATAAATCGATTATAGGAAATCTGCGGGCCCATTTCATAGGGATCATCGTCATCAGAACCAGTATCGTTTAGAACTCCAACGCCAAAGCCTCCCCTTCTAGGTTGTTTTGACTTTGGAGAGGCGTTTCCATTTCTCGGGAGTTTAGGGCCAGCGAATTCATCGAAATTTCCCCTCGGAGTCAAGGCTCTTCGGTTAGTTCCTGCATCCAGCCCTTGTGGTTACATTGAGCCGAGCTTCACCTTCATATCCAAGACCTTTATAGTCACTTTTCTTCAAGAACATTATTGTTGGAAGGTTAGCCGGTGCAAAGAAATGGACTCCACACTGTTCATCAGCTGCATCGCCAAGGTCTGCTTTTCGTCGCACTTTCGGGCCGATTCCTTGTCCCTCCTTCCAGCCCATTCGTTTCAGTAGCTTGACGCCAATTGTATCCCCAGCGGTTTTGAAAAGATCCATGAAACCACCTAACCGCGTGGTATCAGCGGCCGTCGAGCCAAAGCCAGTATAATCCCCAGCTGTTTGAAGCCTCCTTGCATTTTCCGCTTCGAGCAGATCCTCCTCATCCATAAAGTCTTCTGGTCTTTGTTGTGGAGTTTGTTGCTTCGCATCTTTTGCGCGATTGCGACGGGAAGATACAAAGGTCGATGGAGTCCAGCCCTCCTTCGAACCGACTGTATTGAAATACCTATATGTAAACCGATTTAATTTAGCTGATCTGTGCTCGGCCCAGTCAATGATGAGCTCACCCAGCACTGAATCCTCCAGTGAAGGCGCCATGAAGACGTTTCCTTCCCTGGTCATCCCGCACCTCCTGCTTCCAAACCGGGATATAGGAGTCATCGTCGCGAACTTCAGGGTCAAGGGGGGGTAAGGGAGTGCCGTATATGGCGTAGGGAGCGTGGAAATGCTCGTATTCAAAAGTAGCTCTCGATCTCTTTGTAGCCATGCTTGTCGTCACAGTCATTTGACATTGCTTTATGCCTCTTTAGAGGGTCCACTGTGATGAAATTTGAGTTTCCCCCAGAGTTTGCTCGCGAATCTTCACCGACTATGGAAATGAACCAATCAGCTTCAACCGCTGCGAGCAACGACTGTTGGGGCGAGTTAATACGGGGCTCCCGAGATAATCAAGTGTAGGGGAATTGTGAGGGCAAGAGGAGTTGTGATATCCAAAGTCGTGTGCATGGCATCCACAGAATCAGAGTACAAAGTAATCTGTACAGTCAACCAACCTGGCCACACCTGTACCGCCATAACTAACGGGCTCATGTACTGTAACAAGGTGCGTGACTAATCTAGGAGTCGGACGAAGGCGGGGCTAAGTGAGATTGGCATCCATGACCAGGACCAAGAAGGACAACGAAAAACAACGCATCTGATCGGAGGTGATAGATTTCCAAGGTTGTCTGCCTGACTTTCTCCCAGGGAAGATGAATGTTCTCCAACCATCTTATCAATCTCTTGATAGCGGCCGTCATTTTGTTCGCTTCCTGCCAGCCAGCCAGCCATCCAGCCATCCAGGTAAACAACTCGAAACAGAACTTTGGAGTCCCATGGTACGTGATACCAGATAGAATACGACTTGGCCTTCACCCGTATCCACAACATACAACTTACAGAACGTAGACTACCCCCATCAAAGACCGTTCAACAACCAGTCCATTAAAAAGTGAGTGATCCGGACTCTAGATTTTTCATCTCAACGGCTGTGTCCTGGGTGGTAATGTGCGGTTGTTTCATGTATCCTTTTATCATTTATCGATCAATAGAAAGCTACCGGGACACATCCACGTATTAATTACGTGTACTGTCATCCAGTTACCGCCACTCGCAAGAAGCAACCATCGCGCTATTCTGCATGACTACCGACCTCTCAGAATCTCCTCCGACTTCTGTCCTCTGCCATTCCGCGGCCAGACATCTGGCTTGTTGCTTGGTTGGTGGAAACTCTGCTTCTTCTCCTGTGCTACTTGCTAATTGCGGACCACAGCTCCCACCCCCTATAGAAGAAGCATTGCGCAGGGGTTACTTCCTCGCGGCTTGGAGTGGCTTGAGCCTCCTCCCCGTCCAGCTTTCAACAACATAGATCGCCATCAAAACAAAGACAACCGCGAATCAGAGCCACTCGTATAACCCTTCCTCTCTGCCCATCAGAAGTGAAGCGATTTTGCCATTTCCCTGCTCCTCCGGCCTGTGACCTTAGACGTGATCGCGATGTCTGCAGCAGCATCGGGACCTTCGCAAGTCATTGTTCGCAGCCACTCCATATCACACCCAAATTCGTCATATCGACCTTCTACAGAACCCCCTCACAGAACACGAAGCACGGCTACTAGACCTTCACGGTCCTCTTTTTCTCATAACAGATCCAACTCCAGGCCACTCTCCTACGATCGGCCCCCCACTTCCAATCCAGTTAGCCATATTAGCGTTGCACGCCCATCTACATCTCGCAGAAGCTCTTCCAGAGATCGCTCGATAGACGCTACGCATCAATATCGGGCTGAGACTTCACGGTCCCATCGCCGAGTCCCCTCTAGACCTACGCACGGTCGGGAGTGCGTCGACATGGCGAGCCCTCTAACCCCTGTGAATGCTGTAAATCCCGCAATTGCTCCTGCGGCGGTTGATAGCCAGTCTTACGCAAATGGGACACAGCAACGCGCTACTAGTGGTGCCTCGCAGACGGTGCCGCAGTCAAAGCGACGTACTACTATCACTACCTCAAGTGGACAATGGGCACTTGGGAAGACCATCGGCGCTGGGAGTATGGGCAAGGTAAAACTTGCGAAAAATCTTGAGACGGGTGAACAGGTGTGTAGATAATCCAGACAGAGACATGTTAGCCATCCTTTCCTCAGATACAGCGCTAACACTCCATTTGTCCTACCACCCAGGTGGCTGTGAAGATTGTACCTCGGCATTCGAGCGAAGAACATCGTGGTAACCGCGACGCAGAAAGAGCAGACCGCTCTAAAGAGATACGGACCGCAAGAGAGTCAGCAATTGTCACCCTCCTAAACCACCCTTATATATGTGGAATGCGAGATGTCGTGCGGACAAATTACCATTGGTATATGTTGTTTGAATACGTGAACGGAGGACAGATGCTTGACTATATTATTTCCCATGGAAAATTAAAAGAAAAGCAAGCCCGGAAGTTTGCAAGACAGATCGCAAGTGCGCTTGACTACTGTCACAGAAACAGTATTGTCCATCGAGATCTCAAAATTGAAAATATTTTGATTAGCAAGACTGGGGACATTAAAATAATTGATTTTGGGCTTAGCAACCTCTATTCTCCTAAAAGCCAGCTAAAAACTTTCTGTGGCAGCTTGTATTTTGCAGCACCCGAACTGCTACAAGCACGGCAGTATGTCGGCCCGGAGGTGGATGTTTGGAGTTTCGGCATTGTCCTTTATGTCTTAGTCTGTGGGAAGGTTCCTTTTGATGATCAAAGTATGCCTCAGCTCCATGCAAAAATCAAAAAGGGGGTTGTGGAATATCCCCAGGGGCTTTCTTCAGGTTTGTATTCCACACATATGTCTCTCCGTACCGCTCTGTGATAACTAATTTCGGCCTAGACTGTCGACACATAATATCACGAATGCTAGTTACCGACCCTAAACAACGGGCTAGTTTGAATGAGATTATTAACCACCCGTGGATGACAAAAGGCTTTAGTGGCCCTCCTGATAATTATATGCCGCATCGTGAACCTCTCCAGCTTCCACTCGACCCTGAGGTTATTCAAAAAATGACTGGATTTGATTTCGGCCCTTCTGAATTTATCACCGCTCAGTTGACCAAGGTTCTCGAATCTGAAGATTACCAGAATGCTGTGAGATTAAGCCAAAGAGAACATGCTGCTCCTAACCCGTCAAATGAGAAAAAGAGAGGGGTTTTCGACTTTTATAAACGTCGTAACTCTGCAAGTAAAGACACACTTTCTAGCCCATCTGTTGAGGCCGTGCAGCCAATTGGTGACGTTCTCACTGGCTACAATCCTTTGATCTCTGTCTATAATCTTGTGCGGGAGAAACGAGACAGAGAGACACCCGAGGAACGCCCGGCCGCACTGGGCGTACCTCACTCTACCCCTGCAGAGCCCGCACTGAAAATGCCTGAAATCCCAGCTCCAGAGGCCGCCCATACTAATAAACACGCTTATGAGATACCTGGCGAGAAGGAAGCTGGCGGAAGAACACGGCCAAGAGCACTAACCCATGGCGAGGATGAGGTTAGGGACAGAATCAAGACTCTCAATATAGGACAGCCAGCTGAGACGGGACACCCTTCCATTGTCACCACACCTGTTGAGCACATAAAGAAAGAAAGTGCCGCCGTTGGCTTATTAAGACGATTTAGCACCAGAAGAACACGGGATAAGCCACGAGATGCCGAACGTGAAAAGGGTGCAATCGCCCAGGGACCCACCTTGAATGTCCAGCCTCCAGAGGACCTTACTGCTCCTCGAAAGAGTTTCAATGTAAGAAGGGTGAGGCACGAAAATACCTCCCCCGGAACGCTTCAATCTGGAGGAAGTCAGCCACAACAAGAACTTCTGCGTGCTCCCCGGTCCGGAGAAGTCACCCCGAGAATGAAAAATGTTCTGGGAAGGTCAGCTAGTGTCAATTCTGGTGAAAATCGAGTCCGCAGGAATGGGAGAAGAGCCTTTGTCGATGGTGCTGGTTCTCAGACCATGCAAGACCCACCTTTGACAAGTGGATCTGATCGCTCTAGCTTGAGCGTCTCAAAGTCGCGCCCGCAGCAGAGCGATCAGTCAGGCCAGGATTCGAGGCCTAGCACACGCGTGCAGACTCTGAGGGCAAAATCACTCGGCCATGCCAGACGTGAAAGTATCCAAGCTCGGCGAGCACGCCGAGAAGAAACTCGGGAAGCAAATGTACCTGAGGAGACCGATGCTGACTTGAGTGCCGGAACTGCACTTGAGAACGTTAATACGGGAGAAGACTTCTCGAAGCCTGTTTTCCTTAAAGGCCTGTTCAGCGTTTCTACAACTAGTAGTAAACCTCTACCTTTCATCCGCGCAGATATAATGAGAGTTCTGAAACAGCTTGGGGTTGAATTCACGGAAATTAAAGGTGGATTTAGCTGTCGTCACGCCCCAAGCATCGACCTTAACCGTGTCATGGATGTACGACCGCACAGCCCAGATCGGGAAGGCAAAGTAGGTGGCCATCGCAGGCGAATCAGCTTCGGTGGACTGCGTGGCTACGACAAGGATGAGAACAGGGATGATCCTAGAAACACACATACTTCTAGAACCCAACGGCGCCAACACGGAACCCCCGATCGAAGTTTTATCACTAACTCTGATGGTTCTGACGAGTATATGTCCGCTCGCGATAATGGCGGTGGTGAGCGCGTTGTTGGCGAAACGACCACGAGAGTCCAAAGCGATACCGGTGGCAACCTCGTTCTCAAGTTCGAGATATTGATTGTCAAAGTACCCCTCTTCTCCCTGCATGGCATACAGTTCAAGAAGGTGGCGGGGGGCATGTGGCAATACCGAGAAATGGCGAAAAAGATTCTTGATGCTCTGCGACTATAGGAGTCGTCCTCATCCTTCCTCTTCGTACTGGGACCCTGCGGCGGAAGCAGTAGATTGAATAGATTTTGTATCACCTCTCTGTCCAGCCTCCCCAATATTTTTATATTTTTTACATTTTCAAGTCCATTTCGGCGGTGCGCAATATTTATTATATGATTGCTTTATTTACTTTCGCTCTCCTGTTGATTTAATGTATATTTATATAATTTCAGGTTTATTTTTTTTTTATTTTTTTTTTTATTTTTTGCATTTGAGAATATACCTTGAAATACAAATTATGTTGGTCATGTTGTTATGTGAAAATGCAGCACTATGACCACTAGGTTACCCATAGCAAAAGGCCAAGGTAACCATTTGTTGAATGGTTGTGCTCATAGTATATATATACCGGTGGGTGTGATGGTGTGACCCGTCCAACATAGGCAACGCGGTAAAGGGGGTGGTGCAATATGAGAGGCAGTATGTCTGCTAAAAGCATTTGCATCGTGATTGCAAAATTCAATCAATTGTAGCAATATGAGAGCCAGCAAGCGTACCAGAGGTATTGCATGCATCAATGATTGCAAAATAACCTGACTAAGGAAACAGTTGAAGGTCTCTTTTTAAGGTACTTGAATCCGGTAATTCTGCTTCAAAATCATTTTACCCACTTCGTAGAGAGCACGGAACCAACCACTAGGTTTAAATTTAAAAGCATTTGATGACATTGAAGCACCAAAGGGCTCATACATAATCTGATGAAGGTTGAAAGATTGATTGATTGTAAGTATCTAGCGGGCGTAGCACTGCTTAAAAGTTTTACCGAAGATTTCAATATCAGAGCTTAAAAAGGTCATGAGTCTTTGAATAACTCCATCAGTTTCTAGTGTTTTGAAATAAAATTTTAATATATAATAAATAGAGACAAGCTGCAATCGCTTCGCTTATCCCGCTTGAAAACTCACTGTTTAAATCCCTCAAATGAATATAATGAAATATATAAGCAGCTATATACAACTTGTATCCCCTCGTCTGGCCGCGAGGCACAATTAGCGCTGTTTTTTAGCGTGTACGTTGGTGTATTAAAAACGCGAAATCTACTGGATTATATGATAGATCGGCTGTATTAGCGTGTTTTTTTGTAATCTATGTAATCTATTTGATCTAGCCCTAATTAAGATAGAATGGAACTCCTGCCAACACCGGCTTTTCAGACAGAGAGGAATATTATTACATGCAGCACAACCATATCTTGATCTTGGAGCTCTACCCTTATTCTGCTCTGCTCTCTTTCTTTTATACTGACACCAGGCACAAGCTCGAGGTCCTGGCAGAGAAATTCGATGGTGATTTAGATCTGGGTTTGATCGAGTGGAAGGTAGAGGGCTTGAGAATTCAAGGAGTTGAACATAGAGCTGCTGGCGGAATTGAACATGAGATAGAGTAGTAGAGCCAGAGCCCGCAGCAGCAGGGCCCGGAGCAGCAGTAGCCAATCGATGAAGAATATAAGCATTGACAATTGCATGATCAATAATCCAGTATAGAATTGACAACCACGTGCGATTAGTGGGCATATGAGTCTCATAGGAAGCTCTATACTGATTTGCTAGGTCAATCCCATTCATATTATGATTGTAGTCATTAATAATGGTAGGAATCTCCATAGCTTGTTCATATTTATCACCAAATAGACGTCGAATCTGTGGGCCATTGGTGGAATTGATCCCAGGACGTTTCCGGATACATTCAATGAAGCTGTCTGGCTTATGAACTGTAGACAGTAGTAAAACCACATTATTGTCTTTCCATGCAAGACAGAGGACTTCATTTTGAGGGACAATACACAGAGTATTGAAGGGAATATGAGCGGATAGTCCAGAGTTCTTCAGTTCTTGTAGGAGAGGAGGCAGATTGGCAGGATGGGTGGTTCCACAAGCTCCAATTCCTTGCTTTCAAAGATAATGGAATAGAGCAACAGAGGTGAAGTAGTTGTCCATATAAATTGAGTAGCCAGCAACCTCTTTACTTTTATTCAACTCCATATGCTGCTCAGAGCTCTGCAAGAATACTGGCAGCCGCTCAATCAATTCCACCACAAGAGATCCGAATCACAGTGAGGATGCTCAAAGCATGCTGGCAGCATGTGTCCCTCTTTATACAGCAGCTATACAACTGCTGCCTCCGGCTCTGCCACTTCCCACGAGCCTGGAAACTGGCAGAGGTGGCAATGATACCCAAGGTGGGTAAGAGAGATAGAAGCTCAGTCCGCTCCTGGAGGCCCATTGCCCTGCTTTCAGTAATCTCCAAAGGGCTGGAACGCATCATTGCAAGGCGACTGGCGTACACGGCACTCATTCACGGCATAGTCAGCCCACAGCATGGGGGGGCGCTGCCCAGACGATCTGCAATGGACCTGGTAGCTGCTTTCACTCATGAGGTGGAGGCAGCCTTCGCACAAAACAAAGAAGTGTCCATGGTCACAATGGATGTGCAGGGTGCCTTTGATGCTGTGCTGCGCAGGCGGCTGCTTCAGCGGATGGCGCAGCAGGGGTGGCCACGCGAGCTGCTGCAGCTCGTTGACAGTTTCCTCACTGAACGCAGAGCTCAGGTCCGGCTGGAGGGGACCACCACAGCAGCACATCAGATGCAATGTGGCACGCCACAGGGGTCTCCTTTGTCACCAATACTGTTCCTTCTGTACCTGGCAGAGCTGCTGTGGCAAAACTCGGAGTTGCGCTTTGGCTATGCGGATGATCTGAACATCTGGCGGGCGACCCACTCACTTGACAACAATGCCACCCTTCTCAGACAGGATATACAGAGTATTCTGAGGTGGGGGGAGATAAACAAGGTGGCCTTCGCACCAGAGAAACTTGAGATGATCCATCTTACAAGAAAGCGACACAATGAGGCACCAGCAGTAGTTGTGTCTGAGGACCTCACTGTTCACCCTGTTACTGCCCCAGCTGGACAGGAGCCAGCACTTCGCTGGCTGGGTGTACACTTCGACAGAAGGCTCACCTGGAGACCACATGTCTCCACCCGGGCAAAGAAGGCAAGGGCCGTGGCCCAGCACATCCGGAGTCTGGGAAAGACCAGAGACGGGCCCCCAGCAGACGCTCTGCGGAAGGCGGTCACCACCTGCGTGGTTCCCTCACTGCTCTATGGCACAGAGGCCTGGTACGGCGGCCGCACGCAGCCAGCAAGGCACACGGGCAGGAGTGGGGAGGTTAGCTCCCGCCTGGGATGGCATGTGGGGACAGTTGAGAAGGTGCTTACTATGGCAGCCAGGGGGGTCCTCCCAGTTTTCCGTACAACGCCCATCGCTACCCTATACCGGGATGCTGGGCTCCCATCAGCAATGGTAGCTCTGGAGGAGGCCAAAATGCGATTCGCGACAAGGCTTCAGGTGGTGGATGAGAAGCACCCACTGGCTTCATGGATAGCACCTCCAATGATCACACGAGGAAGAGGGGCTGGAACCCGGCAGCGCTCAAAGACCAAGATCCAGCGGTTGGGGGCGCTGCTACCTGCAGTCAATAGACCCACACTTGCCATCCCACACTACTCAGAGGGATGCGGGACAGACCCCACAGAGGGTGTAGACAAAAAGAGTGCTGCTCAGGCATTCAAGAAATGGTGGAGAAGTCAACCCTCAACAGATCTATATGTTTTCTCAGATGGATCAGAACGGAGCCTTGACAACAGCAGGCAGGTGGGCTATGGCTTCATAGTCTATCAGGGAAATAAACAGCTGGCCAGCTTCTCAGCTGCGCTGAGCCCTATGTCACATGTCTTCGACGCTGAGGCAGTTGGTGCCTGCCGGGCATTAGAGTGCGCTGTGAAGCTCCTACCTTGTGTCACAGAGGACAGCAGCAACCCTCAGATCTGGCTCTGCCTCGACAACACCTCAGTCATCTGGGGCGTACGGGGCAGTGCAGCAGCCTCCTCAAACTGGGCCTACAACCGCTGCCATGAGCTCCTCAGACAGCACAATGTCGGCCTGAAATGGGCTCCTGGGCATATGGGGATAGAGGGCAATGAGGAAGCAGACCGCTTGGCTAAGCGGGCAGTCTCATCCACTGCAGCCCCAGCCTATGGTCTCGAGGCCACACCCACAGTCAGTGGGGTCCGCACAGTGGCCAAGCAGCTCAGCCAAGAGGCAAGGCGAAAGTGGTGGAGTGGAGCCTGTGGCAAGCTCTCTGACTGGTACCGGGGCTGGAGTTTCAGCAGGCCGACTGTGGAATACCAAGTGAAGGCCCCTCCGGAGCTCACCATGCCACGGCATGCCCTTCACCGCTGGCTCGCACTCCGCTCCTCTCATGGGGACTTCTCCTGGTACCACAGGCGTTTCCAGCATGCAGATGCGAGGCTCACCTGTGTCTGTGGACACAACAAGAGCCCAGAACATTTGGTGCTCTGTCGACACTCACAGAGGCACTTTCTTCACTGGCCCAAGAGGCCAGCAGCACGGCCACACAACCGGGCGACAGCTGTTGCCTATCTAAGGTCTCTGACCCCTACAGACTTTGTAGAACTGCTGGACTGCACGCAGTTCTACACACGGTACTGCACAAGGTAACGCAGCCGGCTGGCTGCAAACCATCTGACAACCCCCGCAGCAGTTCCACGAGGCCGGCCTGCTGAGTACACCCACGGTAGCTAGTGCAACTGCCAGGGACATCACAGTCTATGCAGACAGTACAGATAGCACAACTAGGCTCATCTGTCTCAATTAGATGGGGTGTAATCAGTACAGTCTACGTGTCTGACTCACCTGCATGGGTTTTGACTGCCGGCATTGTATCTACGCGTGCT
>NW_001813982.1:6262764-6267809 GCF_000149585.1 Histoplasma mississippiense | reverse complement strand
GAAAATATATTATAATATTTATAATAAAGAACTTTTGATTATTGTAGTAGTATTTAAAAATTGAAGATATTATTGAAGAAAAATCAATATTCAATTCAAATCTGATCTGATCATGCCAATCTGCAGTACTTTATGATGACTAAGAAACTAAATAGATGTCAGATTAGATAAATGGAAGCTTTATTTATTCATAATTTTATATTATTACACTGCTCTGAATTAAAAAATTCAGCTGATGAGCTCAGTTGTCGCGCAGATTACAATGAGGTTTATAATAATCAAATTATATTATTTACTCTGCAATAGAAGCTGAAATATAAAGTTAAATTAAATTGAAAAATTAATATTTCTTTTCAAAATGATATTTCTTTTGATATAATTTGTGCACAAATTTTTAATGAGTAAAATGCTTTTTTTAATGAGTGAAAAGTGCTTCATACATTGATGTTTTATATCTCTTGTGTAAACTCTTTCTCTCTGTCATACATTGAGCAATATATGCTCTGAATTGCAGTCAATAAAGCTATTCTTGAAAACTCAGTATATATAAAAATGTCTGAATTCTTCACTTCATTTCTGAATAAAACACAGAAAATTGATTCTTTTGCTGCTGAATAAAAAGAAAAAATAAAGAAGAAAAATATGATTGTTATTGAAAATATACTATAAACAATTTCTGAAAATGATATATTGTGTGCTGATGATCGCACATATGTCTTTCAATAAAAAGGATTTATTAATGAAATTATCAATGGAAACCATGATGATCTGTAGAGGGGTCATTTTGATATAAAAAAGTTTCTAAACAGCATTCAAAACAAATATTATTGACATGAGTTATTAAAAATGTTAAAAATTATATATTCATTTATGATACTTATAGCGTACGCCGTTCAATTGGTAGGATAATTCATGTCTGAGTTTCTCTAATCTAGAAGGGTGGGCGAACGCCCCTATATATATACGTAGTCATCCCGTCAGCGATCCAATCCAGAGGAAGGAGCGATCGCAGCATACGGGAAGAATAGGAGGAATAATAATGCAGGGGTGGAAGGAGCAGGGCGGAAGGGAGACTAGGGGCGGAACGCCACAATACTTGTTAAAGAGTAAAGTCAAAACATCACAGACAATATGAAGAGTTAGATACAATTTTTTTATCATCAAATTTTTTTAAATCTGTTATTATAAATTTTATTACAGATTTGCCAGCTTCTACATTTCTTCATCAAATTTATAATGTGATTTTAATGATTGTGAATATATATACTAAGTTCACAATCTATATTTCTTGCATCAAAAATATTACAGGTGATGAACTAGTGAAAATTATTTATATCAAGTTTTATACAATTTACAGAGTATTTAAAAACCATATATTTGATTGAAAATCACTGTTTACAAGTCATTATTGATCCATCTTTTATTCATACTAGATGTATGCTGGAAACTTTCAACAATCTTTCACTCTCAAACAGATGATCAAACAAAACAACAGAATCAAATCTTGAAATATTATTTTTAACTTTATTAATTATTATTAAAATGATTTAGCATGTTGATTACTATTAATATAGTTTATTTACCATATTTCTCAACATATCTCAATCAAAATAGCATCTGCAGAAGCTTTAATAAGATATCAATCTGATTTAAAAATTAATATCAACAAATCATCACAACTGATTGCCATATATACTGCTAGCTGCATGAAACATATTGAGAAAACACATCACACATTTATCAAGAATCTGCAAAAGATGTGACAAGCACAGAAAATTTATTACAATGCAAAATATAAATTTCAACAATTTAAAATAATTATATCATAATCAATGCAAAAAACCTTCAATTGTTACACTGAGTTTATAAATTCAATCATAAATATATTGAATTCTTCAAAATTTTGAATATTGTTGAAAAATAAATATATAAATTGAAACTGTCACCTTCATATAAAAGCATCTATTCTATATTCTATGTATTTTTATTGAAGTCATACAACCACAGAAATAAAGCTTTACCAGAATCAGAATCAGAATTTATCAATAATGAAGAAAAATATCAAATTGAAAAAATTCTTAAAAAACAACAATAAAAAAACAAATCTCTGAAATATCTTGTAAAATGAACAGATTGAGAATCTAATGATGATACATAAAAATTAAAAGAAAATATATTGAATATTTAAACATTTAAAATTTTTCTTAAATAAAAAAATGAACAACAAGTACAAAACTAACATACTTTCAAATATCAAAAGTGCGAATCTCAAATTGAAAAATGTTAAAAGTGCGAATCTTAAGCTGAAAAACATTAAAAGTGCAAATCTCAAGTCAAAAAACATTAAAAGCACAGAAGCATACCCCGGTGGCTGATTCAAATTAAAAAAACATTAAAAACATACCTTAATGACTGAATGGGTAATGCGGCCATCAGATAGTGTCTTGATGTGGGGATTCAAGACATATAAATTTAAAACCCACAATGAAACAACATTACATTCAGAGTCAACTTCTCAGCTTTTAAAATAAAAAGATGTGAATCTGTCAAGTAAATATTTTCAGATGAATCTATTATCTGATTTAATTTATTGTTTTTGAATTGGAAAACTGTATTGTGAGTATCAAATTCTGTCTTTCATTAATTTTTCTATATATTTATTATATTTTTAACATCATTCAACATTAAATATTCCTTCTGTATAATCAACTCTTGTTTGTATTTAACATTATACAAGGACTCATCATAAGCACTGCTTACACACAAGTATAATGAAAGAATAATAATAATAATAATAACATTAGAAGCACAAATCTCAGCTGAACTTCAATTAAATACATTTTTTAAAAAAAATTTTGTCAAAAAAAAAAAAAAAAAGGGAGAATTTCGATTTGCATCGGCGCCACCCTCTCCCGTGGCCTTCCCCTTGCAGTCTGGCGCCGGCCCGGAGCAGGCCAGGCCGCTGCCCGTTTCGGTCTGGCGTGGCCCGTTTTGGTCTGGCGTGATCCCTTCGGGGATGCTGTCTCGTCCAACATCAACCGTCATGGCTATATAAGGCACTTGTCCCTCCCTCTGTTGTGCACGCACTTCTCTGTTCTCTTTTCTCCTGCATTCTTTGCTGTTTGGTTCTCTTCTCTTCAGCTGTCTTTGTGTTCAGCTGACCCACTTCTCCACCTCAAAATCTGCTGTCAATGCGGCTGTGTGAGCTAGCTCTAGCCCGCCTTGGTCGCTTTACGCTGCTAGAAATGTCAGGGCCTTGGAAATGCTCTCTATTTCATTGTGCTACTGTTTCTCACTGTTGCTTCTCTGTTTTTTTGAGCCAGTCACACTGGCCTCGCTGGTCTGAATCTCACTGTGCACTTTTATCAGCTCCTTGACGTTCTTCGCTATTCTTAATTAAGAGATGTGTCTCTTTTCATCCATCCTGATGATTTTTCTTTCTCCTTTTTGTTTTTTTTTTCGTGTCTGGGGGAGATTGGAGGAGGGAGGTTTGCTGGGGCGAAGAATGTGCCGTGTCTACGAGCCAATGGCAAAAATGCCTTGTTTTGCCGGCGGTGCTGCGAGGGACCGTTGTCTGTTGTATTGCAGCATCACTGGATCAATGCCTTTGGTTGGCCAATCCCTGTTTCTCAAAACGAGGTGCCAGTGTGCGCAGTCCGGGATCAGGATGAGAAATGATGATGAATACGCTGCACTACAGGGGCAGGTGCATTCCTCTGGTTCTCGAAACTCCGGGCAGGGGTTATCGCCGGCGACTGACAGGTGGAAGGAAAATCCGCGGCCAAGAAAAACCTGCTCTCTTCCGGCTCATACTCCTCACTGGTACTAACTCCACACTCCCAG
This sequence comes from Histoplasma mississippiense, assembly GCF_000149585.1. Classification (NCBI taxonomy): domain Eukaryota; kingdom Fungi; phylum Ascomycota; class Eurotiomycetes; order Onygenales; family Ajellomycetaceae; genus Histoplasma; species Histoplasma mississippiense. Next base: position 6,263,966 of record NW_001813982.1, on the reverse strand, counting down.
AGGCGATTTGCAAGGAAGAGAATTTCTGTAAACTGCTTTCAACTTCTGATAACTTCTATCAACTTCTTGCGGTGAATGGAATGTAGGTGGTGAATGAGAAGATTACTAAGAAGACTTGTTATTCACTTGTATCATTGACATAAATATGCCTCACTTCTGCGAAGATCCTACCCCCCTGCAAAGTAAATTATATCTCAATGACAGAAATGAACCAACCTCTAGCCATTTAATCTATAGCATATCATATCATACAAAAGCCAATCTTCTACGTACCCCTGAAGCTCAGTTCACAGCCATGAAGGCCCATTTTACTAGCGCTTTACACCACTAACCACGGTGAAATATGTCTGAGTTGTTTCCGGTTTGAGCAATGGGCCAGTTGACAGGGGTGTGGTCTCCGAAGGCCGCATGGCCTTCGGCAATTGTCATTGGATTTTTCCACGTTTGCTAAGTAGATATTCTATTCTTTAGATGTAAAAACTTAAAGTCTGTGATAGACAATTCGATTGGTGAAAGTCATATATCTTTAGACAATCCAAATCAAAGACAAAGAAATAACAATTTGGCAAGAAGACAAGAGCATGTTCAGGCCTGTCTCGCAACTCTCACTCAACACTGCCCTACCATTCAGGCGCTACTCTGGACGTCTGACTCTGTAATGGATATATGCCCACTCCAGCCACTGTTATTACAGGGTCGTTTCGACCTGCCCACATGATGCAGTGACCTTTTCAAGGATCCAACCCGCTTCTTCATCGGGCGCCTGTCTATGTCGGACCGGTGAAAGTCTATGATCAGGACCCGGCGCAGCTCGTCATTCCATAACATGTTGGCAGACCGCAGGTCTTTATGTACCACTCCCAGCATGCGGATTTCCTTCTTTGACTGGGAAATCTCACGACTTAGCACTTCCTTGTCTTTGACGTTCTCTATACTTTCCCCCGCCCAACCCATGAGAAGCATATGGCGGATGTCCCCAGCACCATGGAGGATAAGGAACAATTTCAAATCAATAGTCTCTAGAAATACAGGGACAGCAGAGCCCTGTGCTTTCTGAAGAACCCGGTATATTTCTGCTTCACGTGAGACAACTTTCCATAACCCGACTGTTGTCCCCTTTCCAACAAGGGTGTAGCCGTATGCAGCACAAGTGATCTTGAATGGTGCACCATATGATCCACAAGTCCCAAATGGAGTGCAGT
>NW_001813982.1:6257619-6259751 GCF_000149585.1 Histoplasma mississippiense | reverse complement strand
CTAGCGAACTCTTTTTCCTCTTGTATGGGCAGTATATCCAGCTCTGGGGGTCTTGCGTGCGCTCTTCGAACGAAATCTGCAATTCAGAACTTACTCGCACTCATCATGTTTTGATGGTGGCATCTGTAACGGCAGCAATACTCTCTGTAGCCTCAACAACACTCACCATCGCAGCGTATGTTAGGCAGGATTTTTCAATCCAGTTTTCAACAGTAAGATATTCTGTACCATTCTCATTAATGTAACAAACGACAAGTAGCTTCAAGTTGCAACATTAGGCATAATGCGGATGGTCATCTCACTCTATAAGTTGAATGGCGGTGTTTCCAGGCAAGGATTGGCTCTGAATTCTGCTTGATTGGTGGCCGACCAGGAACAAATAACTAGTGGTCGGTATAATGTTTCGCCGTTGCATTCAGCTTGATGAGATCCTTAACAACAAGATTTGTATGGACTCACATAGTGTATTCTGTTTGAAAAACTGTATGATCTTTGGTAGTTAGTATGTACATAATCTGATCTCAATATCTTCTACTTCTGCTGACATTGCATTGTCAGAATCCTCTTTGAGAATAGTTTTGGGCCTGTCGCCCATATATGATTTGCTATGCATTGCTGCCCAAGAGTCATCTGAAAACGAAGCCTGATGAGGAAGGAGCCATGTGATTGTTTCTCTTCAATCACGCGTTGTGTCAGGCTATGTATTTTGCATAGGCACCCCCACCTTTCCCTGCAACATCACTGCCTCTTTTCTGCTCGCAAAAATACGGCATAATGAAAGATTTATGAAATCCAATATTTCATTTCATTGAAAGTGTTGCACTCTAATTACTCCTCAAAAGATTTTGTAACCATGGTGGTAAGTAGATAATTTGATGTATTCTGTTTCTGACTCTAGCTAAATAAATATGTTGTTTTCACAGAGAGGTGACATTGCACTTGCAGGGCAAGAAGAAAAAAACATCCCAAGCCACTTTTTCAATCCGACCGACACCCATAGGAAAATATATTTCATGGGATATTATATCTCTATCCTCAACAAGGAAACCGGGGACAATCCAACCCACCACGATGCAAAGCAACCCGGCCAGGAAGTTATAACAAGTATCAACCATTCAACGTTCCGCCCGGGTATACTGTATACATCAGAGTTGCCAGTGTATACTTTGAGGTCTAGAATGACATTGTAACTTCCATTTCATAGATGCTGTTGAGATGGTATCCATCCTCACTAGCACATGAGATCGTGAAGGAGATATCCTGAGTGTCATCTTTTGAAAACAGTGTTGTTAAACACTCTGTCTTCTCTAGACCTTGGTGTCTTTTCTGTATCCAAAGTTTGCTATTCTGGACTGCTGTTTTAAAGGGCTCGGGTAGCGCAGCGATACTACTCACTGGTGCGTTCGTGTATATGTACCCTTCTCGATTGTCGGTCATTGAGGTTTGATGTGTGTGGTCGCGAACTTGTGGTTGGTTCCCGTCGCTAAACAGTCTACCACGTTCGGTGTGCGAGCCGTTCCCGTTACGATCACATGTTTGATATGTTGAATAAACTGGTGCAACAAATCCCATATCTCACAGGCTTGGAAGTTGATCTACATCAAAGTCAGTGTTGCTGACAGGAAAGGGTGGTTGTCACTGACTTATTCTGGAATTACATGGCCTGTAGTCGACCCCTATTGTGTATCATTAGTATTAGGTAGCATTGGATAAAAATGGCGCCGCCCATCTTGTTGGGTTGCTACCATATCATTACTACCAAGTGAGTTTGTGTGTGTGGTGACAGGACCTAACTCCATCAATATCTGATGTAAAACAGGAAAGGTCCATCTAACCTTGAAATTGCTGCTCCCTGTTTGATGCTACTGAAGATGCTGGGCTTTCGACTCTGTGCCCTCTTTTTCTGAAAGGGTTGAGGGTTTCTCTCTGGTTGGCGAGCGCAGATTCCGACAAGCTTGAAACTAATTCTCAAAACATATCACACATATTCAAAGGCTCCTCTTTTTCTAGAGATTGCAGCGTTTGGAGTATATCAAGAGATAGTAAAGGTATCCGCTTGGTGTACGTATCATCAATTACGAAATCGAACGTGCCGTCTGGCATGCCCCCAGACGTCTTCCAACTCGACGGCG
>NW_001813982.1:6243659-6255690 GCF_000149585.1 Histoplasma mississippiense | reverse complement strand
GACGATTTCATGGGATTATGTCGAGATATTCTCCTACGATTGCCAGCTGCTGGTGAACCTCCTACCTTGGATGGGAAGACCCCTACGAATAACGCCCAAGATTCCAATAAGAAGGATAAAAAGGATAAGGAGAAGGAGAAGGTCTCTGAGGACAAGGACAAGAATTCTGCCAAGCCGGAGAAGAAAGGTAATAACGCTGCCAAAACGTGTTATCATTGCCAAAAGGTTGGCCACGTTCAAACAGATTGCTGGTCGAAATTTCCCGAAAAACGCCCTACTAGCCGCGGCGGAGGTAAGGATAAAGATAAGGATGGTACAGGCCCTGCGCCGGTTCATAATGTCGTTGAGCAAGTATTCCATACGACAGAGAAGGTTTATTCTACTGGCCAAACTGGCAAAGATACCTGGGTCCTGGACTCCGGATCAGGAGCTCACGCTACGCCTTGCAAAGATCTCATATCGATAGTGCCGCAGAAGGTTAATGTCATATTGGAGATGGCCGACGGATCGACGGCTCCTGCAACGGCTATAGGGAAGGTGGATATACCAGTAGAAGGAGCGAATCTGCCGCTGCAGGACGTCCGCTACGTCCCCAAATTGGAGGTTAATCTTATGAGTTTTGGAAAGCTCGTACGCCAGGGCTATACTTATAAGCAACTAACCTACGGGAACACTCATTCGATCTTGCTAACCTCTCCTGACAAGATGTTCAGTTTCACTGCCAATTTGAGTGATAAGGACATCTACGTTCTTGAAAAACCACCAACGGTTAGGGATCTGATTCGATTCGCGATGCCTAATGGCGAATTTGAACCTGCGAATATCCTACGGCCCGCAGAGGGAAAAGAGGATCCCCTGCTGGCATTGCCCAAGAAGGATGTCAAAATTATTGAACACACAATGTTGCAATGGCACCAAAAGCTTGGCCATCTCAACCCCGCGGATATCGCTAAATTAGCGGCAGATCCACGCCTAGGAATGAGGATCAAGGGTGGCAGAGCTTTGCCATTCTGCAAGACCTGTGTACAGGCAAAAATGGCACGTCCAACATTCGCACCGATGACGAGGACTGTCAAACCCGCGATGAGATTCTTCGTGGACCTTGCGGGTGGCGGTCGTACGCTATATGATGAAGCCAACCTCCCTACTCAGGGGGGAGCTAATTATTGGATGGGCATTACGGATGACGCCACACGCTACAGGTGGATTATCCTTATGATGTCAAAGGGTGAGGCCACTGCGCGCTTGATGATCTTTATCGACGGAATTGAAGCAACTACTCAACGTCGGATTGGAACCTTACACTGGGATGGCGGAGGCGAATTTAAGAGCGACGAATTGAAGACCTACTGCCAGCGAAAAGGAATTGCATACGAGATCACTACGCCTGACACGCCGCAGTCCAACGGCCCTGCGGAACGTGCCAATCGTATTGTAGGTGAGAAGACCAGGAGCTTGCTGTTCGATAGCGGGCTCGCGAGGGAGCTTTGGGGTGAAGCTATCCAAGCCGCGGTCATGATGATCAACACGTCCCCAACGTCAACGAAGATTTACGGATGCCAGGGGGGGACCCCATTATCCCCTTTTGAAGCTTGGACGGGAGTTCAACCATCTGCTCATTGGATACGCAGATGGGGTTGCAAGGTGTATAAGAAGGACCTGAAGGTTACCAATAAGCTCGCGGATAGAACTGACGGCAAGGAATGGCGGTTAGTTGGCTACCAAGGATTGCACCAATATCGTATCTGGGATCCTGCGACCCGTAAGCTTGAGATAGCAAAGGATGTCGAAGAGGATAAGCTCTACTTAGGGATGGAAGTCAAACGCCAAAAGAATGGAGATTTAGCGGTCACGCAGAGCCGTTATATCGACGAGATCCTCGAAGATTTTGGAATGGATAAGGTCAATCCGGCAGGGACCCCTATGGCGGCGGGTATACGGCTCGAATTCTCCCCTGACGAAGACGGAGGTCTAGATGACGAATTTACCCATACAAGATACCGTCAAGGACTGGGTTCGTTGCAATATTTGGTTACGAGTAGCAGACCTGACCTAGCGTTCGCGGTCAACTACTTATCAAGGTTCAATTCTCGTCCGAATAAGGATTGCTGGGCGGCGTTCAAGCACGTCCTACGCTACGTCAAGAAAACGAAGAAGATGGGTATCCTATATAGAAAGGAGATAGGGAAGGACGGGTTAAATCCTGTTGCTTATTGTGATTCGGATTGGGCGGGCGCGGACCCCCAATTCAAATCGACATCCGGCTACGTTATAATGATTAACGGGTCCCCTATTTCATGGCGTTCGCAGCGTCAAACCTCCACTGCGAAATCGACCACGGAGGCCGAATATATTGCTGCCAGCGAGGCTGCGTGCGAATTGGTCTGGCTCAATGACATGCTGTATGACGCCGGATTACTGGAAGGAAAGGGAAAGATCTGCTCAAATCTGCAGGTTGACAATAAAGGTGCCATCGATCTTGCGAAGGGGGAGTCCCTAACCAGACGATCAAGGCATATAGAGATCCGCTACCATATCCTTCGAGAACTTGTTGAAAAGGATGAGATAGAGCTCCTCCACGTTGGTTCTACTGCCAATAAAGCGGACGGATTTACGAAGCCTTTGGCGAAGCCCGCATTCGTTGATTTCGTTGAGAAGTTAGGATTGGCGGAGATTAATTGATTTTTTTTGCGGCCCAGGATGGGTGTAAGGGGAATACGGGGATGGATGGTCATTTGCGTGTTTCTTTTGATTTTTTACGGTTATGACCCGTACGGGCACCTTCCCTAATCGGGTAATCAGGGTCCGAATCGTGTAATTAATTATTATTGCGGATTTGGATGATTTGGCCGGGCAGGCGTGGATCGGGTGTTTTGAACTCGGCGGCGCCGTAGCATGGGGGGGTGTAGGTGGATACTACGGCTACCCTAGATCACGTGCTTCCCAATCTTATTTAGTTGTTGCTCGGCTAGTTAGTTTAATACATAACTAACAACGTTCATTCTATGATAAGCCACCTCCCTACTATTGATTTTGTCAGGTAAACAGCGCATGCCAGGAGTTCCCTTCTAGATTAGTACCAAGCATCTTCTGTATGCTAATTCAATTCAACAATCTGATTAGGCTCAGCTCCAGATCTTGAACCTTAGTACTCTGTAGTCACTTGCATATATGTGGATTTTTAGGCTGTGTTGTATAAACATTTAAATTTCTTGTTCCTCTGTTGCTATATGTTTGATGTCTTCATCTCAACTACCTTAACCACAACAAAACCGTCAACATTTCAAATAAAAATAGATTAAAAATTTGCTGCATGCCACACTGTGTGTATATTATTCTATTAAAAGGAATTACAGATCTAAAAAGAGTCTTAGTCTACACCCTGTATACAAGTACAATACCAGCAAGAGAAACGACACGAGAGGTTGATATCAACATATACTGTGGGGTCGTGTACTGACGCCGTGAACTACCGCGGCATGTTTCCGCAGGTCCATCTCACAGAGGAGTGCGAGGTCGCAGGGGGTGCACCGACGATCATTGAGATGCGCTGTCCGGAAGTGCCGGATGACCCCTACATGTTGAACGTACATTTTCCCACACTGAAAGCATGCCAGCGGATCCGGCGCAGACCCACTGTGAAGGTTCTCAACCGCCCGACACTTCTTCTCCCCAGAGGGAGGAGCTGGGCAACCCTCCTGCCTGATCTTCTTCTGGAGTGGGATATTCTCGCTGTGAGGATCCGTTGGCGGGATCGCCCGTTTCGGCCGCCCTCGCAGTGGACCGCCCTCAAAGAAGCCACAGTACTGTCTCACGGCCTCAACTGCCTCATTCCGTCGTCGCCACTCGTCTTCCAGGGAGTCTGAGGTGAGCCAGGTCAGAAGCTTCTCCAGGAGGTGGATCTGTGCCGGTGGCATCTCAAACTCCGTCCGCAGCACCTCCCGAGCACCCTCGTCGTCAACCGCCGACCCAGACCCCGACAGCTGGCGTTCAATATCGACCACCGCCTGGTTCCGGCTGAACTCCCAGCGCAGCTTGTGTATTAGCTTGTCCTGCAGCCTCCGTCGGGTGTTGCTGACCTCCCGCTGTCGCTCTTGCAGCAATGGCACCAGTGCAGCATCCCGCGTGCGCATGTAGAGGTCGATCAAGTCCTCCCGAATACGGATGGGCCGCCTGCAGCTCAGAGTCCTCTTCCACGGAGGCCCTCTCGACATCGGTCAGGTGCCGGGGCCGGCGCCTGTCGATCCATCAGCTCATTCGAGTCAACACTTGTGAGAACACCTCATCCGGTTTGAGACCACACATGATCTCTTGCAGGCCGGTGTGGCGTCGCGTACGGTAATAGGCGACGAAGGTGCGGTTGGTAGCGTGGTTCATGATCACATTCTTCTGCGAATCACTGACAAATCCTGGTCATCGGCTCCCACGTCAGCACCTTCTCCTCTTCCCTGGGTATACATTCTGAGGGGACAAGAAGGCCGCTACTCACCACTCTCATCAAGCAGCTTGCCCCCGCCGTAGCGGAACTGATGGGAGAAGAACGTGTTGAGAAATCCGTGGATCTCACTCACGCTCTTCAACTGGGAATCTAGCGTGCTCGCACTCATAGGCGTATCACATAGGATGCGAACCTGCCCATCCTGGACATCAACCTTGCAGAAGATGTACCAGTTATCCATTTCCCACTTCAGCGGCAATGGCATCTCCTGACAGCCACCCGCGGGGACCAGCTTTTGGACGTCCTCCATCGTCTGGAGGCTAGAGTTCTCGAACGCCTCAGCATGGAACAGGAAACCGAAAAGGAAGATGTGTGGGCTGAAGAGAAGCGAGACATCGAAGATAATCTCCGGCAATACAAATGTGTTGCTGTGCCCACCGTTAGCATTGAAGAGATGGTCCAACTGGAGATGACACGCTCGTGCAGAGCGGTGCTTGATCACATACAGTTTCCCCATCCCAAGATTTCGCTTGATAAATTCCGGCCTGAAGTCAACCGTCGGCACCGGCGGTCCCCCGTGCGGATCCCTCTGCACGGACAGGAGCAGATCCTTGTATCGGAGGTTCAGGATAGCACTCTCCTGGTTCACAGTGAACAGACCCAGCATGTTATAGAAGCACAGCAGGAGCCGTTGCAGTCCCAGGTGGAATCACTTCTCCCATGTCCGGAGGATTGTCTGGTTGAAGGAACCATATCCTCAATGTAGACGGGGATGTTCTCGCGTGGCTGATTGTCGAGACCGTGCTTGTCGGCCAGAGACTGCATGCCCTATCAGCGGAGACGTCAGTACCACATGGAGACGCAGGAGGGTGTCGTGTGAACGCACTCGCCGAACATCTTCACTCATCTTCTCACTGATTCCGTTTCCTGTCACTTTCCTGTAGTAGCCTTGAAAATACTTCCAGTCACTCTTGAGGGAGCTTGTCTTCTTGGTGCCTTTGAGTTTGCGGCCCCCCTTCCCACGTTCCAGCTTCCCAAGGACCCAGTTCCAGAACCGGTGCAGGTCCTTCGCGGACGCCCGCTGGAGGGCCTCCTCCGCATCAAACCATTGCGGATCGACAGCTGGCTCGGATGCCTTCGCTGCGCAATATCTTCCCGGTGTGAGTGCCGAACACAATACGCAGTCCTCAACAATGCATGGAGCACTCACCGCTGCCAACGATCCCTCGCCGGCAACTTGAGTTTTTTAGTCTGCTTGGAACCGCCATAGTCGGACGGAACGTCCGACAGATCCTCATCCGTGTCATCCAGAGGGTCCTCGTAGAGGCTCTGACGGAGAGGGGTAACGTTCGACCCCTTCGTGCCGTGCATTGGTGCGGGTGTTGGTCCGGAATCACAGTGTTGTGGTCTCTCGTGTTCGTTGCCGGCGCGAGGGGGACTCGTGTTTCGGTCAGTCAAACTCGGTCTCGTGCTCACAGTCAGGTTCGCTACGCGCATCCGCGGCAAACGACTCCTCAGCAGTATGGAGCGGCAGGGGTCACGATGGTAGGAGTGAGAAGGGGATAGAGAGAGAGAGAGAGACGCCGTCCGTGGAGCGGAGGGCGACTGAGCACAGAAGGGGTGTAGAGGAGTGTATATTATCCTCTCATGTCTGGAGAACGGGAGAGTGGACCGAGCTGGAGAGGGACGGCGGACATTATGTAGAGCCATGGTGGCTGGCGGGTGGGCTGGGTGATGAGTGAAGGCTGTGAGCAATCAAGCTGGAGCTGTTTCTGGTGGCCTTGTTGCAGAAAGTCGTGGCGCGCCCGCGAAAGGGGGAGTGGTGATCACGTGATCGTGTGGTCAGTGCGTGGAGGTTGGGCCGTGGGGCCGTGGGCGGAGCGCGCTGCATCGGAGCCACGGGAAACGGTCGTAAGGGCCACGGAACAGAGCTGCCCCAATGCAAATCGAAATTCTTAGAGAGTTTCTTTATGAATAATACAAATGCTGCAATGGATGAATTGTTAATGTAAATAAACTCTTTATTCAGTAATTCATTAAGTGTTTTTTTATGAGACAAAAAGTTTATTATATAATATGCTGTAAAAAAAACTTTAAAATGAATGCAGATTTTTACTATTTTTTTGGATGAGTTTGATTGTATAATTTATACTGTGTTCTCAGTGAGAAGAGAGTTTTTCAATTGTTTTTTCATCAAACACATTTGTGTAATTTTTATATGATTCAGAGAGTTCTTTACAGAGTGTTTTAAAATTCTTAAATTCTAACTTCTTTAATATTTTTTTGATATCTGTCATGCTAGCAGTGAATATCTGAACATCTTTTTTTTCATGTATTTAATATATTAATAGCTTGAATGCTTGTAATACACTTGCTTATCACTTATCACCTGCTTATGTACTCGCTTATCATTTCCTTATATCTTTGTTTATTATTGCCTTTTATTATGTTCTCGCTACCACTATTTCTTTATGTGTAGATATACATCTGCATGTACTCCGCACATTTTCTTTTCTCTTTTTTTCCTTTCTTAGCAATTAGCTACTATTATTCTTCTACTATCATTGCTATTTATTATATTAATATACACTGCTTACTATCTTCTACTATTTACTCTTCACACTGTTATCACCCCTCACAGAATCAGATGATTTCAAATTGAAAAATGATTGAAAAAATTAATGAAGTAAATCATCAATCAATTAAAGAACTGCACATTCACAAATGTCAAGTCAGCTGTTAATCAATCAGAAGGGGTCTTAGCTGCACATTCATCAGAATACATACACTCTGAGCCTGAAAGGTACATATGGAATCACCAACCATCCCAAAGCGGAAGGCCACCCCCCGAAATTTCTTGGCACTACTCCTGAGCCAGCCATCTGAGTTCCTGGGGCGAAAAGTTGCTGGAACCCAGCTTCAGTAAATATTTCTTTCGACACGATTACCAATTACTGACATGGTACAAATATGGCAACCTCCAAATCGGAAATAATAGGTTCCTATCCTATTGGCAACCGACTAGAAAAGTTTCGTGACTTACACGCCGCGTGTTCACTACGACATGACCCTAATGGACTGACCACAGGCGATGAAAACGAGAGTGAAGACGACATAAAAACTCAGCTTTTTGAACTTTTACTGACAATACAAACTCACCCAGCTTGCCGTTTATTATCGTCTGAGGGAAGGCTTGGTCCACTTTATACTTGCCTTCCGAGATTGAATGTGGCAATAGCTTCCAGCTTTGAGATCGAGTGCCTCCTACCCCTTCTAAAGGCAATCCGCGATGGGGAGCCCGACGAGATTATATGGGACAAGGTGTACGACGCCGTCACCGAATCAACACCTCCTCCCCGACCTGTCCCCTCCTTCCAGCAAACACCCTGGAGATATAATACGAGTAGCATCGTAAACTCGAGCGAGCATCGAAAATATTTTGATCCAGCATTGAAGGAGGAGCTCGGTAACCTATACGTGGATGTACCGGGGTTCTACGAGGCGTTTTTTCCAAGGATCGAGTCGCTGGAATCGACCGCCCGGGTGATACTCGAAAGATGTTCGGAAGGGGAGGATCCTCTATACCGCGAGGGGGTCGGCTGGAGAGAATGGGCCAGAGGGCGCGAAGGAGCGAGACGTGCTGGATTGGCTCCAGGGGATAATTGAAGAATTCATTCACCTGTTCGGAGAACATGACCCCGACCGGAATATCCAGAGACGACCTCTCGCACAGCCCAACAAACCCATCAGAGGCTCTACGGCGGAACGGAAACTGGATATTGGCTTTGTGGATGATTCAAATGCCAACAAGGATGCGAAATGTGAGTGGTCTCAGATACTAGTTCCAGGGGAACTGAAGAACGACCCCAAGTACGACAAGCAATCTCACGCCTGGCTCGATCTGGGACGGTATGTCAGAGAAGTGATAACCGCCCAGGACCATCGCTGTTTTGTTCACGGCTTCACCCTATGCGGACCAAACATGAGGCTTTGGCTCTTTCACCGTCTGGGCGGGATAGCTTCCGAGCAATTTAATATCAATAATCAGGGCCTTCACTTTGCTTCGGTTATTCTCGGGTATCTCCTGATGACCGAAGAGCAGCTTGGATTCGATCCAACCATTATCACCGGCGACGATGGCCTGCGCTATATAAAAATAAATCGGAATGGCGAAGAGGAGCGGCTGGTCATCGACGAGGTGATCACACGGCGAGCGTGCGTGGCCGGGCGGGCAACAACCTGCTGGAAAGCGCACCGGGATGGAGATGAATCGAAGACTCCTGTTGTTATCAAAGATTCGTGGCAATATCCGGAGCGTGGTGAGGAGGGAGAACTGCTTCGAGAGGCGCTCGAGAAAGATGTTGTTAATGTGGCAAGATACTACCACCACGAGACCGTTCGTGCGGGGGATGGTGAAGACGATATACATACCGGTGTTTGGAAGGGGCTGGATATTACAAAAGCATCAAATTACAGGTCGAATCAATCGAGGCCGCTTTTGAGTAGGAGTGGTTCTCGTACGGCACGAAAGGATGGCACAAGCAGCCGGAAGCGATCCTCTACTTCCATCGAACCTTCATTACCACCCAGCAAGCGGCAGTCAGTATCACCGATAAAAAGAAATATAAACGAAGCGATACCAAATCGCGTTCACCGCCGCATTGTTGTCGAAGATTATGGCAAACCAATATCCAAGTCCAGTTCCAGGGTTGTCTTGCTTCAGGCTCTGGAGGGTTGCATCGAAGGATACATGTCCTTGTATGAAAAGGCGGGCTTGATTCAGTCTGATATTTCCCCCAACAATTTGATGATAAATGAGGGAGGCAGCGACGGTACCTGTCGTTCATTCCTTATAGATCTTGACCTTGCCATCCGGCGAGATCGAGAGGAATCTAGCGGGGCGAGAGGAAAGACGGGCACCCGGGCTTTCATGTCTATTGGCGTTCTCCTTGGGGAAGGGCATTCATTCATGCACGATCTCGAGTCCTTCTTCTGGGTGCTCTTCTGGATCTGTGTTCACTACGAGGGACCGGATAAAGCAAAAGTTGACGAGGATTTTGAGAAGTGGAACTTTTTGGATATGGAGGAGTTGGCGAAGCTAAAGAAGGGTGAGATAGGTGATGAACAAGATTTTAATTCATCGGCGAAGAAAAGGTTCACATCGTATTATCAGCCGCTTGTTCCTTGGGTTAATCGGTTACGGAAGGAGGTCTTTCCGGATGGTAAGCGATGGAAAAAGGAAGATCGAGAACTACCTGAAAGAATGAAGGAGATTCTCCGAGAGGCATGTGCCGACCCCAAAGTTTAGTAATTTCTGTTTCATGCTTTTTATGTGCTATATATCCCTTGTGCTTCTCTTCGCTACTATAATATTTCTTAGATCTCTTAAATATATCAATTATTGGTCTGATCCAGAGCTGAACCTCATCGAAATCGATGCGGCCCTCCGAGTTGGCATGTAGGGCCCATATCTACATAGAGCAACATAATGGATAGTCCAGAGTAAGTTCTCTGTTCATCTGGTCTAAGGCCGGAGCCACCCTATATCACATGGTAAAACCAGCCAGCCCCAAGTGGCGAGCCTGCGTGCTCGTATCGCTATGCTACGGGGGTGTGGTCAGGCATCTCATGGACTGTGAGCAGAAAAGACGTCTCCAATCGAATTATCACCCGCTACAATCGACTAGAACTCGTACTACGGGAGGCCATGAGAGGAGCACTTCTTGTCTACAGAACAACACGTACACCAGTTGTTCACCATGAGCTAGGGATTCCTCCAGTGAGACTAGGATGAGATTATGTCACTCAAGCTTCGGTCCCTTTCTACGTGATCGAGATTCGGAGACATGCGAGATAACGAATCTAGCCACTCAAAGTAGTAGACTTTCCAGCGCACAAAATAACAATCCCTAGGACGAGTTGTGCTCTTCCGTTCCACGCAGTATATGTGCTGATACGATGGAGCCCCCCCAACCAGCCGGCTCATCGGTCAAAACTCCAACATGTCCCCCAATCACTTCCTGAACCCTCAAATTGACACGACACAACCCGATAGCCATCTGGAATAGTACCGAGGAATTCAACCCCGCAAGCATTGAATGGAGGGCCATGTGCCATTTATCCTCTGTACGCAGGAGAAAAATGATTATCAATTGGCAGGATCCGCTCGCAAACTTGATTGATATCTCAACTGCGGAGAAGTCAGCAATAGCAAGAATAAAAGAGTCCAGGGTCATTTGCCTCTAGAGACATCTGAGGGAGGAAAACCTCCATCATTATCAGTTACACACCCCTGAATACTGGAATAACTGGCCCCTGGCTGTGCTCCATGACTATCTATTAAACTGTTAGTCAGAGTATAGTCAGGATATTGGATATGCTTGCCCTCTTGTGCCTCCGAACACACGCCTCCTCCCCCAGCATCTCGAGCACCTGTCATGGGTTGCGGGCGACTACCTTCATTCAACGCCCTTTCCGCCGAGGCTTTGGGACGATGTGGTCTCGGTTTTGAAAAACCGTCGAGGGGACTGAGAGGTTTCATTCTTGAGTGAAGGGTTGTTCCGCTGGCCATACGATTTCTAGTCACTATTCTCGAGATTGATACAAGTATATCTGGCGCAAGTGAGAAATGATCTGAAAAGAGAGAAACTTCACATATACCGCGAATTATATGTGATATATGGGCAAAAGCTGAAGATGAAAGAGTAGAGAAGAATGCATATTTGAATCTATCGATTCCCTTCTAATTCTTTGTGGAAATCGCAGAGGGTGCACTATAGACCATTAGCATAGCATCATGACCCCCAGATACAAAGTCCTACTTTCCTTCAAGGCCAGTGGAACTAGGCCTTAGATCAATTTGAACATCCAGGAAATAGAGCTGACTTGTTCTAGATGTATCATAAGCCACCTCCAATCTCTCAGAGCCACAGACACCCCACACTGCTGCACATACATTGAATGCAACATTAGCCAGCATGCGAAATTCTGAAGCATGGATTGAATTGCATGTATAACATTTTTCTGTCCCAATATAATCTCTCTTATCTCTAGTCAGTAATGTCTATTATATAATGGCATTATTGATTCTGCGCAAGCTGTACCGGAGATGTGATTGGGAACTCTTATAAGGCAGTGAAGTATAAAGATATGCCTTTGAGCCTGCTTTTCTGACTGACCTCTGCTTCAATTCCTTCACAGATAGTCTTCTCTTTCTCTTCTTTCATGAATTCAAACATTCAGAGTTATTCTTCAGCAGTGAAATTTTGCCTGCTCTGTCAGAGATGTAGAGAAGCAGAATGAACAAGTCACTCTCATTAATGAATGTCAAAGTGTCTATCAATACATTCATCTTGTCGGAAATCTGATCACATTCGCCCGATATAAACCAATCCATCCACCAGATCATCACCCATTTTTCACTGTCCAATATTATCTATCACTGCCAATCAACCTACCTACCATTATTAGTTCAAAATAGGACTAGAGCATAAATACACTAAACTTCTTTTGATAGGTAACAATTTTTGATAACACTCATAGCATTATATAGGATAAATCATGTCCCATTAATGAGATCAGAATCAGTAAGAA
>NW_001813982.1:6225716-6243127 GCF_000149585.1 Histoplasma mississippiense | reverse complement strand
GTTTTCTCTATTTCGCTCCCCCAAAAAAGAGATTATCTTTTTTTTTTGAAAAGTATATGCCCTGGTTATTAATATCCTTGGTTAGGGTTGTTCGCCATCTCCCTGGTAAAGGATCTGGTATCCGAATGACAGAGTCCCAAGACCCGGCGACCAAACAGTGCAAACATCCAATATTTCCCACCAGAAAAAAAAAAAAAAAAAAAAAAAAAAAAACGAAAAATAGAACCTGCTGAAGCAGAACGAGTGGGAGAAAAATAAAATAATAGCTCCGTTCTACACCAGCCGATATATACACGGAGCATCTGGACCTCCAGATTTGATATCTCACTTCGACCTCTCAATTATCCCCTCAAGCGAAACAGCAAAAGAACTATAAGAACGCCGCAGAAAAAATCTATCCACGAGAACAGACGCAGTTCAGTGCGGCCGGAGCCAATTTTATTATTATTATTATTTATTTATTATTTATTTATTTATTTTTTCTTTTTTGATCGCCTTTCAACTTATTTAATTTTCTTATTGGCATACCCCGTGCTTTTGAAGAAGCCCGAGCAGGAGCAGCGTGTTTGCTGTTTTGGCAGCTCCCTTTTTGGACTTCACATCGGGATGGAGGACGTTGCGCAAACTCCGTTTATTCGGGAGTTAGCCTCCAGCGGTATGTTACTTGAATTTATACATTTATCCAATGTGTCTTCGAAAGAAGGGGTTTTCAACTGTATCTTCGATATGAAAATAATTGTTTTTAAATAAAAAACAAAGTTGTGTGATCAATTATACATACGATGGAGATAAAATCTGTTAGAAACATGCGGCTAATTTTATCGCCTTTTCCTCCTTCCCTCCAGATAGACGAACCCGCGACAAGGCCCTTGAATCGCTAACCCGCTTCATCCAAAGCCGGAGAGACTTACAACTTGTCGAGCTATTAAAGATATGGAAAGGGCTATTCTTCTGTATGCGTTCTTCCCCCGTTTCCCACCGTCCTCACAAAACTAAGTGATATCCAAAAATGGCACATTCCTTGCACGCCAATCCCAATGTCAATCCCCAAAAAAAGAAGAAGAAAAAATTACTAATATTGGAGAAATCAAATCAAAAAAAAAAAAAATCAAACAGGCTTCTACCACTCCGACCGTCCTCTAACCCAACAATCCCTCGCGCGCTCGCTTTCCTTTACACTCGTCCCCTCTCTCCCTGCTCAAATCCTCCAACCATTCCTGCGAGCATTCTGGATAACCATGTCGCGCGATTTCCACTCCCTAGATCGGCTACGGCTGGATAAATATCTCTATCTAATCCGGTGTTATGTGGGTGTTGCGTTTGAGGTGTTTTTGGCGAAGGGTTTGTCAGGGGTGCGGGCGGGAGTGAAGAAGGAGCAGGGGAAAGGGGAAAGGAAGGGGAATAAAGAGGGTTCTGGAAAGCGGAAAGGAAGTCTAGGGAAGCGGAAGAGGGGTGAAGAAGCAGATGAAAATGGCGTGGGGACTGCTGAGTCTGGAGACTTGGGGATCTGGAAGGAGCTAGGAATATACCTTGACATGCTGGAAGAGGGCCCGCTGTGTCCGATTAATTTCGACCCGGAAAATGACAATGGCAATGAAAATCCTTCTGTACGGATGCACAAGGGGCCTGATGGGCTGCGGTATCATTTGTTGGATATTTGGTTGGATGAGATTGAGAAGGTTGCTGCTGTTGAGGTTGAGGCTGATGGGGATGGGAATGAGACTGGGGAAGATGGTAGTGAGGGCAATGAGGCGGGAAGCCCTACAGTTGCCGGGAAGACACAAGAGAAGAAGGGGCAGCTGAAAACGGGAGTGCCGATGGAATTACTTCTTCGTCCGATAGTTAGGCTACAGGAGAAGAGCATTTCGAAGCTGGTTAGGAAGCGGGCTGGGGTGGTATTGGATGATGAGCGGTTGGTGGAGTGGGGAGTTAGGGAGAGGAAGAAAACTGACTATGAGGAGGAGAATGAGGAGGAAGAAGGGTGGGGGGGTATTGAAGGGTGATTGTTGTTTAATTTGGTAAATTCATTGTCAGCGTTCTTTTCTCTTTTCATGTCTTAAAACGGCTTATTTCACTCATCCAGTGTTTATCACTCGATGGCCCTTTGCGCGATATCCAGAAAATGAAACTGACGATACATATATTGTCATACAAAACGGGGTGTTGGAACATACGAGATAAGACCTTTCGAATAATAAATAATATATTCTGGGAAGGGAACATGCCTCGGGAGGGAGAAGGGCCTTATCGGGAGAGAGAATATCAAAAAAAAAAAAAAAAAAAATGAAGCAAAATCAAAATCACACGAGAAGGGAAAGCAAGTGAAATAGTATGTATCTATCAATGGTTACTACCATCAAGAACGAATTCCAACATCCCGTATTCTTTTATACAGAGAAAATTTTAAGAAAAGTAACTACCTATCGCTAAGTTTTTACACGCAAGGGAGAGGGAAAAGATGTAAAGAGTTATACCACTGTGTCTAGCTTATTTATGCAAGTCGAATGAGAAATAGAGAAGAGGGATGCTGGAGCCAAGTTGCATATACATGATGGACAGTCAGGGGCAGGGGTATCTTTTTCTTGATATGGAGCTCGGTTTAGTATTTGTAGTGAACAGCATTAAACGAAAGCAAAAGAGATGAGAGAAAAGAATAAAGAGAAGAGCAATTGTACAGGCAACAAGCAACAATCAGAAAACGCAAACCCGTAGCTAGTTGTATCCCATCACAGAGGATAAATATAATCAATGAAGGCAGCAGCAGTGAAATAAAAAGGGGTGAGATGATGTCATCACCCATCATCTTCACTTCAATCCGTTAGTTTCATATTTGTATCCAGATTTGGATAGGACCGTTCCAAGTCCTTTATGGACTTCCGCTTGGAAAGGCTCAAATGGCACCTGCTCCCCATCAATACTGATGTATCCTTCTTTCCGGTCCCTGGGGATAACCCTGTAGCCAGTAACCTTCCGCACGTTGACCTCGGGCATATCGAAGAACGCGCCATCGTCAACAGACATAAGCATCTGGATTGCAGTCCGTCGACTAATGTCGCCGTTCACTGTGATGAGATCCATACATCCGTCGTTGGGGAGTGCGGCGGGAAAGAAGTTGGTGTCCGCAGCCATATATGCCATGTTGCCCGCGTAGAAATTGCCCAGTTTATCGTGTGGCACCAGAGTCCAGCCATCGGGTAGCGGGTCGTTCACGGTGCCATACCGTAATGGTGGGAGGCCGACAGCGTCTGATGATTCTTCATCGCGTAGTTGGTCAAGGCTTCTTCTTTGGGATCCAGCGCGGTAGTGATCTTTGATCAATTCTTTATTATCGAGTTCGACCTTAATAGCAAGGTCGCAGGGATAGACTGGTTTTCCAAGCAGTCGTACCAGGAATCCGTATGTGAATCGCGCGGAGCCCATCCACCGGATATTCTCGGTACCCAGGTCTAATTCAGCTATAATACCAAAAGATTGGGATAAAAATGACACTGTGCGTTTATCACCTTGAGTGATGGAGACTAAATCAAGTGGAGTTCTCAAGCCCTTGACAATAGAAACGGCGGCCAGACTGGCCCTGCCAGTTCCATTGAGATTCCAGCTCATTGCGTTTCCCGACCCGCAAGGTATGTGAGCCACGGCAATTTTCCGCAGAGCTTCGCTCGCATTTGGCTTCTTGGCTAGCCCATTAAAGATCTCGTAAGGTATACCATCTCCCGAACAGGCTACGACAACATCATATGCATTGACGTCAAGCTTCTCCACGATGTCGACTGCGTGCCCTCTGTGACTTGTTGATTCGACATCGACTTGGCATTTAGCGGCTGCGAAAATTGGCTCGACGTATCTGAGGTAATCTCTTGGGGCGTGGCCTTTTCCACCAAAGGGGTTTATGAGGACTTTAATGCGCTTTTGCCGTTGCGCTTTGCCGTAGGCCGAGTCGAGAAGTTCCTGGGTCCATGTTTTGGCTTTTGATTTATTCTCAAGGTTGACTGAATATTTCACTGAACGAAGGGTGACATCTTTCTTGGTAACTTGGTCGGCATATTTAATCGTAATATAGTCGTCAGAGAGTTCAACCCAGAGGATGTTGAAATACGGGATAGATTGCGAAGCGGAGCCTTCGAAAGAGGAGAGGAGTCAGAAGCGACGTCTGCTGAATTGTTGAAAGACAAAAATTTTGGAGGGACCTCAAGAGCCCGGAAATAATAGTAATAATAATTGGGCGAGAGAAACGAGTCTCACCAGGGATTGGAAAACTGCGGCAACAGCGCTGTGACTTCGACTTGATGCCTTTATCTATAAAGAAAGTATTCCCAAGTAAGCCAAACCACTGTTCGCAAGTTTCTGGGAGTCGGATGTCTTGCACTCTGCGATACTTACCAGCAAGAATGAGCGCATCATCTGTCAGAGTCAAGAAAACATTTCTTCCCACGGGAAGCGTTGCGCTGTTTTCTGAGTTGGACTGGAGGAGGCCATCCGTGACCGACGCCATCCCGTTGTCGCCAGCATCGAGTGCGGTGTCAATAGTCATAGTGTAATCCACTGCGCTATCATTACGGGCTTGAGCGAGATTGGCGACGAGGGACGTATATCGACGGTAACGGCATAAACAATGAGGAGAAAAATGGCAGCGGCGAGAGCGAAAATAAATAATAATCAAGGTTTTGGCTGCAGTTGTGTTTCTCAGGTACAGGCAAGGCCAGAGCTTGGGCCTGTCTCAGCCAGCTAGCTGAGCCCAAACGCTTGCAAAAGCCGCCGCTTGTACGGAGTAGATGCCGGCATAGTTACATATATACGTCCCGCGTCGACTTGGGGGGTGTTGACTAAATAAATACCATGCGCTTTTGTTACCTGGGAACGCACCCATGAGTCAATGCCGGCCGCCATGTGCCAGGACTACGGACGGAGGGTTTATGTTTAGCTCAGGCTAGCCCTACTTACAGATACCGTTTACTGATCTTCATATGTCTACAGAATACTCCGTATGCTTGTTCCGCATCCCGGTAAACACAAGCAGTCAGGTTACTCGGTTTTAAAATGAAGCTAAGAGAGCCCATCAACAACATCATTACTCATCTGTCTGGCAAAGAAATCCACAGTATTAGATATATTGAACTTTCAATGGTTCAAAGTAGCTAGAGAAGCCAACAGTTCTTCTGATTTGAAAGAAAAATAAACTGACCGTGATTGCTAAATACAAAGATAAAAAGGAAGTGAAACTCTTGGACTTTCAATTATTTCATATTGCAATGCATGTCCAAGTATGGATCCTTCTCCCATATTTTCAGACATCAATCTTTGGGCTGTAGTCCACTGAGAACCCATCATGAACAATATATATAGTTAAATATACATGACATTACAGAGCTAGATGCTAACCCACACCAGCCATTCGAGCAATCAATAGGTTTCAAACTTCAACGCGAGTCACCACTGTGGTGAGATACCAAGGTTGAGTAACCATCAACTTCATAATATCAAATGTTGCATGATCATCATCTTCTTCTTCTTCTTCACCACCTCCACCAGCAGCGCTTTCCTCACCACGGATATTATATATGTCATCTTTAGATGAGCATCGAAACGTTTTATAGTCGAATTCGCAATCTTCTGTGGTGTGGTATGGGGTGAGGACTTAATTGCATTAAGCAGTATGCTATAGGAGAAATGCAACCACCTGATCCCTGCGTACAGCCCCTTATCCGTCTTCGGATTGCATCGCCTCTCCTGTCTCACGAAGGACAAAAAATTGAAAGCATGTGAAATCAGTAAGGACAACCGAAGACAGCTGTGCTAATTTTGTTGATTACAGACTAGCGCACCGCACATATCAGCTGCCTCCATGCTAACTAATACAACAACTTGGACGTCCCACAACTCAGGCTGCCAGGATCAGTAAATTTAGTTGTATCCCCGTTAGTTAGAGACTTCTCTAAGCCGATCCTTCCATGACCTCGAAAATCCCACCCATAACAAATCGTGGTTTAATACCTATCCGCAACGAATTGACGTGTTTCGTATTATCACCATCTGACTCAACATTAGACAACGGTCTAATACTCATGTTCATGTTCCAATTGAAGTTGGCCTCCGCATCCCCGATGATCATTGGCGCTGGGATAGGATCTACAGGTCGCGGCTCCATAAGGCCCAACCCAATCTTCTCGACCGAGTCCTCAGCACACCGATAACGCTCTTCACTCAGCGCCAAATCCACAGCAGACGGCCGACGACGGAGAAGTAGAGATGATAGTCGAAATGATGAGGTTGCAGAACGCATTGTGAACGGGCTGCCACTGCGGCTACAGTGACACATACGATTAAGGGACGCTGAGCAATGGCTTCGCCGGCTTGAGCTTGTGGGGCTAGAGTCTGGAGAAGAGATGGGGCTGCTTGTTGTCGACATGCTCCTGGCGTAGCGGAATGGATTTCGCCGTGGTATTGGTGGTGGTGGTTGTGTATAACTGGTCCACGGCGACGGGAGGAGTTCACTGGCCTCGCCGATGTCACCCATTCTGAAAAAATGGGGAAATTCTCTATGAATTTTCAAACGTTTGAAGGCCGTTTCGAGCTGGGCTGGAGCACTGAAAGGTTGTATGCAATGACTGATATTGTAGCTCAAAACAGCCACGAAATTGTGTCGGGAGCTGAACGCGATTTTCACAATTTATGAATTGAAGTGAAATTGTAATCGGATCACAGCTAGGATCGCAGGAAATGAGGGGTGACTCTGCAAGAGCCCCCAAGAGCAAGGCCTGAGTGGACTAAGCGGATTGATCAGATGGAGAATGGCGGGATAGCGCAGAACGGCATTAAAAACAGGAATGAATGGCAAGGCCAAATAATTATCGAGTGATTTCTCAAAAAGAACGTGGCATGTGGCAGTTGAGCCACCAGCAGAAGTTATTGCTCTGTCCTGAGTAAGAGTTAAGCCGGGTGACAAACGGCAAACGGACGGCGCGAAAGACAACAATAACTAACGACGAATAAAGCAGAGAAAATAAAGACCGGGAATGCCTCTCTTAAGTCGTCAAGAAGAAAAGAAAAAGGGTAAACGGAGAATATGGGAAGGCTATTGAAGCGACATGGACAAAATCTAGATCTGAGAAGATAACAGAAACCGATAGTGTGAGAGAACAAAAAGTCAATTACATAGTAGCCATACAGGAATTTTTATACTTTCAACTTGGAAAATCCGATACCTCGCATTCCATGGTAGGAAGTAGGAAGATACATATATACATGAATATATTAATGCTTGCTGTGAAATTCGGCCACGTCGACAACGTCCATTTGCGGGGAATCAAACAACCATCATCACTTCTCATAGCCTGCATTGGTATTATTGAAAACCCCAAGCATTCATTCTCTCCCTGCCAAGTATCTGCAGGAACCTAACCCCCCTGACATTAGCAGGGATAAAAAGGGAAAAATTACCAAGAATGAAAAAGTATGGAAATGTTCCTTATCTGCCCCACTAAAAAGCATTTGATACAGCTTTCTGTTTGAGGTGGGTGGGAACCTCTGAGTAGCCTTTCTCCCAGCCTCATCTCTCCCTACTTGTTTCATCGAGAAGATCCAAGCACTGATGGAATGAACCGAAGGTCAAAGGTGAAGAAAGGAAGAAGGGAAGAAGTTCAGCGGGACAGGATGACGAGTTATATAACCCGAGTTGAAGATTTCTACCTACCATGTCCAAACTTCTACTGCTTGTTGTTGTTTGTGATATTATTACTTTTCATTCCGTATTTCAAGGTAGGTAGCACACACTGTCCCTTCATTTCGGTATTATCGTCTGCTTGAACCAAGGATTGTCAATGCTGTGTGGTGCATCACGGCACAGTAAGGAAAGTTTAAATATGTGATCTTTTTAAGTTCAAGGAGGAAAGAAGAATGAACTCATTGTCTCACTTTTGATACATTGTTTCCAGTGCCAACGTTTGTGTGCGTCGTAAATTTCCATTTGACAGCATCGTTGTCTATCTCCCTTCAACACAATCCTATATCAAGTTCTTGTTGCTAGAGCTACATATATGCATATGCACAGAACTAGTGGTTAAGCCGCCTGCCCCTGTTGCTGACGCCATGATTTATCTTTCAAGGTCGATCCACGTTCGCTGCACCAGCGTTACGAAGCTTGGCAGTCCTTAAAGAAGCATAAGGAGACACGGCAGGGAAAAATAGGAAGAACCGACTTCCCCGCCCTCGGACTATGGGCATGTAGGTGGTAAACGCACTGTAGATACAATTAGTTATAAATTATATAGGTATCTTCTCTTAGAAAAAGGCACCGCTTTCGCTCTCCGTCATTCAAAATCAGATAGTACACGCAAGTAGGGAACAAAATAGGTAATAAATGCAACCAGCAAGACATACGTAAAAAATGGCATGATGAAAGTCATACTAAACAAAAGGGTAATAGAGAAGGGGGGAAGAAAAAGAAAAAAAAAAGCATTAAAAATCTACAAACTTGAAAACTAAAAAGAAACAGGAAAAAAAGGAATAAGGACTCAACGACCAGGTACTGAAACACCAAAATTGAGAATTGAAATCGACCAAAAGATGAAAAAATGAAAATAAAATCCTGCATTCTTCTTCGCTGCAATGCGCATATTTGCTGTTTTTCAAACCACTTTTGTGTTGCTTTGAAATCTAGAATACCGTAACTAGAAACTACCACAAAACAGGAGGAAAGGACGTGGATAAGTTAGGAGAAAGGTGGTCACATCGACTGATTTTCCCTCTACCTAAATCCGTTTCGGTCACAGCCGCCGTCCAGTTCCCTCTTAACTTGTCATGTATATCGTTATCTGCATGTGTTCTTTAATAAAGTAGTGATTGTATACACGTAAAAGCATATCTCTAGGGAGTATTGTGGGTTATCATAACTCTGCAGGAGAAAGATTTAATAATAAAACAAATGTGAAGAGGGGAAGGGGAGAATAACTGAAAATGCATGGAAAATGCCAATAGTGGAAATAGATGTATAGGTGTGAAAAAAAAAAAAGAAAAGAAAAGATAAAAAGTGAGAGCGAAAGAAAGGGAGAGGGAAGGGAGGTACAGAAATGAGAAAAAAAGGAGATCATGTGAAGTATGGTGGATCATTAGTGGAATCTAGAATAGGTCCTGGTAAATGGGCAAAGGAGGAAAATGCGCTTGAACTTTGCTTTAGCGATTATTCCCGGCCCTGTGACCGACGCATCGTGAAACTTCGTCTGATACTTTCGCCCCATGCAGAATTGTCTAGCGACTCCATGACGCCCTGCACACTGACAGAGCTGTCAGTATCCGGTCGATGAGTTGATATATCATCTGGGCCGGGAGGAGTGGAACTAAAGAACGTGCGGCTTAGGCGCGGGAGACGATGAAGGACTTTTACTTGCCCAGTCAGCATTGCGTGTTTGTGAGCCTGAGCTTTGGGAGATATTTGTGTCAATAGAAGGGGGCTGCGCATTCGTTTGCGACCAGCCTCATCGCGGGAGGAGCGACTTAACGATCTGGCGAGGATGCATGGGAAAAAGGTAAAGCTGAATCCGAGAGGCTGCGAATGACCTGATTTTGGCGTTGTTGCTGCTGTTGCTCATCTTGGCTCGCCATCTTCCACAAAAATTTCCGGAACAGCAAATTGTGGCACAGAGCCGAGGCGGCAGTCATGATCAGGTTCATAGCGGCGACGGAATTTTCGGGACCAATACAATGTGTCAAAAAAACCAATCACTACGTTTCGTCGGACAGCTTCTTCAACGCGCTGGAGGCGAGCTCGGCGACGGAGGAATTCTTCGAGTCTGCAAGGGTAGGGGATATGTTAAAATATATTAAAAATAGTGGTGCTTGAAGAATTCTAGTGTATGGATATTGGGACTTACCTCAAACTCTTACTATCAGTGATCACATTGTAATGAGCAAGAATCATCAGGCAAGAAGTGAAGGAAATGCCTCTTTCAGGGTCTGCCGAAACGAGGACTTCTTCATAAAAAGCATTCATGCGAGCGCGCTTTCTGCGGATTTGCTGGACGGGGATACGATCAATCCTACGTTGCAACTTGTCCAAGTCAATTCCATCAATGGCTCGTACATATGGCGTCTGACTTGATTCCCTGCGATTAACTTTGCAGTCTTCCACGATACGGCCAACTGTGAAGTCACCGTCGTAGATGCGCATCTCAAATATGCCAGATAGCTCCTACCATACTAATGTTAGAATTAAGGACAGTAATTAATGGTTATCTGGCTTGGCTTACCCCTAGCAACCTCGGAAAAGCTTCCTTAGAGATATATCCAGTTCCATCAGGATCGTAGGTAGCCCATGCTTGTTTGAAACGCCGGATCTCCTCTCTGCTGATTGCATACAGCCCGCTGCTTCGTTGGTAGACATAGGAAAAACTCTCGAAAATAAGCGATACGAAGAGAGATACAAAAATGTACATGCTAAGAATATTCCAGGAAATAAAAAGAACGCGGGCCCAAACGGCACTACCGCAGTCGCTCTCAAAGAACCGTCCCTCGGCTGTGCAGTAAGGTGGCGCCATGGTAGCAAAATCTTCCATTATCTCGTTCCAACCCTCTCCAGCACTTGTACGGAAAAGAAGAACAAGTGCCCTTGGAACATCTCTGAAATTGATATTGCCATTTTCCCCCTTCCCAAACTTGGTAAGGCCAAATATCTGAGTGAGGGCAATTGCATAGACAAGGAAAAGAACAAACCAGGTTGCCAGAAGGTTGCCAATGGCCGTCAGACTGGAAGCAGCGGTCTTGAATAGCTGATCGAGCTCGCTATTCCGAGGAATCATCAACAAAGCTATAGAGACAAGAAATAGTTTATGGAGACGTGTAAAGACGATATTCTCGTATCGAATTACTGAGAGTATTGTTGTGATAAAGGTTCCAGGTACCGAAACGATCGAGTATAAGTCCCACGAACTTCTACTGAATCGTTGCCATGTTAGGCCGACAATTCGAATAAAAATATTGGCGATATAGAATAGCGTTAAAATCAAAAATATAATATCTGTAACATATGAGTTGCGACTCTTAAGCATTGTGAGAAGGAGGGAAAGACGTACCTCGAGTTCTATCCCACCAGACAGATTCAGGGTAGAATTCAAGAACTAGGAGAAGCAGATGGAATAATAGAAGGGCAGTGATAAACCTTGACCAGCGTCCGTGTTTTTTGACTGCAATTTTGTAACACCACGATTTGATTTTGCTGCTATCCTTGTCAATGGACCGTTTGGAAGGTGATATTTGTCGTAGATGTTTGCGAAGTTCCAGCCAAGATCGCTGCTCAGCAGTCAAGAATGCTACCCCGGTCTGTTCAGTGTAGTTTCGCATAAAGACGGAGACGAACAGTGTCAACACGAAGACAGCGCCGAGCAAGTTGAAAACGATGAAGAAAAGGCCATTTTCTTGAGATGCAAGGGGTTCAGGTTGTTGGTTTACTCCAGTTATTGCCATCGATTGCCATAAGACACCAGTCCAGCCTTCTTGGGACACAATTTGGAAAAGAATGAAGAGTGATTCCCCGAAATTGTCGAAACTGTAATACGGATTCGAAACCGCCCGCGGTGCCAAAACATCCCATGCATATGGGGAGCTCATATATTCGCCCACACAGTGGTCCAATGAGCTGTGCCCAAAGTTATCATCGTTGCAAGATTTGAGCTGCCCGTTGAATAGATTCAAGCCGTAGATAGCGAATGGGACCAGGAAACTCATTGACACAAATGCCGCCTAGATACGCGTCTGTGAGAATGCTGAAAAGGAGAGGTAGACTGGAAAATATGCGACTTACAGAAATAACCTTCCACCCACCCAATATAATCACGGCGTGGAAAGTTTCTCTCGCACTGTCACTGACATTTAGCAACCTCAAAGCTCGAAGAGCCTTGAACGCACCCACAACACGCGATGTGGCAGTAGCGTTAAATATTGCCGATACAACGTTGATCCACAGCGTAACCAGCACGACCCCGTCAATTAAACCCCAAGAGCCTCGAAAGTATGCATTTGGTGTCCAAAAAAAGCCATCTGCAATAACCTTTATCACGGCCTCAATAGTGAAAAGAATTGCAAAAGTTAAATCTGTCCAGACGAACCAGTTACTGAGACCAGGTTTATGAGTCTGGAGATAATTTCGTTGATAAAGGGGTGAAGATACGCAAGCAAGCAAAACCATGGCGACGATCGCCGCATAAAGGAATGCTGAAAAGGTATACCACACTGGCTTGTAAGGATCTACCCCCTCGAAACGACTGCTCCCTCGACCCGGTCCAACAATTCTCTGGCATAATCGTCGTAAAGGATGTGTGGGCTTAAAGATATACAACGAGACATTATAATTAGGATATTTTTGGAGGTACTGTCGTTGTGCACGCTTCCGTTGCTCCGACGCAGAGAGAACCTCTTTAGCCATTGCAGTTGGATCTGAGTCGTCATAAACTTTGGAAAATTTCAGTTTTGAATAGAAAGGATTGGGTTCTCGGTCCATGATCCGGTTTTTCAGTGAGATGAAAATGTTGGTAGTGCCGTTAGTATGTTTAGGATGGCTGGGTTGGGTCTCCGTTGGCGGGATATCTGCAGGTGGCGATCGCGGCGGCTGCTCATCGAGAAACTCGTTGACGACAGCATCCTTCAGTAACATTTCAAGCGCCGCAGGGCCATGATCGAGTGGATCTCGGTATCGTTGAGAATTGCGACCAAGTCTAAATATAGTTGAGAGTGAAAGATTGCCCTGAGAAGACCCACTGAGCTGCTTCTGTTGTAAGAAAGCCTTCACCTGCTGAATCCGCTTCTCGTCCTCAGACACATCAAAGCTCTCCTGGATAACAGCAATGAACATGTTCAGGACAACAAAGTTAGCCAGAATGAACCACATAATCAAGAAAATAGCTGAGATCCAGCCTGTGTTCCACGGATAGGTAGATTGGACTGCTGAGTATAATATCGACGTCCAGTTCTCGCTGGAAAGTATTTGATACATTCCCAAAAATGAGTTGTATATGTCGAAAAAAGTTATCTGTACATCATTCCCATCCATATCCTGCGAAGGTATCTGGCCCCGGAATAACTGGACAGCGAATATTGAGGCCAAAAATGTAATGAGAAACACGAAGATAATGAGGTTGAGCAAGCCAACTACGTTCTTGAATACCGTCTTGATCAAATCGCTCATCACGGAGAACGCAAGAACGATGCGATATATACGCAGTACCTGAAATATTGAGAGTGAGGCGTATGCTCGACTGGAATATCGTATTGGCGGTATTAGAATGATGCAGGTAATGATCGCATGCGCCAAGTCAACACAATTACGGGCGTCTCTAAAGAAGTTCCTCCAGTCAGAAGCAAATCGAAGGCATATTTCAACAGCAAGAATAATGGTGACAAATATTTCAGTCCTGTCGATAAGTTGTCGCCGGGCATGCCCCATGGAGGAACTTCTGAGACACTGAACTACAAGACCGAATCCAATCACAGTAATCCACAGCCAGTAAGTTCGATCATAGAAAAGTTTCAGTCCACGAAGCTTGCGAGGGGTATCATCCACGAACTCTCTCTCGTCAATCTGTTCAGTGGCAAATGCGCTGCGCCTGCTTTCTTCCCGAATAACTTGGAATGACGAGGTGATGACAGCAACTAATAAGTTGACCAGCCACAAACTGAGGATGACAAACGAGACGACGAAAAACAAAGCAGCGCCAAGGAAGTCAGTATCAGTCATGTAGTAAAGGATGTCGGTAAAAGTGTTTGAGCTCATGACTACGAAAACGAGCTGCAGGGAATGGGCGACATTGTCAAAGCTGATAGTTCCGCCATAAGGGTTGCTGCCTTGCACACAGAGGGAACCCTCAGGGCAAAGGTAACCCTTTGCATCGACCGCGCCTGCTCGTCCATCAGGCAAAATCCAGGGCTTACTGGCACCTGTGCCAACCTCACGGTAACCCCCGCAGAATTGGATTTTATCAGGCGCAGAATTCAAAGTAAAGTTATTTTGGTTCTCGGGATCAACCCAGACGCAAGTCCTGCGCATGCTGGACTTGAAGCTTTGGACGCCTACAATGGCGAACAAGAGCCAGAAAAAACCAATGAGAAAAGCAACATGGACCAGTAGGGGGGCAGCTTTTTTCAAACTTCGGAAAATGACCTAGAATTTATATAGGAAGTCAGTTAATGCCCAAGTTCGTATATGTAATAGAAATTTCTGAATGATAAAAAGAACATACCGAAGTACCATTAGTGAGACCCAAAAGTCTCAGAATTCGAAGGCAGCTCAGCATTCGGAAAACATAAAGATGATGCCCCGACTCAAGAGATAAGTTTGACAAGACAAAAGATATCCAGTATGATACAACAGCAAGAAAATCTATCCTGGTGAAGGAATGACGAAAAAATGCCCGGCGAGCAAGACGGAATCGCTGCAGGGAGTTAGCATCCCCAGACGGGTCCGTTGTGTTTTGAATACCCGTGAACGACCTTAAAATGGATACTTGAGGTTCGACCGGCTCGCTCGAGTGCCTTTTAGAAAGCTGTCGCTGTGGCATCAAAAGATCCTTCCCCTTTGCGACCAAAGCTTTTCTTAAACCAAGTGATCGATCCAAGGTACTATATTCATCTGCATTAAATATAAGTCCGGAGACAATGATCCTTGCGCTGATCTCGAGCGTATAAATGATAAAGAGGACGAGGAACGCGTAGTCGAATGGGGGATTCCCCCAGCGACTCCCCCGTTCGTCTTTGTATACCGAGGATTCAATAGCTAGTAATACTGTCTGGACGATAATGAGGACGAGAATTATCGGCTCTATTGAGGGGTGGATGAGGATCTCCAGCAACCCTCTCCGTAGTCGATTGTTCGGAGTGAAGATACCCAATGAATTGCCTTTGAGCGGGTTTTCCTCTTTCTGATACGCATCTGGGTTTCGTAGTTTGGAGAAAAGCGATGGGCGCTTTTCAGGTGAAAAATCGTCCTCTAGCCCCGGCGTCGATATGTCATGGGCGTACTCCGTCATTGCAGGTAGCGACGGCGGAGCCTCGAGTCGGGCATTCTTAAGCGATGATTTGTTCCGAAGCGATTGCTCAATGATCTCCGGTTCATGACTAATATTCACCACACGTTGCGACATCATTTTCATCATCGAGCCCGCTCTTGATAGTGCGGAATTGGGAGCAGGTGAGAGCTGACGTGTCCTACGACCTGGAAAATTCGGGCTGCTGGAGCCACTACGTATCCTATTATTCCCTTCTTCCAAGTGTGGTAGATCATCGCCCAGATGTGTCCCAGCGACTGTCGGCTCTTTAGCGAAGTGCGCGCTAGGCCTGTCATGTCGCTGGCCATGCGAGGCGGAAACGCCGTCAATGGGTTGTTGATATCTCTGATCTGTAAGTGGGGTAGTGTCATTTTCGTTCGTATCAGTCGGGGACATGTAAAGTTCCTCGTCGTTGGGCATATGGCTGCCCATATAGGGAAAGGGTGTCATGTCATCAGATTCCCTCACATTAGCCTGGTGAGAGCGTTGTTGAGCTGAATCCTGGCCCGAGAAATGCGAAAGTGATGGCCCATCGAAGGCCAATCCAATGGAGCCTACGGCTTCCTGAAAACTGTTGTGTGTATACGGCTCGTCATCATCAGCATGGGGTATAGGGGAATTATGATGAAGATGATCGTGGGACAAATTGACGGTCTGGAAATTATCCATCCCGCCCCGCCCCGTCGGACCGGGAGAATCCTCCGCTATCCGTTCATATCTCCTCCCAATGCCCCTGCGCCCTATTATCGACGTTCTCTGGACAGGAAATCCCTCGGGTCCCGCAGTGCTGCTGCTGCTGCTCGTTCTTCTGCGTCGCTGCTCTGGTCCATCTCGTGTCACAATATCTGGGGGTCTCGAGAGGTCTTGCAAGGGGATCGACTGGTTAACAGGAACGGAAGCGGAGTCATAATTACGCGGGTCATAGCAGTCGTTATTGTAGTTGTGTTGCGACGCCATGCTGATTGGCGTTGGCTATCTGAAGGAGGACATCTCAAAATGCGAACGATGCAACCGCATGGGAAACCCCAATAAAAGTCCAATCCGGGTATATGAATTGTCACAGGCTGCCACCGCTTCGCGTGTGTGCAAATGAGCAGTAGCGCGCAAATTGCTCCGTACGTAAATAGTATGCTCGACAGTAGATGTAATGGGTGGGGGGTTGGGCGGCGAAATCAATAAAGGTGGTGTCTTTCAGTGGGCTGATTTAACCGGCGCTTTGGTTATTCTGGCGTGAGGGAGGTTGCGGTAATTCGGCTCCTGATGAACAGCGCAATAAATTCGCATCATGGGGATCATACAGTTAGCTTCATGATATTTTATCTTTGATTATTATCTGTTGGCGGCTCAGGAGAATGGAAGGTTAGGAGTTACATATCTGGCTCAAGTCCATACAATACGGTACATGTTCTACCATGTACCCCGAATACACCAACCAGAAAAAGGGCATCTCTTCTACTGACATTTCTCTTGAGTTATGTACTGTATTCTGTACATGACATGACAGATACCTCTACATACATCTGTTCTAAAAATATTCTACTCCGTAGCATAACAAGGTTACCTACAAAAATTACGAGGAAATGAACGTCCGTAATAATCAGCCTTGTAAGGCACCTGTACAATTCCTGAAACATAAGTCAGGAATTCTCGATTTTTGTATACCAGTCACTACAAAAATTCATGCAACTCAAATACATACTAGTAGTTTCTGCATACCCCTAGTCTGTTTCCATTTTATCCTGGCCACTCTTGCTCGTCTCTTCAACATGTCTCTTGATCCCTTCTAGAAATGCGCGAACGGCATCTCCTCCTCCAAGCGGGACCCCACCATGGCGCATAAACCCGTTGTTTGCCACTGGGATTTTCAGCGCATCGCTGATGCTAGGTAGTCCACCATCGCGCAAGGCAACAGTGAGGCTACCAAGGCTCTGCGTGAATTGCGGGGAACGTAAAACCCTTCTAAGGATATCTCGTTTTTGTTCAAGAGTCAAGGTTTGCATTGCAGATTTCGCGGCTTCGGAGCCGGGCTCGATGTTATTGGGTATTTCATCGATGTTTGATTGCGAAAGGAAGAGGAGACATGTAGGAAGAAAGCTAAGGAGATGGTTGGCCGCTTCAGAGTCCGCTGATTCAATGAATGGAAGCGTTGATGAGGGTTGGAGGAGATCTGAAAGTGTTGTGAATAGGTTGTCGGCCGCTTCTGACCCCGAATGTTGATTTCCGGATTGTTGGAGAGATCTGAGGAGGTTTTGGATAACCGAGGATGGATCTGACGAGGTAGTTGCGCTTTTTGTGGCAGTCAGCGGCCGAACAAAACATATATACCATAACAGCGAAGCTAAAAGAGGTTAAAAAATTGGGATATAAGTTCTAAAATTCGTGTGG
>NW_001813982.1:6222419-6225392 GCF_000149585.1 Histoplasma mississippiense | reverse complement strand
TCACCATCACCCCCGTTGCCATCATGACTGCCCATAGGGGGGTTGGAGATGGCATGGGCAACATCGATGTCCTCGCCTTGGAGTAAAGCGTTCACGATCCGTCCAACTTCTAGGTCTCTTGTGCTGAACCAAGCTGGGTTTCCATTCGGATGTTGGCTACCTGATTGAAGCCAAAAAAGGTGTCTCTGCGAGCTGGATGAGAATTTCAGTGCATATACTCTTCCGTTGGTGGGTCTGTTGGTGTTAGACGGGTTTTGTGCACTGGTGGGGTTGTACGGGGTGAAAGTTCCATCGGATGGGACCATGACCAAATCTAGCTCTGGTTCATCGAGCGACGCAGATCGTCGACGCCAGCAAAAGTGTACCAGGTCATCTTCTAAATAGAGGTAAATATAGCCAGGAGCGGGCTTAGGTTTTACTCTTGGCGGAGAAACAGAGGTCTATATTGGGTAGTGGCTCGTCAGATGTTTTTTAAATGTCACAGACCTCCAGTGTCTGGGGCAGGACACCAAACGTCGGGGATCCATTGAAGAACATTAAAGAAAGCAGCCATTAAAGCGAACTACTTACATCAAGATCACAGAGACCTGCTTTGAAGGTGATGATGGGCGCTATCGACATGGCTGCAGTAGGGGTCTCGTGGCGAGCCAGCAATCAAAGATATACCACTATTGCTATCGGAGAGAGCTATGTGATCGGGACCGAGTAGACACCTACGATGGCGATGCTACCGATTGATGTGTCGTTGATGATGTTGTTTTATACCCGCAGAAGGTGCCAAGTCAGGTGGTTGGAGCTCCGGATTGGCACTAGTGCCTTCGGCTAATGGGTAGGGCAAGGGATCCCACAAAAGCATCGTGCCTTTACGTGCACCACGACTCCGACACTCAACGACCATCGACAACTTGGATCTCCTCCAACTCTCAATTTCCTTCTTTTCCATATCTTCGTCACATTATCCAATATGTCGGCGACTTTGGACTCAAAGTCTGTTGGCCAGACGAAGAAGTTTGGAAAGGGCGAGAGGACCATTCCCGCCCAAAAGGCTCAAAAGTGGTATCCCACCGAGGATGAATGCCAACCGAAGAAAGTCAGTATCTTTTTATTGCCTTTGCCTCTACCGCCAGAATATATATCTATCTGGGAATTATTACCATTGTTGGGAAGCATTTCTTCAATGTCTACAATGCATATCGGCGGGGTTGATAGGCATTTCATTGACACATGCACAATTTTGCGATCCGGCACAGATAAAATTTCAAGTTTAAGGACTTTCCACAATTAAGAAAAACTGACAAGAACGATATCAAAACAGGTTCGCAAGACAAACCACCCTGCTAAGCCCCGGCCCAGTCTTCAACCTGGCACAATCCTCATCCTCCTCGCTGGTCGTTTCCGTGGCAAGCGCGTCATCCTCCTCAAGCACCTCCCACAGGGTGTTCTCCTCGTTACTGGTCCTTTCAAACTAAATGGTGTTCCTCTCAGAAGAGTAAACGCCAGATACGTCATTGCCACGAGCGCAAAGGTTGATCTCAAGGGCGTTGACGATAAGGTTTTAGAAAAGGCTGCCGAATCTGACTACTTCAACCGGGAGAAGAAGGCAGAGAAAAAGGGAGAGGAAGCGTTCTTCAAGCAGGGAGAAAAGCCCGAGGTATGGTTTTGCCCCTTTTGTGCGTCGAACGATGTATCTTGTTTGGCTTCATGGCGATAATTTTTTACGTTATTCTTCGGGATGACTTTTTATATGGTGCGCGTATGCTCGGATATTCTGGTTACTAATTAATATATGGCATGATTGGAACAGAAGAAGAAAGTCGCCACCGCCCGCGCCAATGACCAAAAGGCCATCGACCAACCCCTTTTGGCCACTATCAAAAAGGAGCAGTTCCTTGCCAGTTACCTTTCTTCCAGCTTCAGTCTACGGAAGGGCGACAAGCCTCACGAGATGAAGTGGTAATCTGGTGCGTGGTCAAACGAGGAAATGGAAATAGAAAGAAATTGCCGGCGTGTTTTCTTTTTTTTTTTTTTTTTTCACACTTTTTGTCTGTTTTCATGTGTGGGCTCTGTTTGGGGGAAACATTTTGCTCTTCGGAAGCAATTAAAAAAAAAGGGAAAAAAATATTAAAAATTTACGCTATGCCTTTCCAAAGGTCCCTTTTCAATGAGATAATGTACAATCCCATGGCTATGGCGACTCTTCTCACAATTAATTTGATGGTTTCATCAAAATCCCTTTATTCCATTTGGTGAACCCCTACACGCCCTCTTTTTTTTATTCTGCAAAGGCATTCCTTAGCACACGCCGCTTGCAATACAATACCTTTATCCGAAGCTCCTTGTTTTTTGCCCTTTGGAGGGCCTGGTTCTTGTTTCTTGCTTATGCGGCATGTTGTATCCTCATTATCAACTATTGCAGGTCGTCACATTTCCAAGATCTCATCCATTCCCATAGGAGGTTTAAACACGTACACGCCGACATCGACCAAGCCTCCAAGGCGACTCGTCCCCAATTATGAAGGGACTACCCCTCGCCCCCGAGTTCTCAGCCCCCTAACCTGCCTCCTTGGCTCCTCAACCGCCGCATCAAGAACAGCATCAATATCAATTTCATGCTCCGCGTCCTCTCCCTCAGGTGCATACCGACTGTGGCCCACTGTAGTCCCGCATATCCAATCCATGACCCCCCATGACCCGTAATTGCCACAACCTTTGCTTAGCAGGTGCAAATCGGCCCTGCGCGCCATGCCGCCAATGAAGAAACTGGTGGGCATGACTCTGTAACCGGAGTGGGAAAAGGTCTCCTCGAGCGAAATGAGGGCGACGAATATGAGGTAGGTGAGCAGGTGGAAACGGCAGGCGGCGGCGGGAAGGAATGTAGGTATGAACCGGGAGAGGAGGTAGGCGAGAGGATGATCGTAATGTGCTGTTAGCGGGTAAGCCTTTCATCGCGAGTGGTACCATTCATCATGGCAC